>NC_086177.1:9222500-9534000 GCF_023053635.1 Elgaria multicarinata webbii
GTGTTGGAAAAAATTCTTATCTTAATAAAAAATGTTTTCTTCAATATGCCCTACGCATTTTGGATAAACATCCTTCCTCAGGACCTACAATAAGTAATGAAAGACGACATCCATGCCTATGAAGCATTACACATGCTTTTTCACAATTAATAACACTGTACATTGTAATTACCAAATATACCTCTACAGAACAAAAACAACAACAGAATAAACTAACCTGAAGTGTCATAAAATATATAACAACATATATTTTGCTATATATTTTATATAGCTGTTAAAATACATAACAAAGAACCCTCAGCTTCTTTCGGGCCAAGGTCTGCATTATCTGGAAAACTCCTACTTGTGCTGAACTATCAAAACGAGTTGATAAGCTGTTAGAGCCAATTTGAGATCACTCCACAGCTGCGATTGTGTTGGATCTCGAAGATCCTGCTTGCACGTAGTTATAGCTGCTCTTATTCTTGAAGCGTATCAGTCACCTGTTAACTGAACAATAGATGTAGAAAACTCTGGAGACTCATTCAGTCCCGCCTTATCTACTCAGTGTTTTACGGCTCTGCCTGGGGATGACGTGGGGCGGTCTCCTCACACTCTTGGAGTGTCGTATAAGGAAGGGGCCGGGTTACCCGACTCCTGGCTTAAGAGAGTGGCTTGCCCTTAAACCAGGCAAGTAGTCTGAGATTAGTACATATTGATGCCCTCACTTTTCACATGCAATTCCAGGGAGGGGTTGAATCTCCTTTGTTGTTAAATAAAGAGGCCCTAGTTTATCCCAAGCTCTGGTGTCTGTGTCTTTATTCCATACTTCCTTCTCCACTCGCAACTCTAGAGACTCATTCAGTCCCCCTAGGTGCCAGACATTTCAAGGACAAAATCCCCAAAAGTCCTCTCTTGCTAAGTGTTGTCCCATCTCCTCTCATCTTTTTGATAGCCCAAAACAGTATGGACTCAGGTCCATGATTCTTATCCAAAAAGTGTTTAACCAGAGGACCGCCCACCTTCTGATGTCTCAGGTTATAAAGATGTTCGCCTATCCTTATTTTTAGTAGTCTAGACATTTTCCTACGTAGATCTTGTTGCAGGGACAGGTAATGATGTAAATCACCCATGCGGTATTGCAACTAAGGCCACAGCTAGACCTAAGGGTTCTCCTGGGATCATCCAGGGTTCGCCCCTGCCTGAGCACTGGATCCCTGTGTGTCACCTAGATGAACAGGTTTGACCCCTGGACGATCCAGGGATAAACCTTAGGTCTAGCTATGGCCTAAGAAAATCTACAATCTGAATACATTTTCCGTTGTTAGGATGAGCAAAAGTGTGACCCTTTTGTGAATTTACAATATACACATTAGTCACATGGATGGTGTCCTTGGGGCCTGGGTAAATTTAGCACAGTGGGCTGAAATGTGGTTTTCTTATATCTTGTGTGATCTGTATATATTAGCTAATGTTTAGATTTTTTGTTCTCTTGAATGTCACTATGGACCTCATTGTTAAGCCTGGCAAGTCTTGAAGCAAATGCCAATTGAACGTATGTGTGCTTGTAATTTTTTGTTGACTGGTTTGAAAGGCAAATTACATGAGATTTGATTATTTACCAATAAATAATCTTGGGGGGTGCAAGAGGCTTTCACAATTGCAATTATTGGCCTTAAGCATAGCTGTTTCAATGATCTTCTGAGGGTAACCCCTACTCTGAAAGTGTTTTGTTAAGGCCTATGACTCTCCAATGAAGTCTAGATTTTTTAGAACAGTTACGTTTAATCTGTAAAAAATGGCTGTATGGTAGATTATTTTTGAGATGTATAGGATGATAACTATCATATTTCAGGAAAGTATTCTTGTCTGTAGATTTTTAAAATATTGTAGTGGTGAGGCCCTGAGCTTGTTTTTTTCACAATGTCTAGAAGATTAACCTGCTGGGTACTGTAAGTGGTCTTGAAGCGAATGTTAGATTCTCTGGTGTTCACCCATTCAATAAACTCCTTTAGCCCAACTGTGTACCCCTCCAAATAAAACACACACACATCATCTATATATCTTAACCATGTGGTTAATTTAGATCCATAGTCATTGTTAGAAAAAATAAACTGCTGTTAGAACTCCTGCATATATAAGTTAGCAATTTCTGCTGCCATGGGGTACCCCATTGCTACTCATTTAATCTGCCAATATATATTTTTTATCAAATGATTTTTGGGGGGTAAGGCTATATGTCCTAAAGCCACTAAAAATGTGATGGCGGATGCCATATTTCACATTTTTGCAAAATTCCAAATACAATGTCCAGTGCTTGGTCCTGTGGTATACTAGTGTTCTAATGACCTGATGTCCATGGTTACCAACACATCTTCTGGTTGTGTCTTGATGGAGTCTATTGGGTGGAGTCACGAATATATGACTACATGGATGGAATAAATGGCTTTTGATAGTAGTCCACAAATTGTGATAATGGTTCTAGAACAGAATCATGACCCAAAACAATGGAACTGCCCAGAGATGGAATGATACCTTTATGGATTCTTGGTAGAATATAAAATAAGGGAATTCTAGGATTTTTCTTAAGTAAAAAATTATATTCTGATAAACTGATCCATCCCATGATCACACCTTCTTCCGGAATAGTCTTGATTTGTAAATGGATTTTAGATTATGAGTCATGTGAAATCGGTTTATATGCTGTCTCATTTTGTAACTGACGTCTAACCTCTGACTCATAATCACTATGATTTTGGGTAACTATTGCCCCTCCCTTATCTGCCTCTTTGATCACAATATCCATGTTGTTGGACAGACAATGTAATGCATCCATTTCTTGTCCATTCATATTCTGCCAAGGTTTATGTGTTGCTGATTCTAAATTATCAACTTGTTTTAATATTTTTCATTGATACAGTTGGATGGCTGGATCTACGGGTCATAGTGGTATGAAATTCAAGGGGGTCCTGAACTTAGATTGTGCTCTTATGGATGTCATACCTTGACTCTGGAAATAATGTTTCAATTTAATATTAGGAAAAAAATTGAAATAGATCAAACCGTGTCTGGACTATATCATATTTAGGGGTATGGACAAAGGAAAATTCTTTGTCCAACACTTGTGGTTCTAGTTCCGTAAGGACTCTATCCATTTATCCGATAAATGGATAAATCAACAATTAGTGTTTCTTCCTTCTCAGCTTTCTGGGTGAATGTTCTTCTAACTGTCTCTGATGGCCCTATTGAAATCCCTTGTAGCGGCTTGTTTTTTTTCTTGGAGGATCCTGAAAACGATTCCATATAGAACTTGTAGACGAATCACTGAGTTCTCCAGTAGAGGACTCCCACTTCATGTGTTCTGGTAGCAACACAAAAGTAAGTTCTTTCCCCAAGTGGTTTACAATGTAATATTCAACTCAGGGAGATAATAAATGTAGTGGTGGGGGAGGATGATGGAATGGGAGGGAAGGTAAACACAGAAAGACTTAGGTCCAGATTTAGTCATACTTACTATTATTTTTATCATTAGTTAATATATTTATATAGTACTTAACATTTTTTTAAAAAAACCCTCTAAGTGGTTTCCAAGAGAATTTAAATACATTAAATGCATTGTATTATACAATAAAATATATAAAAATAATTGCTTAAAATTTATATAAAAGATCGCCACCCGCCTGTCCGATCTGCCCACCCACTTACTTTTCTTAGTGCATATATGCTTGATTGCCTCACCAGCCTGCTCGCCCACCAGCTAGCTTACTTTTCTTGGTGCACGTACGCACACCTGCCTCCCCAGCATGCTGCCTGTAAGATGTTTCTGCCTCAGGAGCCACGTGGCACCTGCATGTTTGGCAAAGTATCGCAAGAGGTGCTAGAATTTCTGGTACCTCTTGTAATACTTTGCTTGACCATGTGCAGGTGCTGCGCAGCTCCTGAAGGTGAGAACACCTTATGGCCGGTATGCTGCGGGGTGGCGGTGGCGTGCATAGACGTGTCAAGAAAAGCAAGCCGGCCGGCAGCCAGGCAGCCAGAGCCAGCTGGGTTGGGAAGTGCACAAACGGGGCAGGGTAGTGAGTGAGCAAGCGAGGGGCTGTTTGTTGGTCCTGCTGGCTGCCTGCATGGCCGGCCAGCAGGTCCAAGAAGCAGCAGAGCCTTTGGAGGGGGAGAACACCGCTCTCCCCACACTCCAACGCCTGTGGCGCCGACATCCTCACTCTCCATCATAGGTCTGTCCCTGTCCAGGGGCACCCCCAAACATAGAGTAGACCCATTGAAATCAACGGGACTTAATTGGTTGTATCTTAAGTGCCACTGATTTCAATGTGTCTCTTCTAAGTATGATAACGTCAGGATCGAAGCCTATAACTTTAGTTTATCTGCATTTACTTAGGCTTCCTTTCTGAAGGGCCAGAAACCAAGGGATTGTGTCAAAGGTGAATGATATCTGTTGCTGCTAGATAGGGATAAACACAGAACCTCTTCAAGAGCTTCACTGAACTTCGGGCTTTTTAGTTCAGAAATAATTTATCTGGTGGGTGAGTATAGGGCAGGGAAGGAGGATGACATGATAGTAGTTGATAATATTACTAGCTGCACCCGGCGTAACACATGCTGTTAAATATCATTGCATTTTATTTCTTTATTCAGTCATATATTTCTTTGGAAACACAATTTACAATCTCGTTGTTCTCAGATACAACACTTGATGAGCTCAATGATCGAACTCTTGAGAGAGCAACATATGAAGGGCAGCCCCAGCGAGGGAGCAACGCGGGTGGGAGAGGGTGACTCGCCCCGCCCACCCGGGCGCTCGCTCGCTCGTTGAGGCGAAGGCTGGAGAGCCGCTCCTGGCTCAAGTGGGAAAAGGGTGGGAAAAGAGCATGAGGGCACGCGATGCGGCGGGGTGGGGAGGGTGTTTCCCCCCCCCTGCCTCAGCTTGGTCACTGATTGGCTGCTGGGTCTTAGAGTCCATCCCTCCCCCCACCACTCCCTACCTGCGTTTGAGTTGCTGAGCTGTAACAGTGGGGGGCGGGGCCACCGTTGCTTAGCAACGCTGGAATCTTCACGAAAACATACCTGCACACCCAAGCCATATATATATATGCTTGGTATGGAGGAGATGGATAGAGACTTTCCTTCCCTCCCCTTCTCCCATAATCCTAGAACTATAGAACATGCACTGAAACTGATTGACAGTACTCTCAGGACAGATAAAAGAAAATGCTTTTTTGCACAACATATAATTAACTTTCAGAATTGGCTTCCAGCTGTCGTGATGGCCACTGAGGTAAATGGCTGTAAAAGGAGGTTTGACAAATTCATGGCTGATAAAACTGTCTATAGCTATTAGCCATAATAGCTTCATCCGTATTGAAAGGGACCATGCTGGACACTGTTGGAAAAATGAAGTTGGGTGAGATCCACCTTCCCCAGCCTGTTGCTCTCCAGATGTGTTGGACTACAATTTCCATCATTACCAGTCAGCATGGGAATGTTGTGATGTTTCCATTGGCCATGTTGCCTGGGAATGATGGATGTTGCAGTCCAACACATCTGGAGGGTATCAGGTTGGAGAGGGTGCACCTTTGGTTAGATCCAACAGGGCTCTTCTTACGTTATTAATATCAAATCTCTTTTTTAAAAAAAAAACCCAGATGTTTTTCCCTAGCAAAAAACTGCACATCTGCTCTGAGAGTTTAGCTTAGTGACATTTGGGTAGCATCCCTACATGTAATTTTTTTGATATATGACCTACCTATTTAGTAGGAGAAATGGGGCTGATTTATTTGCTGTAAAAGGTGAAATGTCCAAACACCAGACTCTAACGGGTGGGATTTGAAAGAGCATTTCCTGAGGCACGTGATGTACTTCGTAAGCATTTCTGGGGCAGGAGGGACATGGAGTTACACATCATGACAGAAATGAAGGGTGCTTCCAGTCTAAGGGCCCCTAGTGCTATGAATTGCACACCTACTCAGTCAGTTCATCTTCAATGCATGGTTCCCCCCCCCCCCCCCCCCGCTTTCTTGTAAGACAAATGATGGAAGTAGTGGGGCGAAAACACAGGAGATTACAAATAGAATATGATGACGTCTTGTAAAATTCCATTTTCCAGGTAGGGCGACTGCAGGACAGAAGCCTCATCTGGAAGCATTTGAAATGCCAAATCATGTCAGATGTCTGATCCTGGGATGCCCATAGCAGCAGCAGCAGCAGCAACAACAACACTGATGGGCACACAGCTGCAGCACTGGCTCTTCCTCTGGTCAAGCATTAGTTGCTCTCCACTCGGAGTGACTGTGGCCATGCTATTAATGTGCAGAACCTTTGCTCTGTGTCTGGCTTTGAAGATGACAATGCTGTGGTGGCCCAAGGACTTTTGCGTTTCCTATTCATTTGCATATCCAAATTAGAACTATTTCAGTTCTATCAGTCACGAGAAGATGAGAGTGTGAAGAGATGTGAAGGTATGGAGATAATGGCGTTGCTGAAGAAAAGGAGGCAGGAGGTGCTTTCTTTTCCTTCTGCAGCAGAGTCACGACCAAAGACATTCTCAGAGATAAAATTTAGACATTTCCCACCTGTTAAGACCTAGCATGGGAAGGAGGAGAGAAAGGGGCAGTCAGGGCAGGATAACACTGAGAAACTGAAGGACCCCATTCTCCGTGGGATAATTGGCTCTCATTTAACCTCTTGTGGCTGGCTAGATGATGAAGCACTTGCAAGGAAGGCCTAGCATAGATTATGGGCCATTTCCAGACATTTGATGACTTTCAAATGAATGTATTAATCAACTCAATTAAAAAGCGTTTGCTTCTGTGGTGATTTAAATGTTCTACCTGTGTGTCATCTGCTGTGGACCATGCAGGGTAGCTGAAGGAAGCTAATTGCACAAACCTGCCACATGATTTACCATGTGAAGATCATTACATTGTGAAGTAGAGACCATGGCCGTTGCTAGACGAGGACTTAGCCCAGTGCAAGGCCTGGGCTCCCTGCTGTGCGTGCAGACAACACACAGGGGATCCCGGGATCAGGCTGGGCTAAATCCTCCCTTGACCCAGGATAACCGGATCCGCTTGTGAGCCCAGGGCTGCGGAAGGTCTAGCTACTTCTGTGGCTTTTCCTGGCTGCTCGCTTAATCACGAGTAGCCGGGAGAAGCCGCACACTGGGCACAGCACTCCATAGGAGCGCTGTGCCCATTGGGCCAGGGGGAGTGAAATCACAGGGGGGAGATGGGGGCCGGGGGGGGGGAAGAGTGGACCCAGCAGGAGAGATGGGGGGGAAGAGCAAAGCCAGGGGGGGAAGAGCAAAGCCAGGGTGGGGAGAGCATGGAGGGGGGGGCGTGGAGGGGGCATCGGACATGGTGGGCAGGTGATCAGGTGGGCATGGCGAGCGGGCTGGCAAGTGGGCAGGGGGGGCATCAGACATGGCGGCCGGGGGGGGGAAGAAGAATGGGGCCAGGGCATGGAGATCAGGGAAGGGTGAGCAAGCGGGGGGCGGACATGGCGAGCGGGGGGAGGATGGGCGAGCGAGCGGGCAGGGGGGCATCAGACATTGTGGGGAGTAAATCGGGGGCAGGGGGAGCGAGGAACACTTAATTTTTTTAAAAAAAGACTTACTTTTCCATTGGTGCGCTCCTGCGCACATGGCCCCTTTAAGTTAAAAAAAGGCCAACGCGACAGGGCTTTCCCTTACCTCGTCGCATGTTATGTCTAGCTAGGGGTGACGGCCCACGCTAGCTGCAGCACGGCCTCGCCCCAACTCCCACTGGATTATCAGGTAGGTCTAGCAAGGCCCCATGATCGAATTCACAGATGAATATTTGTGGTAATTTGTGGGTTTTTCCATAGACCATACTTTTCAAATTCAGGGCGGCCAAAAGAGAGCAAAGGTTTCTGTCACATGCTGAGTAGCTTGCGCTTCAAAGCCCCTCAGAGACGTTTCCTCAGAGGACATACCATCAAAACTGCAATTTTTGTAGTTCTATGTGGAAGGAAATAGAAAGAGTTATAGTCACCATGTGAACTTTTATTCTGACATGTGCATGATTAAAGTCTCAATGATGGCACCATGACCTTCTTATGCATGAGGATATGCTATAATGGGAGTCTAGAGGCTCTCATATAATATTTGGAATGTGTGTGAAGAAAGGGATGTTACACAATGATCAGTGATACAGAGATATCTTTAACTATAAATTGTGCTAATGTAGTGGTTGTGAAGCAAAGTTCCAATTGTCGACAGCTGTGGGGCTAATATTTCTCAACTTCTAACATGAGGGAGGGAGGGAATGTATCCCTCGATTTATATCAGCCTTCAAGAAGTGCAAAACAACAACAACACAGGGATTTTTGGGGGGGTTCTCACTTATCGGTGTGTGTGTGTGTGTGTGTGTGAGAGAGAGAGAGAGAGAGAGTGTGTCATAGCTCAGTGGTTGCGCACCAGCTTTGCATGCAGAAGGTCTCAGGTTCTATGCCCAGCATCTCCAGGTAGGACTAAGAAGGAATCCCACCTGAAACTCTGCCAGCCACTGCCAACCAATGTTGACAATACTGGGATAGATGGACAAATGGTCTGACCTGGCATATGGCAGCTTTCTACCTTTTGTTAATGAATATGCATCTGTAAAATATCCATTCTTAGTGATGCGGCCTCATAGTGTCCCCTAGCCATCTGCTGCAGCCCCTGTTCTTGCACGGTGCCACACTAGAAGGGATGCAGAAATCAAGGGATTGGACTTCGTATATTACAGAATTTTGGGTAGGTAAATGCATGTTTATAAATGTGTAATGAGAAGAATAGCAATTCAATCCCCCAAACACAATTTTATTAGTGTTAGGAAAGTGCGAAATCTTTATTAAAAACCATCAGAGCACCGCCATCAACAACAACAGAGAAATGGTTCACAACACACACACACACACACACACACAAACGGAGCTAAAAATTGGAAGTCTCTGCAGAATTTCTGTATAAAAGAGTGGTTAAGGAGAATATAGGACATTATGTTAATTACTAGCTTGGTTTATCATTTCAAGTTACAGGAAGGTACATCAAGTAGAAGTTCATTGTTCAAAATTGGTCCCTTTACATCGTATTGGACCACAAAGGGTAATATTGTTGTGCAGACTTTATACTGTTAGTTTTACCCTACCCTGTGCCTGCTTACCCTACCCTGTGCCTGTTTGCATTCTCTTCCCCTCCTTATTGTTTTACTGTGATTTTATTAGATTGTAAGCCTATGCGGCAGAGTCTTGCTATTTACTGTTTTACTCTGTACAGCACCATGTACATTGATGGTGCTATATAAATAAATAAATAAATAATAATAATAATAATAATAATAATAATATTAAGGGGAAATGTCCTTACTCTTATTTGATCAATAAATTAGTATTTATCAGAGTTAAAGTTTGCATTGTAGCATGATCAGATTATGATTCTTGGGGTGCAATCCTAATGTCCTTGCGATGGCATCCCAGGGGCCTTAGGATAGTGCAGAGACCCCCATCTCTGTGGATGGAGAGGAAGGTCCACTGCTGGAGAATGAGGCCTGCCATTGAGGCCTCCACAATGTGGCAGCAGAAATCTCCATGGCATCCATCCACTGCCAATGCTCTGACAGCAGTAAAGGGGAAAGGTGGCATGCCAGGAGATGCAGGGGGTGGCTCAGGAGAAGGCTTGGATCCATTAGGTCCAAATCCCTCCCATTTCCTGATACACCCCAACAAGGGCAAAAAGGTATGTCAGCTGGAGGACTGCATTCCTCTCTTATTGAAACTAATGGGAAGGGAGAATTTGAAATAGATAGCCACCAAAAAAATCAATCTAAAATAAAGAGAGGACTTCCATCGCTTTCTGGGGAACTCAGCAGGGCTTTGGATTTGGTGGTGGCTGCATCAAGGATCGCCCAGCAAGATAGGATTGCTCTGTTGATGCATTGCTTTACAGTTGATCAGAACAGTTCTTTAAATGGAACCTTTGAGTCAAGCAGAAAGCCCAGAGCTTTTGGGAGGCGGCTACTAAAGGCCTTGAACAGCACAGCACAACCCTTCCTAATCTCATTGGGAATACTAAGGTGTGTTATACAAATTCTTTTTTAACCAAATTGTGTTGTTACTTGAGGTGCATAATAAAAACTAAGGCTCTGCTCACTTTTCCCATCTTTGCTGCAAGTACCAGGAGATCAAGAGTCTGTTTGGATCCATCAGCCATCCAATTTTCCTTTGACAACTTTCTACTCAAAGAGTGCCTAAGTAACTTGAGACCCATGACTAAAAACTGAGAAATCTAAGAGTTGTCTGTACCAACACCAGCATTTTTCTAACTATTGCAACTGAACAGGAAATGGAATCCTTTGGATTCTCCTTATTTTGAAGATGGATCATTCTAACCATTAATACTCTGTTTCTTCTCCTTTCCTCCTAAATCTATTTCTGCCCCTGCAGTCCACCATTGCCACCAGCAATGGAGCTTTCTTGGTCACATAGTCTCCTGTTATGAGTTGTAAGGTAGCCCAATTCAGTTCTTCTGAGTACAAAGAGAACGAGGATTTCCCGGAGCAACTCTAACTGGGGGTAGAAGGAAATGAATCTGGGGAAAGGCGAATCTAAGACAAAAGGAGAGACTGGCTTTTGTCTTGTAGAGGAAAATTGCTGGGCAGAATAGAAAAAGCCGGGATTGCTTGGAGTTGTGATGTTCTAGGCCTTCATCCTAAACACAGTGTAAATAACCCCTTTTTAATATAAAAGAAACACCATTATTATTATTATTATTATTATTATTATTATTATTATTGACATGCATTCTCTTCCCCTCCTTATTGTTTTATTATGATTTTATTAGAATGTAAGCCTATGCGGCAGGGTCTTGCTATTTACTGTTTTACTCTGTATAGCACCATGTACATTGATGGTGCTATATATATAAATAATAATAATAATAATAATAATAATAATAATAATAATAGCCGAAGCTCTCTCACCATGAGTTTCCAGTGCCCTCCTTCTTCAAAACTGAAGTCTTAGAGCTTCATCACACCAGCGTTATACTGTGCAATCACTGCGAAGTTTTCCAGCTTATAATTTGCTTTGACTGTGAAGCACTCCCAGGCATCCTGCTTTAATCGTGCTTCTTAGCCAAAAGAACCGACGTATTTTCCTACCCCTTTAGGAGCGAATCTTTTGTTGTTCTCCGAGCGGCCACTGGGGGCTCAGGAGGAGGATTTGATATGTTTAAACTACCAATTAAACAAATGCTTACATCTGTGTAAGTTTTAAAGCTAAAAACATCAAAATTGGCACAGTAATAGATATTAAGGAGGGCTTTAAGCATACCAAATTTGAACCGGATTGGGTCATCTGTTGATTTTTTACATTTCTCCCCCTTAAACCCTTTTCCTGGTATGTAAAGGATCTTAGGAGCGCTGCCGCCCAGTGCGTGATTTACCTAACAGCAACAACAATGACAGCTTTTCGCCATGGGGATAATTCAAGGGAAACGGGTACATGGGATGAAACTTTTAGTGTGTTGAAGCCCCTGCAAGTCCATCCCTCTTAGGACTGGGGAACAGGAGCATTAACCTCCCAACATTTGCTTTGCAATTTCTATAGTAGCTATTCCCCATTTCGTTTGGCGCACAGTGCATAAACCTGCTATGTGCACGTGACACCTCTGGTTAAAGGCCCCAGGTGAACGGATGGGAGTCTGAACAAGGATACACAGCACCACCCCTCCCATTGGGAAGAGTGAGGCAGCTGCCACAGGCACACAGGCAGCAGTTTTGGGGTGTCATAAAGAGGTGGCGATTTATTGATGTTTTTGTATTTTTACTGCCAGGTGCTCGTGGCATTTCTGCCTCAGGTACCAAAAGAACTTGGTTGGGCTTGAGTACTATGTACTTTGAATGGGAGAGGTGGGGTGAGGGGACACCATTTGCTGATCTGTCTCAAGATACACCGTGTCTGGGTCAGCCCTACATTATGTAGTTAAGATGAGAATATTAAAACAACTATAAGACTTTCATTAGCCCCGTTCCCAATAAAACATTAAAATCCCAAACGAAGTGTTTAATTATTTCCCTCTCTCCATAGGAAATACTTTCCCTAACCTGATCCAAAAAGCTGTGCGTCTCCATTCTGCCTGAATCCCGCTTTTCTGAAATCTGACCCTGTGTTCTGTGGCTTTTGCTATTTGTGCAGGGGAGAAAACAGAGGCAATTTTCTGGGGTTCAATCAGCCTGTTTTGTCATTGATTGTCCTTTATAATTAAATCTCATTTCAGCACCATCTGGCATGTGTCTCTGCTCCATTTAAGGTGTGTCCCCTTTGGCGGGGAGCAGAACATTAGGGAATCTTCAATTACACTGGTAATTTTTCCTTCTAGCTATCGCATTAACAGCTGTTATTCCACCTACTGCAGGTTCCTTGATCACAACCGCCTCACTTTCTGAAAAAATAAATAGTGTGTGTGTGTGTGTGAGAGAGAGAGAGAGAGAGAGAATGAATGAGAATGAATGACTGAAGTGGGTGTAGATCTAAAAAGGTTGGACATTGATTGATTTGATTTCTAGCTTGTTCAGTTGTGTAAAGGTAAATTTTGTAGTATAGCAGCTCGTCATGATAGTGTATATACACACCACAACTGCCCCCCTTTCCCAGAGCAGCAGTACGTAATATAATACCCAATGTGCATAGTTATCTGAGAGTAAGCTTCATTGAACAGAATAGTGCTCATTTCCAACTGCATAGATCCAACTTTGGGTTGGATCCAGATTGGCTGTTCCATGAACAGAAGGCATTGGGACCCAGCAGACACTACTAAAGGAATGAGAGGGAAGGGATATTCACTGATTCCCCTGCAGCCTCTTATGGTACTCTGGAGGGCTCCGCAACTCCCTATGGCTATTTGGGAGGAAAAGGAGGCTACAGTGGGGTGGGGTGGGGGAAATAAGCAAAGATCACCTGTTCTCTCCCTTCCTCCTACATTAGTGGAACTCTGTTAAGCCTAACTCTGGATCCAAACCATTGAGCTCTAATAACCTTTAGCTTTTAACTAGAAATACAAATAATCTTTGTATTTCTAGTAGTTTATTTGTAGAAATACAAATAAACTACTAGAGTGAAGCAGGAACTCCATCAAAGAAAAGGAGAGAAGTATCCAGCCTTCGGCTTGAATATTTTCCTCATTCTCTGACTTCCTCTATGCCAGTCTGTCACAAGCAAGAGTAAAACTTGAATGCCTTGTTATCACCTTATTCATTTGCCAAAGCAAGGAGGATCCATCAATTACCCTGACAGTCTGACAGATGAAGTCATCACTCTTGCTCTGAAAAAAGTCTTGGAGCTGTGCACCCATTGCAAGCTAACAGTTTCTTGTTAATAAATATCTAATTACAATTTTCAAACCTTAAAAATATTGGATTCCAGTTGTGGAAGTTTCTACATGGGTGTCTTCATGGCGCTGGGTTGCCACTGCCCCACCCCTAAACCCCACACTTTTGCTGCCATGGGGGTGCAGTGGCTAATCTTGATGGCAGGACACAGCATGGGCTTTCTGGTAACTATTTGGCTGTCTGGGGCCTGCCCTCTGCCCGGCTTCCGGCAATCAATCTTTGGTCACCTTCCACTTGGAATGCCCCCCTGAGCAATGCAGAAGCAATGCTGGAGGAAGAGCCATTCTGACCTCACTCGAGTGTAAAAAGTCGGAAAAGTCCCTGACTTTATCTGCACAGTTTTGTCAATTTGCCTCACAGCGGCTCCGAATCAGTGGCTGCATCATATAACCAATGCAGTGCCAATTCATAGCCACCATGGGGCAAAGATGACGTTTAGACAGTCCCTAGGAAAAAAATTCCACAGCTGAGGGACAGCTCCCATGAGAACATCTCTCTGTACATATGTGCAGACCTGACTTGAAGGGTGTCATCAGACAGGGGGGAAATCGCAGTTCCCTACGGTTGCTCCGCCCCCCACTCCTGTCCCACAATACTTCCTTTTTCTTCCCGGAGAAGAAAGAGGAAGTAAACAAAGACCATGTGGCCCATTCAGGGGCCATTTTTATCATGCTACCTTTTCTACACACAGCAGGAAATAGTGGCACATTCCATCCCCCCCCAAAAAAAGTCAGAATAAAAGGGGTTCATTTTGTGATGGAGAAAAGGCAAGAAGGAGTGGGAAGAGCACGGGAGGTGGATGGCATTGTCTAAAGGACGTGCGAAAAACTGTGAGTGGGCAGTAGCGAGCCTGAGATAAAACGCTCGTCTGATGAACCCCGAAGTATAAATGTCAAGGTCAAGAGGGAGCTTCCCAATTGATCTCAAAGTTTTTTGTCCATGCTGCAGTGCTGTCCTCAAATGCATTGCTTGACTTTCCTCCACAGGAGTCAATGCCAGCCATTCCTTTATATGGGAGAAAGTAAAGGGGTGCACCCAGGGATATCACTAGGTTGGGTCCAAATGTGTTTTCTCCTGCCTCTGATGCTTCCACTTTAAGGGCAAGAAAGGATTAGCCACACATCTCCTTTAACCCAGGCTGCGTCTTATTAACATTATCCTGCATCTTATTAAATGCTATCCTACACAGATTTTATAGGAATGTCTGAGAATAAAGCTTGCACTTCTCTGCATACTGCCAGCTCCATTTACAATAATGTGAAGTAGTCTCACCTGGGCTTCTTTTCTTAGTTATGCCAGAGTGTAATACTACATAAGACAAGGAGATACAATGCTGGTATTCAGCTGTTATACACAGATAAAGAAATAAGTAGCACAACAGAAAATAAAGATACTGGTCAGAGGTTTCTTTTGAAAATGTTTTGCCTTTAATCGTTGCTTTGAAATGTTTCTCCCCAACATTTTTTTTAAAACTGATTATTGTCTTAAGAAGCCAGCCTCCCTCAAAGATCTCCTTCCCATCATTCTTATCATCAGAGAGGTGGCTGCCTTGGATAGCATCCATTAGCTGACTCAGCTCCTAATGGCATTGCAACTTTTGACTCCACAAAAGCCATTTTATCTCAGCTGCTCTTGCCAGATTCTAGGAAACATTTTGTTCTTTAATGGGCAGAGTGCAGCATCCTTCAAATGAATTGCTCTGAATGCAAACAGTTGTTACATAAGCCGAGTCAGATAATGTGATGGAAAAACGGCTCCCAGGCAAACCTTATGGAGGATTAATGACAAAAATGGTTTTTTTCATGTTGAAAGAGGGGAAAGCACTTATATTTGAACACAGTGTTTCATGCTCACTACTTCTCCAAGCAGTAGGAAATGTCAGCTGCAGCCTTTCAAAGGGTTAGTTTCCTTGTGAGAAAACTGGCGTCTTGCAGTGTTTTTGTAATATCTGTTTATTTACAAAGATACATGTTGAGCACGGGGAAGCAGGCTGACATCCAAATAGACCATGCTGATCTGAAGAGCAGCATCACTTTTCCCCAAACCAGATAGCATGCCCATGGAGCCCACCATGGTTCCAGCTTGCAAGACAGCAGGAAAAATTAAGAAGTCCTCTTCCAGTGGTTACATTTTAAAAAACCAAACTGTTTTTCAGTACACATCTAAATAGACGAGGCACATCCAGGGCCTTCCTAGATGAGGGTTTAGCCTGGTGCGAGGTCCGGGCTCCCTGCTGTGTGTGCAGACAACGCACAGGGGATCCTGGGGTCAGGCCTGGCTAAACCCTCCCTTGACCCGGGATAACCGGATCCACTTGTGGCCCAGTTTTTCCGCAGCCCTGGGCTGAGGAAGGTCTACTAGTTCTGTGGCTTTTCCCGGCTGCTCGCTTACTCGCGAGTAGCTGGGAGAAGCCGCGCACTGGGCACAGCACTCCATTGGAGTGCTGTGGCCATCAGGCTGGGAGGGAAATCATGGGGGGGAGATGGGGGCCAGGGGCGAAAGAGTGGACCCGGCGGGAGAGATGGGGGGAAGAGCGGAGCCAGGGTGGGGAGATCATGGACGGGGGGGCGGAGGGGGCATAGGACATGGCAAGCGGGGCGAGCGAGCAAGGGTGGTGGACCGGCGAGCAGGGGGTGGACATTGCGAGCGGGGGGGTGGACATTGCGAGTGGGGGGTGGACCGGTGAGCGGGGGTGGACCATGGCAAGCGGGGGAGTGGTCATGGCGAGTAGGGGTGGTGGACAAGTGAGCTGGCGAACAAGCGAATGAGGGGGTGGGTGAACGAGCAAGTGAGCGAGGGGATGAGCGAGTGGATGGGTGAGCGGGGGGTGCATCAGACATTGTGTGTGGGGGGAAATGAATACAAAAATATTGAAGTATAATAAAGTGGTAAAAAAAATGCAGAGGGAACTGTCAGAGACTTGGGAAATTAATGAAAAGGGAGGAATGGCAAGGGCAGTTGTTTGGGATACCATGAAGGCGGTAGCAAGAGGGATTTGTATTAGAGAAATGTGTAATTTAAGGAGGCAACAGCTTGCAGCGCAGGAAAAGTTGGAGGTAGAGATTAAGAATTTGGAGAAAGATTATTGGCAATTTAAAAATAAACATAAATTAATAGAAATACAATTCGATTGTGTGAGCTGGCAAGCATTAAAGATGGTTTTAAATAAAATGGGATTTGGAAATAAATTTAAAGCTATAATAGAACAACTATACTCTCAAAATACAGCTGTAGTGGTAGTGAACGACAGAGTTACGGATAAGATACGACTATCCAGAGGGACAAGACAAGGATGTCTACTCTCGCCTGTCCTGTTTGTAATAGTTATGGAATTATTGGCGAATGCAATAAGAGATGATGGGGAGATAGAAGGAATAGGGGATATAAAAAAAATAAAATTGAATATGTTTGCGGATGATACTTTACTAACTATTAAAAATCCAATAAGAAAGATGGAAAGAATTAAACAGCAACTGAGAGAATTTGAGGAAATTACTGGGTTAAGAATAAATTGATCCAAATCAGAGATGATGTTATTCTATTATACTAAAAAGGAAGAGAAGGAATGGGAAGGGAAAGGAATAGAAATGAGAGTTAAAGAACAGATTAGATATTTGGGAATCAAAATTACAAAAAATTTAGAGAGTTTAGAGAAGGAGAACTTAAATAGTTTAAAAAAAGAGATTTTAGTAAAATTGGAAAAATATAAAAGATTAAATTTATCCTGGTTTGGAAGAATTGCATTAATAAAAATGAAGATTTTAGCAAAGATTAACTTTGTGCTCAGGATGTTACCAATAAAAATTTCAGAATCAGAGATAAAAAGTTGGCAAAATATCATAAATAATTATTGTAATGGGGATAAGAAAGCGAGGGTAAATAAGAATAAATGGTATTTAAGTCAAAAAAAGGGAGGATTGGGCCTCTCAAATATTAACCTATATTATATAGCTAATAGGTTAAGGCATATTGTGGAAGCGATTATAGGAGTAGGAGATTTAGATTGGATGGAGGATAAAACCACAAGCAATATTGAGATGAAGTTGGAAAATGTATTCTTTAGGGAAGGAGGAAAAAAATGGGCTGAAAGTATAGGTAACCCGCTCTTGAGGTTTCACTGGGAGATTTGGAGTAAATATAAAGGAGTAAATATTACCTTTATCACCGGTAATAATGTTAAAGAATTTCCCAGAGGAATTAAAGAGTAGATTAAGTAAAGTTTTAATAGAAAAAAATAAAATGAAATTAAGGGATTGGTTAAGAGAAATGAATACAAGAGAGGATTTGGAAAAGGTTTTAAAAGATAAAAAATTAACTTCGTTAAATTATTGGCAATTAGAACAGTGGACCAAAAAGTGGGTAAGAGAAAATGGAGATTGTAGAGAGTTGACGAAATTTGAGGAATTAATAGTTAAAAAAGAAAATGATAAAGGAAAAACAATAGAGTCAAAAGGGTTAATGAGTGAAATATACAGAATATTGTTGGAGAAAGGGTCGATGGATAGTTCAGGGAAAATGGTTTGGGAGACAGATTTGAAAGTACAAATAGGACAAGAGAGCTGGGAGGGACTATGGAAACAAAGAGCGTTGAGAAATATGTCAGTGAGAATAAAAGAGAATTACTTTAAAATTATATGGAGGTGGTACCTAACCCCGGTTAGATTAAATAAGATAATCAGCATTCAGCAAATTGTTGGAGAGGATGTGGGGGAAAAGGAACGTATTTACATATGTGGTGGGAATGCAAATATGTTCAAAAATTGTGGAAGATGGTGTTTTTAGAGATTGAAGAAATTGTGGGAATGAAGATAAAACAAACACCAAAAGTTGCATAACTGTCACTATTTGAAGATTTAAAATGTAAAAAATAAATTAAGGAATTGATATCGAATTTGCTGACGGCAGCAAGATTGATCGTAGCTAGGAACTGGAAGACTCAAGGAGATTATTGTATTGAAGAATGGTACAAAGAAATATGGGATATAGCTATTAATGACAAATTGACTTGTAATATTAAAGTGAGAAGAGGTATAGCTAAAACAAATGATTTTGAAGGAATCTGGAAGCAGTTCCTAATATTTGTGTTTTCTAAGGGAAGTGGGAAACCACCAGCAGAAGAAAGTATGAGATTTTGGAACCAGGAATGAGATCCTGAGGTGGGGGGGGGGTGCACTTATATGTTAAGTTTGATTATGTTATATAGATAAGATACTAATGTTAATTAATAATTATGTAGTGTGTGTGTGTGTGTGTGTGTGTGTGTGTGTGTGTGTGTGTATATATGTATATTAATTGTAATGGTGTATGTTTAAGTATTTATACTAGAAAAAAGAAAGAGTTAACATGAATAAAACAGTGTTTCAAAAAAAAAAAAGACATTGTGGGGGGGAAATCGGGGCAGGGGGGAGTGGGGAACCCTTTCCCCCCCAAAAAAAGACCTACCTTTTTGTTGGTGTGCTCCTGCACACATGGCCCCTTTAACTTATATTAAAAAATGCAGGACACGACGGGGCTTTCCTTTCCCCATCGCATCTGATGTCTGGATAGGCGCGACGGCCCGTGCTAGTTGTAGCACGGGCTCACCATGCCTGAAGGCCAGATCACCATGCCTGAAGGCCGGATTAGCAAGGCCCCCAGTAGATATTACCTCTTGGAAGTGTTAAGATAATGTTCTCTTATGATCTTAGATCCTAAGCTGCCCAACTCATGACGTAGAATTCTCTCCAGATACAGTAAAGGACAGAAATACAGACAGGTGTGCACAGACAGACTTCAGATGTTACAGATACAGTTTAGCCAACTTTATTCAGTGGGTCACGTTCAGAGAAAGACAATGCACAGTTTTCTATGTTCCTGGCACCAGATTATCTCTTGGTTTAGAATACACGAATCAGCTTTCAGCTCATATTTTAAAACTACATACTGCATAAGGTTGCAGGAAACAATAAGTTCCCAAAGCAATGATCACATTTAATAAAATACTTTTGCTTGATTAGCATACACTTGAGTTTGTCATGTATATGACTTGTGTTGACCAAGCCATCCTAGGGTGACCAACACTCTGGTTTTACCTGGATATCTCCTGGTTTTTGTGCCTTTGGGGGGGGGGGCTCTGGGGGATTTTTGAAATTACTCTATAACCTCAGGGAAATGTATGGGGGTGGGGCAGCAGGTCATGCATTTTTCAGGCCTTGGGGAAGTGTATAGATCAGTCATCCATTAGGCTGGCTGGGGAATATCTGCGCACATGCAGTTATCCGTCCAGCCATGCTAATGGGTGGCTGACCTGCACAGTTTCCATAGGCCTGGAAAATGCATGCCTGGCTTGCCCCCTGCCCATGCCAATTGAGGCTGAAAAGGTCTCTTAACGCCTATTTGTGGCAAGCTGTGGTCTGAACTGCATGGGAGAGAGGTTTGTCAGTGAACAAATGTCTGTTTGTGGGGCAGAGGGTTGGATTAAACAGATGCTTGTCTTACAAACTTCCATACACAGTCCTGGAGGGGATCTACACTAGTCAAGTTAGAATGTGTCTTACCATTTTTAAGTGTGCGTTTGGTAGTATTTCGCCACATGATGTATAGTTTGTGACGTTTTATTGTTGTTTGTTCTCCGGTTTTTATTTTGAACTTCTCTGAAATAAGTCATTCTATTTGGTATGATGTGGCCGATTTCATCGTATTAAATGGGTTTCCTGTAGTTCTTAATTAGCATTCCTGGGGGGCATGTTTATGTAATCTCCGTGCCCAAAGTTGGAGCCGTTATTTTCCTCTCAAGCCTCTTTTTTGCAGACACTTTTATTTTCACTTTTTGGAGGCTGATAGCTGGATTGTTTGTAGGTGGAAGATTGTCTTGGAGAGGAGGGGAAATTGGCAGAATAGAACAAACGGATTTCTTTTCTTAGTGTGGCCAAAAGGAATGCATTCCCATGGAAAGAGAAAAGTAAGTAAACGTTTCAAAAACTGCTACGTTTTAAATCGTTCAAAAACAAAACATTCAATGACTGTAAGAACAACGTTTCATATACTAGTGTAGATCCCCTCCTGGAAGGTTACAAGGAACGGTTAAGCATTTATGAAGCCTTTTTAGAAAAAAAGTGACTAAGAGGGGACATGATAGAAGTTTCTGACTTCCCCCCTTTTTGCCTGGTGACCATGCCTTCCAGATCTGTACAGCGCCATGAAAATTGATGACGCTTTATAAATAAATATTAATAATAATAATTTGGAACATGGCCAAAGGGGGCTCCATGATATACATGCGTAGAATTCTTTCATGCAAGGGGGAATTCTGATTAGGCCAGGGTTTCCTCTCATTTGGAGGAGCTCCATATATGTCCGTTGATATACATACGCAGAATGCCTTCTGATGTGCTTTGAAAATGTGGATGCCATGCTGGGGCTACCTTGTGCAACCTTATGTCCCCTCATGTATTCTTCCAATGGGATTGTTCTCACAACATGCTAAGTCACACTCAGTGGTTGAGTGTGGGTTGTTGTTCAACCGTGGGTTGTTTGTTGAACTGTGGGTTAGCATGTTGTCTGAACCCAAGACATTTTCCACAAAGCGGCTTGTTAACCATGCAGTGTGGCTTGTTAATCACCCAGAACAACCCAACAACAAACCATGGGTTCTCAAGGTGGCTTGTTCAAGAAAAACGAGCCACCCTGCATGGATAACAAGCCACCCTGCAGAAAATGTTCTGGGTTCAAACAACATGCTAACCCATGGTTCAACAAACAATCAATGGTTCAACAACAACCCACACTTAACCACTGAGTGTGGGTTAGTGTGTTGTGCAAACCCAACCAATGGGTCTGAGTGTGACCTGGTTCACATGTAATGACAATTCATCAGTTTGAAATCTGATGAGTTGTCATGCACGAGCAGGAGAGAGTGGATTCTTACCGCTTTTACTCAGCACAATTGGCTCCTGCTGAGCATGACATCTGGACTGCTGGGTTGTTTAGCCATTAAAAACCTCAGCGATCTGGGGTCAGACATCATGCTCCACAGGAGCTATCCATGGGTTGCTGAGTTGATTGTGGGTTGTGGAATAAAGTGGTAGAGGTGGGTGTGCTGCCTGCATCCCTGACAACCCAGTGGTTTTTAAATTGATATTGTAACCCATGGGTTGTTGTTATATGCAAATAGCTCGTGTGTGTGTGTGTGTGTGTCTGTCTGTCTGACTGTCTGTGTATGGGGTTGTCTGAATTCCTTTAATATCATAATAGTTTGGGGAAAGTATATAGAGGTTGCTTTTTTTTTTCATCCACTCTCATAACACTAGAATTCAGGGATCAATTAATTTACTCTTTTTCCCCAGTAAGGCAAAAGGTTTATATGATCTGAAGAGAAACTAGAGTATTTTTTTTTTGGTAAGGTGATTCTGCAAAACTAGTCCAAGAATTGGGGAGAAAAATGTTACTTGGCTACTGGGATATTGCAAATGCTAGTCAAGCGAAGCCCATAGGAGTCCTCATGTTGATTCTACGCTTTGATATGTTGTTTGATTGCTAATTCTCCTTGGTTTCAGTATAATCTCTCCAGTGCTCCATGAATCTTAGCTCAAGACTGAAAATGCATATTCCTCCTGTAAATGTGAACAGTAGACCTGCAGATGAGCTCCATGTAACAAAAAGAGGCACACTTTTTTCTGGAGGCAAAAATCTAGACTTTTAACAATAAATGTGCTAGATAGAACATTGAAGTAGTGCTAGCAAACTGGGGAGGTATCTTCCTTGTCACGTAGGATGAACACACACAATTATCAACCCTTTCTAAGGTAAATAAGAGGAAAAATTAATCAGCCTCTTATTATCTCGTCAGAAAATACTGGGAACGCCAATTATCTTGCTGTGAATTACTTTCATTCAAAACAAAACAAAAATCCTCCACATTTCTCGAGTCTAAAAGCCATTAGATGACAAGAGAGAATAGACGTCAAAGAGGGAGAAAAATATCTTAACCTTGTCAGTCTATGTTGAGGTTAGTTTACACATATCAATGCAGGAGCGTACTTCTTTTGGTGGCACATGCACTCAGTGATGGGTGTATATCACATTCAATCTCCAGGCAGTAAGGATGGGATGGATCTCCACCTGAGATACTAGAGGATCATTGCCAGCAAAGTTTTGTAGCTTTCCCCAAAGAGAGTCCCACTGAGTTCAATGGGACTTATTCCTCAGGATGTGTGTTTACTAAGACCACAGTCTTCTTTGTGCTTGCTTGGAAGGGCCCAGTGTCCTGCTTCTGGCAGGGCCTACCAGTGATGGCTGCTCTCGTCCCTCTTTTTCCAGTGCTTTGGTGAGTGCTGGGGAAGTTTGGAGCTACCATTTGCATTTCCCACAATGCCCTGGAGAGCCCCAATGTGGGCAACTCAATGCCCCAGAATGACGCTATGTCAGTGATGCTCTGGAGCATTGTGGGAAATTGAAATAGCAATTCCAAGCACTCCTTGGAGATTTGCCGCACACCACCAAGTAAGACCATCAAAGTTCACTGAGTGGGGGTGGAGGTGGTTCTAATGTGGAAGGGGCCCCACCAGAAGGTACTATACTGCGGTCCCTCTCAAGTCTGAAGCAAACCATGTCAGTGGGACTTACTGCTGAGTAAGTGTGCATAGAATCAGACTTCTTCCTCCTCCATCTTCCCAGCCGAAAAGTTGTTGCATCAAATATCACCAAAAATGAAGCCAGATACTTTATTTGATTGTTTCACACTTCACACTTACCTGAAAGTTAGGATGTTCCAAGCGCAGCCATCGCGGAATCAATTCCTTGGTGAGTGAATAGTACTGAGGACGTTTTTGAAATGTGTTTATTTACAGACATTGAGCATCCTTTGTAATATTTACTTTGAGTAATTCCTGAATGAGAATATAATATAACCAATTAGGCTGGAAGCTTACCTCTGCTAGTTTGTTTTGGGCATAAGACAGTTGTTGCTGCCTCAGTAACAATTGTTAAGAGGGTGGGGATGCTTCCAGCTGAAAGTTTTAAAATGGCTAGTGGGAGAAGCTGCTTTTGGTTATGTATAGCCAGGTCATTATAAAATACAATTAGGATTGGTCAAGGGGACAACAAATCTGATGAATGGTCAGGAGGTCCATATAGATCCACTAGTTGGTCAGTAAAAGACGACCAATGTAGGTGAGAGCCCTGACAGGGATAAGGACATAATTGGTGAGAACAGGGGTGGGGAACTATTTTGGCCCCAGGAGCTGGACTGCCTCCTGGCTTGGTTCCTGGAGGTCAGGTGATGTCAGGGGTGGTCCCTTCTCCCTCGGAATGGGGTGGGGTGGGCCACCTCCTGATGTCACAAGGATACTTTTCTTTGAGTAGATCTACACAACTATGTTACGTCTTATTTTGAGTCAGTAAACTCAAAATATTTTTAAAAGATTTTAAGCGTCCCCGGGCACATGTATTTATTAATACGTTTCTTACCGTTGTCTTGTCCAGTAGATATGCACTGATCTGGGCCCCACAATGTATTTTTAATGTTGTTTTCTCAAGTCCCCGTCTGCTGTTTGTTCCTCCCACTTCCTCTTTTCTTCCATTGCCCCGCCTCCGTAGGCTGTGTTTTTTCTGCGGCTGCGTTAAAATTCAAACTGTTTGGTCAGGATAGCTGCATTGTTCTTTGCATAGGAGTACGGTAGTAGACAATGGCTGAAAATCCTTGAAAATCCTCTATGAATACTCCATCCTCCGAGAACAGAAAATTGAACTGCATGCAAAGACGAACATGAGGCAAGACTGTGCAAAAATGGCTGCAACTTTGGGTGCGAAAAGAAAAGGAACACCTAGGAAGCTGATTGGCTTTCAAAAAAAATGGGGAAAAAAAGAACACTTAGGAACAATAAAATTGTTTACATAAGAGATCATACTACAAGTTATAAGAATAACATCGCAAAATATTATGACAGGAAGGGTAAGCGATAAAACAATAAAAGCCAAGCGTCATGTGGCGGAATGGTAGGCCTCCTGGGCCGATACCCACATTGGTGTTTTCTGACAGAGTCTAGGTTTATATTTATTCCATACTCTTAGAATTGTATGTCTGACATAGTGATTATTAAATTCCACATTGACCTTAACTTTCTCATAGCACAGGTAGCCATGCCACCCAAACCTCAGTTCATGGCTTTTCAGCTCCAATAGTCGTCTATTTTCCAACAGTACCCATTCTTTCATCCAAACCAGGCAACAGGAAGAGAAATACAGTTTCAGATACGGTAACCCCAGACCTCCTCTTTCTTTGGCATCCTGCAATATTTTAAGTTTAACTCTTGGTTTTTTCCCTTGCCATATAAATCTAGATATCTCTCTCTGCCATTGCTTGAATGGTAAATCCCCTATTACAATAGGCACTGTTTGGAATAAAAATAACATTCTTGGCAATATATTCATTTTTATAGTGGCAATTCTTCCCAGAAGAGACAATCGAACCTTATCCAGTTTTGCTAGGTCATTTTTAACATCATTCCAGACTTTAACATAGTTATTGTGAAATGATATACAATTCATATTTGTCAGGACAATTCCCAGATATTTTACCTTCTTCTCAATTTTAAAGCCTGTCTTCTCTGTCAATTTTCTTTGTTCTTGAGGTTTCATATTCTTAGTTAGTATTTTTGTCTTCTGCTTGTTGACCTTGAAACCCGCTACTGTTCTGAACTCAAGGTCTCAATTCCTTTTAGAGGATCTTCCAGATCATCTGCAAACACAGTATTTTTTTTAAAAAAAACCTACCTTTGAGCGCATGAGCGCTCATGCACATCTTCTGTGTCTTTAAAAAAAACAAAATGGCGGGCGCAACATCCTCTCCCTCTGAGGTCATTGCATGCCGCGTGTAAACAGAGGGAGAGATCTCGTGATAAAAATTAGGGCTGTGCACAGACCCCCCACTCCGCTCCGCCCTGCTCCCAATCTGCAAATTGTGGATTGGGCCAGCTCAGCCCTGCCTTGATCCGCCTAGGGTCTGCTCCGCTCCGCTGCTCCGCTCCGGCTCCGAATCGGAGCTCTGCAGTGGTGGGGGGTGGCGCCAGGTAAGGCCCCCTCCCTCCTCCCCCTTACCTGCTTCTGTCCTGGCCCGCCACCAGCTTCACTAGAGCCCGTGGCTCAACCAGGAATTGTAGGCCCCGCTTGCGGCCTACAGTTCCGGGTTGAGCCGCAGGCTCTAGTGAAGCTGGCAACAGGCCGTGACGGATGCAGGTAAGACCCCCTCCCCCTTCCCCCTTCCCTGGCTCTGCCGCCGTCGCTGCACAGGTGGCGGCAGGGCCAGGTAAACCCCCCTCCTTTCTCTCCCTTACCTGTGTCCGTCCGCGGTCCCGTGGCTGCTTCAACTGAGCCCGAGGACTCAAACAGGAAGACCAGGCCACCTGGTCTTCCTGTTTGAGTCCTTGGGCTCAGTTGAAGCAGCTGCAGGGCCGCAGACAGATGCAGGTAAGACCCCCCTTGCCCTCTTACCTGGCTCTGCTGCTGTCGACGTATGGGCGGCGGTGGCAGCGGCAGGGCCAAGTAAACCCCCCTTACCTTTTTTGCGGAGCTCTGGATCGAGGTGAAGGATCCGCCTTCACCTTGATCCACTCCATGACGCTCTGCTGCTCCCCTGATCCTCTTCGCCTCTGCCTTAAGGGGAGCAGAAGCACCCCGAGCCGCTTCTGCTTCTCCGGTCTGAGGAGAAGCGGAGCACAACCCTAATAAAAATAATGTGAGATCTTCACCCCTCAGTCGTGCTAGACCGTTAGGTCTAGCTGAGGCCATAGGCAGCCCCCTGAGCTGGTGGCCAAAGGAAACAATGCTCAGAGCTGAGGAAGGAGCAGGCCTTCCAGTCTGATATAGCCCTGCTGGAAGAGGACTTGAAGACCTGTACTGGTGGCTGAAGAGAGCAGGAAGCCATACTGTGAGGCTGAGGTGAAAACTGTGTTTCTGTAAGGTACAAAGGTTTATTTTGTTGGCTGTAGTTAACATTTTTATAGTGAAAGCAGAATTCCCTCCCTGAAAAAGGCAGCTTCCACAAACCAAAAATGCACCACTCCCCCTCAGGGCTGCTTCTTGCCAACTAAGCCTGCCAAAAAACCCAAAAAAACAAAAAGCCAACTTCTTTCTTTTTCACTAGGCTTTTTTTGTGTGTGTTTTTTTAAAATCTAGTTTGTCTCCTTCCCCATGTAACCAGGGGTTAAATGACATAAAATCTCCTGTGGCTACAGAAGTCACCAGCTATCAAAGACCACTAAGCAAGCATCTTCAATGATCTATTATGCACCTTTTCAGAAAAGCACCAAATTCGCATCATTTGTGGACTAATATATATGACCATTTTCACATATGGAGTTGTGCATATGCACAGCCAATTGGAATTGGTAAAATGCGCAGTGACTCATATAACAATCTCAGTTGGCTGTGCATATACATACATATGCAATGCCACATGCCGCAAAAGCTGAAAATGGTTGTATGTATTAGTCTACAAAAGGTGTAAAATTGGTGCTTTTCTGAAAAAGTGCATGGTAGCTGTGAAAAGTTGGAACTATGCCACTGTGCTAATAGTATAGCTGCTAGACAAAAGATTATAGAAGGGCCAATTTGCATATCCAAAGATCATGCTTTGCAACAATATACTGAGTGTAATATAGATGAAGTTAGGAGCTGGCTTTTTATATGGTGAATTTATGCTGGCAGCATTTCATATCCTGTTCAGTCTTGGAGTTACACACAGTGATAGCTGCCTCAATGTAATAAACTGTTGAGCATGCCAGATGGACATGGAAGGATATTAAATGAGATGAAATGAGATAGATGGATATTTGTGTGTGGATGCCTGTAGCAAAGCAGTTGCACACTCAGACAGTACTGCTGCTATGGCATTATGAAACAGGCACTGTTTCATAATGTTACTGATGATAATATCAAATATCAGATGCATGGCAAAAGCAGTACCAAGTTGCAAAACTCCAGTAGAGCTGGAATCCGGTTCTGCATTATATAAAGTCCCCATGTCAAAGTCTTTGTTCTCACTGAGGTAGTAAATCTGTGTCTAGGCTTCACCGCTTCAGACAGCAGATTGGGACTTACACAGTTGAATGTTTCCATAAATGACAATACTCTGCACGTCAGGGAAAGGTCTAGCCCACAGCTTTTATCCTGACATCTACTTTTCAGTTTGGAGGATTTCATAGAATCATAGAATCATAGAATAGTAGAGTTAGAAGGGGTCTAAAAAGCCATCGAGTCCAACCCCCTGCTCAGTGCAGGAATCCACCCTACAGCATACTTGACAGCTGCCTCTTGAAGGCCTCGAGTGTGGGAGAGCCCACAACCTCCCTAGGTAACTGGTTCCATTGTCATACTGCTCTAACAGTCAGGAAGTTTTTCCTGATGTCCAGCTGGAATCTGACTTCCTGTAACTTCAGCCCAGTATTCCATGTCCTGCACTCTGGGATGATCAAGAAGAGATCCTGGCCCTCCTCTGTGTCACAACCTTTTAAGTATTTGAAGAGTGCTCTCATGTCTCTCCTCAATCTTCTCTTCTCCAGGCTAAACATGCCCAGTTCTTTCAGTCTCTCCTCCTCCCCACTTTTTGTATGGAGGGCATTTCGTTGCAGTCTGATGTGGTACAGCCTAAACACAGGTTAAGACCTCAGTGACAGCAAGGCCAGCAACTCCCAGTTAGACCAGGATCCAACGCCACTGGTGGAGGTCAGTGTTTTAACAAGCAGAAGTGAAAAAAGACGTGACAGCGTATCCTCTTTGAGCAGCCCATGCAGCTTGGAGAACCACCCACAGTGCTAGTGATGGGAAGAGAAACCAAGAATACATGGCCACATTTTAGAGCCTCTGCTGGTTCTCAGATACCAAAGGTTCAGGCTCTGAAACAGGGTGCACTCCAAAGCCTGGGTGTTTAGAGATGTTGCCTGCAGGGGGTTTCTTTTTACAGGTAATGGGGCAGAGCCTTAAAGCGTGTGGGCGGGTTGGGTGTGAAGCCTTATCGCCAATGAGATGGAGCAAATACCAAAAGCTCAAGACAAGCAGCACCATCCATACACAACTTTATTTCACTTTCAGGGCACAATGGATTTCACAAAACCTGTATCTTGTGAAGCACTTTTTTACTGTATTTTTAATGTGTATGTACTGTATATTGTAAGTGCTCTATGCTCTTGATTGTACACTTCATTCTATTTTACTATAAATTTTTGTTGAAATCTATCACCTTAACCTCCTTGGTTGTCTAGTAGACTATTTGTGGTTAAGGCCAACACCTGTTTCTTGTGCATGATTCTGAGCAGGAGACATAAACCACAAAGCATCGAGTTAAAACCTGGTTGCTGGGCCAGCTCTATCCCAAGCAGGATATGACACTTTGAAAACAATATATGAAATGTGTCTGGGCTCGAACACTTGTCAAAACCGTTATAAAGCAGTAGCACAGATCCTGCCCTGGACATCCTAATAGCAGGCATTCCAAAAGGTCACAGTGCCTAAATTATAAGCACGTGGAATGTATGGCCATGCTTTCCTAGACACAACCTATGGGGTCACTGTAATTTGGGGACCACTGTAAAAAACTGGCCTGGGGTGCCAGGATGCTCCTGTGAATCTTCAGGATGACTGTATGCAAAGAATTTGTTTGTATCATGCAGATTATGACAGTTGGCACTCAAGCTGACTTGCCTGAAATCCCGAACCTGCTCTTTCTTTCAAGCATGTTTCTAGCCGTTGTGGTTTCAGAGATGGGTTGAAAACACAAACATGGTTTTTGATCATGTTTCTGGTGTTCCGGGGACAGAGCTTCTATTTGACTACACATTCCTCCCTTGTGGGTTCCCTGACCATCTGATTCATCTGGTCATGTGATACGAGGATGTATATATCATTGCAAATGCAGTTACCTTATTTATCACAAGCAACTGACTCCCATCCCTAGGCATACATAGGGCTGCTGAAGTCTTCTTTACAACAGCACGGTAATCCCCTTGTGATTCTTAGAGTACTTGTTCCTTTGTAAATGTGAAGGAGGTAAAGAGCTTTGAAGATCAGAACTAGGATTCAGCTGAGCTCTGAAATTCTAGAGAAGAAGATGACTCAGATAAGTTTATTTATTTATTACATTTCTGTATCACCCATTAACCGAAGTTCTCTGGGTGGTTTACAAGACAAAGCTTAAAGCCATAAAATACAACAATATAGTAAAACATAATATAAAACAATACGTTTAAAACAGACTAAAACCAAAGTAGTAACCAAAATAAAAGCCAGCATCTAAAAATACTCTAAAGCAATTTTTAAAACTAATGGTCTAATAAATCTGGGAAAATAAAAAGTTCTTCACCTTGTGCTAAAAGGAACACAATGTAGGTGCCAGGCGAGCCTCTCTTGGGATGTCATTCCACAACTTGGATGCCTCCACTGAAAAGGCTCTGTCTTTAGTAGCCATTCACCTTTTCTCATCTGATCTTAAAATCTGTCTGGGCAGGTATATCTAGAAGGAGATGATCCATCAGCTAACCTGACTCCAAGCCATTTAAGGCTTTGTAAGTTAATATCAGCAGTTTGTTTTTCACTGGAAATTAGGCATGTGCTCCGCTCCGATTAGGAGCGGAGAAGCAGTAGCGGATTGGCCTGCTCCGCCTTACCCAGAGGCGGAGTAGAAGCGGACCGCGGACCCCTAGAAGCAAGGCGAAGAGAAGCGGCCATTTTTCGGAGCTCCTAGTTCAGGCGGAGCGCTCCGATCGCCATCTTGAAACATTTCGCCCATAGGATTGCATTGCCGAAAACAATCGGGGATAACTGGGTTGATTTTTAAGCTATCGTTCTGAAAATTCTTGTGCACAGAGAGTCGTGGATGGGGATCATTTTGAGACTACTCTCACCTCTCTGTGTCATGTGGTTCGCATGCTATATTTTTTTAAAAAATCGGGTAAACAAACATTACAAACAGGGACAGCACGGGTCAAATGGAGGTTTTCGCCCATAGGATTGCATTGCGGAAAACAATCGGGGATAACTGGGTTGATTTTTAAGCTATCATTCTGAAAATTCTTGTGCACAGAGAGTCGTGGATGGGGGTCATTTTGAGACTACTCTCACCTCTCTGTGTGGTGCGGGTCGCGCGCTAGAATTTTTGGAAAAATCGGCGGGAAAAATACCTTTTTCAAAGGGCTGAGGGGCAGAGTCAGCTCCCGGTCATGATCACATGATCCCAAAGTTAGAGGAGGGCATAGGTAAAATGGGTAACTTGGGATTCTGGGAAACTTCTCTTTCTTAATCTGAACGGACTTTTCCCAGTGTTTTTTAACACAGTAGCCCCACCAAATGCACAAACACACCCTGAAATCATATACTAAGCCAAGAATAAGAGATAGAAACACAGCACTGCTACCCACCCTAACTTTGGGGAACAACTGAAAAGATGTGGTGCAAGGGGATGAGCTCCCCTAGGGCATCTCATCGTGGACGTGCCCCCACTCTCTCCTGCACTGGAAGGCCATTAGAGCCTTCCAAAGAGAGTAAAACGGTGGAGCAATGCCTATCATGAGTCGAAGTGAGCGTTTACTTCTTAGTGGTGGAGCGATGCCTATTATGAGTTGAAGTGAGCGTTTACTTCTCAAGCTCAGAGCTGTTGGTGAAGCAATGGCTTTCTTGAGCTGAACTGACAGCTGCTTCCCCCTCCCCCGGGCACGTCCCCCTATTGCTGGTAAAAGACAGATATAGCCTTTTTTAAAAAATTCTTCTTGCTGTTTATTGAGCAACACTGCTGCTTTTAATTCCACCCCTCCTTTGTTTATTTGTTTATTTATTCCATTTTATATGCATTACTGGCTTATCTTTGGCTCACTTCCTTATGCCCCCAGAAATGCCAGCTGCATGCCTGCCTGCCTTCCCTCCCTCCTCCCCTGCCCACCTCGCAGGGATGTTGTGTGTGTGTGGCTTTGACTCAGGGGAGAAGTCCTTCCTGTGCTCGCTTGGAGTTTTGGAAGTTCCAAATTTTGCAGGTTTAAGCCCCGCCAAAAAACAGGGGATGATGGGACTGCCTTGAGTCTCGGCGTGCGTATGTATCCCTGGATAAGCTTTCATGGTGGTGAGTTTGAGGTTTTTTTTTTAACGTGCAAATTGACAGAGCTATGGAAAGGGGTGTTAATGGGGTGCCTGATTTTCAAAAATTCCCCCAAAATCAGGGGATGATGGGATTGCCTTGAAACTTGGCGTCCATGGGGACACATGGATAAGCTATCATGGGGGCGAGTTTGAGGTTTCTAACATGCAAATTGACGGAGCTATGGAAAGGGGTGTGAATGGGGTGCCCGATTTTCAAAAATTCCCCAAAAATCAGGGGATGATGGGATTGCTTTGAAACTTGGCGTGCATGTGTATACCCCCATGAGGTGTCATGGTGCCAAACGTGAGGTTTCTAACTTGAACAGAAAAAAAGTTGTATAATTTTTTAGCTTTCAATGCAAGCCTATGGGGGGGGAAAATGGAGCTCCGATCCGGATCTGGAGCTCCGAGCGGAGCGGAGCGGAAGTGGGCGGAGCGGGGGCGGGGCAAAGCAGCCCGCTCCGAAAATCACAGATCTGCAAGTGAAGCGGAGCGGGGGGGTCCGTGCACACCCCTACTGGAAATAGATTGGTAGCCAGTGCAGATCATAAAACACTGGTGTGATATGATCATATTGGCCAGTCCCTGTGTTAACAATCTTGCTGCCCCCATTTTGAACCAGATGAAGTTTCTGGACTGTTTTCACACATTACAGTAATACAAACAAGAGGTTATCAGAATGTGGATAACTGTATCTAGGCTAACTCTGTCCAGAAAGGGAAAGGAAAGAAAGGAACCTCTCGTGCAAGCACGGAGTCATTACTGACTCTTGGAGGGACGCCAGCATTCGCTGACATTTTCTTGGCAGGCTGTATAGTGGGATGGTTTGCCGTTGTCTTCCCCGGCTGTTATTACCTTTCCCCCAGCTAGCTGGGTACCCATTTTACTGACCTCGGAAGGATGGAAGGCTGAGTCGACCCGAGCTGGCTGCCTGAAACCAGCTTCCTCTGGGATCGAACTCAGGCCACGGAGAGAGTTTCAGCTGCAGAAACTGCTGCTGGGCATAGTTATTATATCAGCTGAAGCTGATAAAAGGTGCTCCATGCCACTCAGGTCACCAGTGACTCCAATGACCGTGCTGGATCTAAGTGCATCTCCAAATTATGAACCTGATTCTTTTGGAGGTGTGCAACCCCCTTCAGAAGAGGTTGAATATCACTCATCCAGGCAGAACAACCATCCACTAATAGTACCTCACTCTTATCCAGATTGAATCTCACTTTATTGGCCCTCATCCAACTGATTACCATGCCCAGGCACTGGTTCCAAGCACCCACTGCCTCACCTGGGGGCTGTCTTCATGGCACTGGTTTGGCACTGCATCCATCTGAAATGCCTCGGTTTCCCTCTTCTGGAGTGGCGTCATGTAATCCTGATGCCGAGGAGGGAGTGTGGGGTTTCTGGGCAGCCATCCAGGTACTTGTGCTGCCCCCGCCCTCTTCCCGGTGCAATGTGACCAATCGCTGCTTGCCTTCCACCAGGCACTGGCCCCAGATTGGGTGCAGAGCAACATCACACAGTGGAAGAGCTGTGCTGCTGTTGGGTATATCCCCAACTTTTTCAATCTGCAGCTTCACGGGAAAGCCCCATGGTGAATAAGAGGCTGCACCTGCATAGTCTCACTGATGCTTGCCCCACGTATAGACAGCCCCCTGGACTTGATGTAAAGTAGAGACAGAGCTGTACGGCAGCCCACACCTCTGGATAACCTCCCCTTCCAGTTTCATGTAGATGTTGAACAGCATTGGGATGGAACAGAGCCCCACTGAACACTATAGCATAGCTGCTAAAGCACAGAGCAATAATCCCCCAGCACCACCTTCTTGAATCAGCCATCAAAGCTGGAGCAGAACCACTGGAATACAGTGTCTCCAACTCTCAACCCGGACAGCCAATCCAGAAGGATACCGTGGTCCACTAAGAGCTTCATGAGAACCAGCAAGCTAAAATGACTAACAAAATTTTCAACATGTTTCCATCCCAGCATATTTTAGGGTAAACCATTTTTTTTACGTTTTTATTCTATTTTATTTACAATGGAAAACAGAGAAATACACCAAATTTAAATCTACTTGTTGACAGAGGGTAGTACGTTCCCCCACCCCCCCACCCCACCCCCTATACTTTACACCCAGAAATATAGGTGATATCTCATTACTGTTTGGAGGTTTTCTTTGTGGTTCTTCATAATAACGAATTAAATATAATCTCTTTTCTATAATTTGAGGAAAAGCTTTGACAAAGAATGCTGTGTACGTCCCTGATTTGTATATACAATAAAATCATGCCATATTTTATAAATATCAGATATTGTGACATTGCCATTAGCTGATTTCAGGTGGTAAATCATTTTTTTCTGCCATAGCTATTAGCCTCAGTTCCCTGTACCAAGACATTCGTGTTAGAGGTTCTGCAGTTTTCCTTCTTTTACCCTGTAACCTGCCATCAGCATGAACACGATTAATTCTGGAGATGTCACTTCTGCATTTTGTTTATCCCTTATTATTAATAGTGCCAAGGCTGATGTAAGATATATAGTTTGATGTGTAATAGTTGCCATTTCTGAAAACATCGTATTCTATAACAAACATGACAGGACAACGACCACCGCATATAAATATATAAACCTTGCTGATTACAATTTCTCCAACAATTTGTATTCTTTGTGTTTGCTATTCTTGCCAAGAGGCACCGGCACTGGTGTAACAACGTTAACAAATTCTCCTTAAGGATTGTTGATACAGTTTTCTTTGACGGAGTCATACATAATTTATCCCATATATTTTTCTCTGCAGAGTAAACCATTTTGATCTTAACTCTTAATTTCAAGTTATTACATTTTACAATTTCAAGTTATTACATTCCCTCCATTCTTTCTCCCTATTTCCAACATCTGTGGTGTGAATGCCACTAAATTAGGGATATTTGCTTCAACTCACAAACATTATTACTAAAATTCTACATGCTGGAAAAGAACTTGTTGCTAGCTTATGCAAACATTTTCTTGTAAAAAACCCCAAAACCCTCAGTTTCCTTTGTTCATGGAACAGCTTATTGAAAGCATGAAATAGGTTATATTATTTGTTAGTAGTTGCATAAACTGAAAGAAAGGGCTCAGAAAGGCTTGACAAATGCACAAGTAATTACATGTTTTGTGTTTTGACTCTTATTATACAGGCTGATGACTTGTTCTGGTTGACGACTTCAGACATTCATTTTGCAAAACAGACGGAAATGAGTGAACCTTAGTTGAGAAGGCATCACCTTCCTCCCACACATCCTCCATTGTCGCCTTCTCTCCCACATGAACTGAAGTAAAACTGAACTGAATATTTGCATATGCCTCATAGGGCCAGCTCTACCATTAGGCCAAGAGAGGCAGCTGCCTCAACAGCAGATGCTGAGAATGTGTGGCAGCCACCCTGGCCATTCCTCCTGAGCCACCACAACATGGAGAGGATCACCATAGACTTGCTCACGGGGTGTGCCGGGTGTGCCCAGGCACATCCTAATTTTCCCAGGGCCCCCCACTGCTCGAATCAGGGCTTTTAAGAAGGATGGGAAAACGCTTTCTGGAGCCTCCAAAAAGTGCATAATTCTCCTGGCATGCTAATGGCCTTAAAGCCCCGATTGAAGCAGTGTGTATGTGTGTGTGTACGTGTGCGTGTGAGAGAGAAAGTCCACTTTCCTTTCCTCCACTCCAATCAGGGCCTTTAGGGATCTGGTTGGAGCCTAGGAGGAGAAAACGTGCTTTCTGGAGCCTCCGGAACATGCTAATCCCCCCCTGCCATGCGAATGGTGGCTGCCATTAGCATGGTGGGGGAGAATTACCCACTTTCCAGAAGCCCTGGAAAAGTGTGCTTTCTCAGTCTCAGAAGCAAAATGTCTTGGGCCAACCCCTCCCACTGAACTAAGCCTTACAATTAGGGAGAGGCAGTTTCCCTCCAGTGTACTCCAGAAATAATCTGCAGCTGGGACAGCTAGATGGTGGCCCAGAAGCCATCTCTATCCTCTGAAGTGCCTTTATCTAGCACCCAGATTTTTATCAAAATAAAAGGGAAGTGATGGTGCAGGACCAGACCACCTGCTTGCCAGTAAGAATGTTTTTTGACAGTTGAGCACATAAGGAAAAGAAGCAAAGATGCACCATATTTTATTTCATATAAAAGTAGATCAGAAGAAGAAGAAAATAAGGCACCAAACAGTGGAGATGTATGGCTATCTTGCATAATTCTGTGTTTGGATGTTCTTAATTTTTGTCTAATATCGATACATTTTGCAAAGCCTCAGTACCTCTGCTGATCTGCCTCTTCAGGGCAGACCTTTCAAGAATCAGGCGTGCTCCCATCCCCGAATGATGACTTCATAGCATCTGAGCACACGTGCTAAGTATCTGTGAAATTCAGACCAGGAAGCCCTGCTGATAGAACGTGATCATCTATGAGGTACTGGTTCCTCTCTATTCGGCCCTGGTTAGACCTCATCTAGAGTATTGCATCCAGTTCTGGGCTCCACAATTCAAGAAGGACGCAGACAAGCTGGAGCGTGTTCAGAGGAGGGCAACCAGGATGATCAGGGGTCTGGAAACAAAGCCCTATGAAGAGAGACTGAAAGAACTGGGCATGTTTAGCCTGGAGAAGAGAAGATTGAGGGGAGACATGATAGCACTCTTCAAATACTTAAAAGGTTGTCACACAGAGGAGGGCCAGGATCTCTTCTCGATCCTCCCAGAGTGCAGGACACGGAATAACGGGCTCAAGTTACAGGAAGCTCAGATTCTGGCTGGACATCAGGAAAAACTTCCTGACTGTTAGAGCAGTACGACAATGGAATCAGTTACCTAGGGAGGTTGTGGGCTCTCCCACACTAGAGGCCTTCAAGAGGCAGCTGGACAACCATCTGTCAGGGATGCTTTAGGTTGGATTCCTGCATTGAGCAGGGGTTTGGACTCGATGGCCTTGTAGGCCCCTTCCAACGCTGCTATTCTATGATTCTATGAGGGGCTCAGATTATTCTGCCCTCAACCAAATATCTGGTGAATATTGTGGCCCCTTGGAACACAGACGCTGGCCATCTCTGAGCTGGAATGCTTGGCTCAAGGTTGGCTCCATTTTGGTGGCTGGTAGTCTGGTCTCGCACTGTCCCTTCTTGCCTCTCTATTTATCTTTGCCAGCAGCTGAAGGGGTGGGTTGGGTTGGGGGCAGACAGTCCTTAGCAAAGAGGTGGAAGAAGAGGATGAGTGGCAGCTATGGTTGCAGCTCTCTTCTGATGAGTGTCAGGTACCTGCCATTTAATTGCCCTGGAGTGGCATAAATGAAACAGGGGATGCCGGTGGGGAGGGGCTATGGGTTGGAGGGGGGTTGTGTAACCTTCTCTGATCAGGTGACAAGGCTAGAGGTATTCCTGGATCTGGCATGGCTTTTAGAGAAGCAAATTAAAGCCGTTGCCAGGAGTGTCTTCTTCCATCTTGGCTCCTTAGGAGGGCTTTCCTTTTTCTGGACAGGACAGCTCTTGCAATGCTGAGCCATGCATCTGTGACTTCCAGGCCTGATGACTTGGGGCGCTTGACACGGGGCTGCCCTTGAAGATGACTCAGCAGCTTCAACTGGTGCAAAATGCTGCGCACGTTCTGACAAGTGCATTCAACCTGTTCTGTGCCAGTTGCATGGGCATTTCAAGCTTGACATGGCTGGGGACCCTCATACTTCAAGGACCAAAGGCTTCCTAGTCAACAAGCTTTGCCATCTGTGCTAACTTTGTGGCAAGTCAGAGCAGCAGCAGCTTACAGTAGGGCTTTCATAATGGCTGCTCCAAAGCTTTGGATGGCTACCTGTTTGCTTTATTTTTGCAAGGGCAGAAAAACATATTTGCTGAAACTGTCTTTTGGTGGCTGTTCCCTATACATAGTTCTAACAGGCCTTGAGGGATGTGCATATCTTCGTACATTCTTTGGGCAATGGGAATAATCTCCAATAGGCCTTAGGGATATCTTGACAGAATTTTGACCCAGAGGATGTGACTATTGCCAAGAGAATGTACAAAGTACAGTCAAGATATACGTATTCCTGAAGTCTTTTTGGAGATAGTTCGCTGGGTCAAAATTCTGTCAAGATATCCCCAAGAGCCAGAGAGGCTCTGGAGGTTGTTGACGTCCTGTAATGGACCAACAAACCTCCGTGACTGAGCAGTCACAAGGCCACAATAAAAGCCTTGTGCAGAGAGCCTTTTCTTTCTCTCTGGTTCCTTTTTCTTTTCCTTCCCTCCCCCTGTCTTTCTGGTTCTTCTCTCTTTCTCTCTCTGGCTATTATTTCCTTCCTTCCTTCCTTCTCTCTCTTTGGCTCTTCTTTCTTTTTCTTTCTTTCCTATCTTCCTTCCTTCTTTGTCTCTGGCTCCTCTTTTCCTTCCTTCCTTCCTCTCTCCTCTTTATTTCCTTCTCTCTCTCTCTCTCTCTCTCTCTCTCTCTCTCTCTCTCTCTCTCTCTGTGTGTGTGTGTGTGTGTGTGTGTGTGTGTGATGACTCTTCCTTCTGGTTCTTTGACTCCTCTCTCTCTCTTGCCCCACTTTTCGCCATTTTTCGGCAGGTTGACTTTTTCACTCCCTATACAAAACTACAAGGAGTCACTCAGGCTGATACAGGGAGCAAAAAAGCCCTCCCTGCTGAAAATCAGCTGGAAGGGGGCAAAGCTCCCTCCCACCAAGGCTTGTGTTGCCCCAGTGATCGCTCGTGGAGGGCGCACTTCACTCCCTACCATTTTCTGTCAGGGGACTTTTTTTCTGCTCCCCCTACAAGGCTTGGAGGAATCATTCCATTCACTTGCATGCGGAGAAAATAACTTGGCGAGTGCCTCAGTTTGGTTTTGCAGGAGCAATGGGGAACCCAAGGCCACTTTTTGCCACCCAATGCTAGCAACTTAAATCATGTTCAACAGCTATGTTCAGCGCTGTAGTTTCTAAAAGGGCTTTTGCATATTAATAAGCTGCTTGCTTACTGCCAATGTTTCAGTGTGAAATTCCCCTTGGGGCACCAGTTTGCAAATATATAGGCAGCAGGGATTCCTGAAAAGCATATCTTAGCCAGAAATATATTTCATAAATTACAAAAAGCTCACATCTCCTTTAATTTAATGCTCCACTAGTTACTTTCCAGCTGTTTATAATGGTCCTATTTTCCCACAATCTCTTGCAGCTTAATATTTTTACACTGTTAAATCCATAAGCCTGTAGTTCTGCAAAACATTTACTCCAGCTAAGTTCCATTGAAACCAAGAAGATAAGTGCAGAGTAAACAGTTAGAGGCTTTCAGCCATAAAAATGTCTTTTTCCAAATTGCCAGCATCTTAAGACAGACTCCCTAATTACTGTACGTCATCTAATACTTAAAAACCATAAGGGATGTATTTGTTAGTGCAGTTTTAATAAGCTGCACCATGCAAACCCCTGAGAGGAATACATGAACAGCTTGTTATCAAGATAATTCATGGAAATTATCTTTTTTGAGGTTGTTAATTATATGCTTGCAAATCTCAGCCCTTTAGTAAAGTGTGCTTCTTTCCTGCCAGCCAGGTTATTTTTCTATCTATCTATCTATCTATCTATCTATCTATCTCTATCAATCAAAAGAATTTTTTTTATACCACTTTTTTTCAGTCCTATCAAGGGTCCCTAAAATGGTTTTACACAACGGAACAAAATCAAATAACACAAATCAAAATGAAGACCTTCAAATCAAAAAAAGAGTAGAGTTAAATTGTTCAGTCATTTATTACAAACTATAAGAATGGTTTCACTGCTCGCCTAAACACCCTCAGGAATGGGACTAGTCTCCCTTCCTTTGAGATGGAATTCCATAACTGGGGTGATCCCACAGAAAAGGTCCCATCTCATGTTCTCACTAGTGGAGCCTCTTTTTTCCTGCAATGATGATCTAACCCTATGGGCAGGTGCCTGTGGGAGGTGGTGGTCTTTCAGATATCCTGACCCCAAAAGCCCCATCACATCTAGGTCAAAACGCGTGGCTCCTGCCCCTCCTCTGTTGTCACTCCAACATCGTTTCCTGAATTCAGGAATTCAGTCCGGCAGGAAAGAACAGCACCTGGACTTATTCTGGGTTTTTTTGTGGCCCAACGAAGGCCAGAAGGGGTGGAAGGTGTGCGAGAGACAGATGATGTCATGTGAGCAACCTGTGAGTGATGAGCATGTAGTAAAAAATCTCGTCGGATGGAGCTTTAAGTGTTACCACGGCCCAATCTACACCAAGCAAGATATAACACTTCTAAAATGTTATGAAAACGGTATAAGTAATGTGTCCTGGGCCTGAACAGTTGTCATAACCCTTATAAACCATTATAAGCAGTAGTGTAGATCCTGCCCAAGTCATTAACATGACCAATTTATTCTTACAGATGCATTAAAAGCAACCCTTTGGTGTAATTGTCTGATGTGGGGCCTGGGGAATGGAGGGAGACATCGTGGTAGTGGGTAGAAGGAGGAAGGAGTCTGCAGTCACTGAAAGTAATAGCATAAATGTAAAGTGCCCAGTATGTTGGGTTGGAGCATTTGACTGGTGGCTCCCATGTCGGTGGGGCAGTGCATCCACTCTGGATTTAAGTCAGACCCAGACAGAACTCTTATTTTTTAAAAATTTATTTATTTGAATTTTATAACACATACAATAATCGCACTACATCAACTCAATATACCACAATAATGAAATTAAAAAAAACTTATTAAAATAATATAGTAATATGTCATGCACACATACACCCCCGGGGGACCCTTATTCTCCTTTCCAAAATTGTAATGTATCCTGCGACGGTTTACTCCCTTTCCCTAATACAAATTTAAGAAATGGTCTCCAGATCTCATCAAAGTCATTTCGCTTCAGCACTCCTCTCTTAACTTTAATACCACTCAGGAGACTGTCATTAATAGCTATATCCCAGACTTCTTTATACCATTCTACTATTTGATAATCCCTTTGTTCCTTCCAATTCCTGGCAATTTTTAATCTAGCTGCAGTTAATAAATTATTTATTAATTCTTTACTATTTTGCATACATTTAACCCCTTCATGTATTGGTAACAGTGCTGTCCTTGGCCCTACCTTTACCTTCCATCCCGTTATATCATTTATCTCTTTAAATACTATTTGCCCAAACTTCTGAATACCTTCACAAGTCCACCACATATGGAAATATGTACCTTTTCCCTAACATCCTCTCCAACATTTTGCAGAATACTTTTTATCCATTTGATGTAGTCTTACTGGTGTTAAATACCACCTCCATATCAATTTATAAAGTTTATATTACAAAGGTGCCAAAGCTACTTTGAGCCTTTCCCAGCACCTTGGATAGCTCCTCTACAATTGTAACTAGGGCAGGATCTACACTACTGCTTTAAAGCACTATAAAACTGTTATAAAGCACTTTAAAGCAGTAGTGTAGATTTGGCCTGGTTCTGACTGAAACTCAGAGTGAATTCAAAGCCCCACTGATTGTAATAGTCTGGGACGTGGGCAGCTGGGAGCGCAGACTGAGTGCCGGACCCGGGAGAGACTAATCCGCACACAAGCTGTTTAGGATAGAGCGGTTTACTGGTATAACCCCAAAGTGGAGTAGTCCAAAGAGCAGTCCAAGGTCAGGAACAGGCATCAAGCATCACAGGAACGATGTTGCTGTGGCAAATGCTGGAGTCACAATGTGGTTCTTAAATAGCCCTGACTCTAGCTGCTCCCAGCTGCACCGAATTACCCTTTCATGAACTGCTGCTGGCCAGGGCCTGAGTTCTGCCAGCACTCTGCAGCAGAGCAGCCCTTTGAGCTTGGGCCTGGATCCTGAGAGTACTCATCCCTAGTACCTGATCCTGACACTGATGCTGGATCCCCCAGCTCCCTCCGATTTCTTGTTCAGTTCTGTTTGCTTGTTCCGACATAATCTGCTTATGTTTCGGGCCTGCAAATAGTGAGTAGATACCGGCTTCTTTAAAAGTGAGCAGCAGAAGTTAACTGGTGAAAGGCAATGAGGTTGGCTTGACAAGATGTAAAGGAAGTGGGGAGAAGAGAAGGGACAGGAGTGTGGCTCAGGGTGGGAAGTGAGCAACTCAAGGCAGAGGGGAAAAGCCGAGGAAGGAGGGATCTAGCTGGAGGTATCTGAGGAAAGAGAGGCAGCCAGTAAGTTGCTTACCTCCCTGGAGCCACACAGAAACTTGGCAACAGACAGAAGGAGGAGCAAGTAGATGTTGGCCCAGTCCCCAAGAAAAGTGTGTGTGGTGGTGGTGGTGGTGGTGGTGGTGGTGGTGGGTGGGGAATGAAGGAAGCTAAGGACTCTCTGGAGAGAATTTAATGGGGTGGGGGTGTTATAATACTTGTCCTATTTATTTATTTATTTATTTATGTATTTATTACATTTTTATACCGCCCAATAGCCGAAGCTGTCTGGGCGGTTCACAAAAATTAAAACCATAATAAAACAACCGACAGTTTAAAACAACCGACAGTTTAAAAACACAAATACAAAATACAGTATCAAAAGCACAACCAGGATAAAACCACACAGCAGAAATTGATATAAGATTAAAATACAGAGTTGGAACAGTAAAATTTAAATTTAAGTTAAAATTAAGTGTTAAAATGCTGAGAGAATAAAATGGTCTTCAGTTGGCGACGAAAGGAGTACAGTGTAGGCGCCAGGCGGACCTCTCTGGGGAGCTCCTTCCACAACCGGGGTGCCACAGCGGAGAAAGCCCTCCTCCTAGTAGCCACCTGCCTCACTTCCTTTGGCAGGGGCTCGCGGAGAAGGGCCCCTGTAGATGATCTTAAGGTCCGGGCAGGTACATATGGGAGGAGGCGTTCCTTCAAATAACCTGGCCCCAAACCGTTTAGGGCTTTGAATGTCAATACCAGCACTTTGAATCGGGCCCGGACCTGGACTGGTAGCCAATAAAGTTGTAAAAGGATTGGCGTAATGTGGTCTCAGTCCCCAAGAAAAGTGTGTGTGTGTGGGGGGGGGGAATGAAGTAAGCTAAGGACTCTCTGGAGAGAATTTAATGGGGTGGGGGTGTTATAATACTTGTCCTACTTAGTCTGTGCAGTTCTGAGTACAGTGCAGTAGAAGCAGTGGGTGTCTCTTCAGCATCCAAAAAGGGGGGGAGGGGAGAGAAAGGGAAATGAGGCATCTGTGGGTCAAGAGGATCCTAGCTACCTGTCTGGAACCTCAGTCTATTTGCAAACGTTAGAATGAGTTTCATGGAGCATTGTGTATATTGAGTGGGGTGGCAGGTTTTCATGATTTCTCCTTTCAAGCACTGAAAAACAATAATTTGATAGGTCTAATTTCCCCCCTCCATGGGAATATTGATTCACAGTAGCTTGCAGAGGTGGAAATGTTACCGCTGCCTGGCAACACTTCACATCTTGTCTCAGTATTGTTTTTTGGTTCATAAGGAGGCTTTGTAGTTACAAATCCTAATCAAATGGAATTCCTTAATGAATGGAGCTCTCCTCCTTCCAGATGAAATGAATTTTCTCCCACAATGTCTTCCGGGGAATTTCGGTACCAAATGTTCCCCAGATAGTCTTTCAGTGTTGGAACATTCACAGAATATTTGCCCGATATTTGATAGCTGATCTCCTGTGATGATTTTGTGTCAATATTTTGGTAACGTTATTTAGCACTTGACGGTATTCAATAATTGAGTTTGCAATCGCAGTTTGGCCACCCCGATTTTCCACCCTCGTTCGCGGATGGGAATTTAGGGTGGCCATTTTGGTTGTATTCAGAAGGAAAGTTGAATCATTTCATTCAGTTGTGGTGGGGACCGTTTAGCGCTTCTCCTCACTTTTCTTCTCCTTTTAAAAAGCCACTGCCTGTGAGGAAGGCAACAGGTGGATTTCTTTTTCTTCCCTTGTTTAAAATTAAAGTACTGGTGAGCCTGGGCAGCTGCCGTGTTTTCCCACTTACCAGCGTGCCTTGCAGAATTCCTGATTTGATTTTAAAAGCGGGAGGGGGTGGCCGGGAGAAGAGAGGAAGCCTGTTGGAAGATTGAAGAAAGTATAAGAAAGGGCAAGTGGGAAGAAACCACCATCACCACTCACGAAAACACCCAACAGCTCAAACCAGATGAACTAAATATGAGAAGTGGGCCCAAGTCTTTCTCAAGAAGTGATGTTTCACCCATGGATGAAACCACTCAGAGAAGGAATCACACAACTTCACTAAATTCCACTTCAGTTTGCAGTTTTGCATTCATATGGGGAAAAGGCTCTCCTTTGCAAACACCATAAATATTAATGATCACTACAGCACTGATCACTACAATTTCTAGAAAATGATTACTCCAAGGTTGTTTATTATAAGCAGGTCAATACACGGTAAGCATATCTAGACTCTAATTTTATCTTTGACGGCTGCAATGAAAATGCAGGGTCCAAAGTAGTTAAACATATCTTGCTTTGAAAAATACTTGTCAGAATTATTTCTTTCCTGGGAGCTTTCCCTAACACTATAAAAACTCTCCTAGAAAGCAAACTTGTAAGACAGGATTTGAATAGTTGACAAAAAGCAAATAGCTGGTTTTAGAGAATAGATTTGAAAGTGCTGTTGCCATGGTTATGAGATTTTCTTCACAACATCCTGGTGATTAAAGAACACAACTGTATACACAGTATGTGCTCGGGAAGGGCATAGTGTATGCTTTAGCCAGAGAAAAGGTCAAGGTTGTACATTTAAAGTGGTAAAGGTGTACCTGGACTGTACTTCGGCATGCAGCACATAGAGGATCACATCTTGGAATGCTCCAGAACAAAACCAACAAACAAACAATAACAAAAACTTTCCTTGCGCATGGGAAAAGAAAGTAGGGGTGTGCTTCAGATTTGGCTAAATCCTGAATCCCGAACTGAATCACGCTGGTCTGGACAGATTCAGAAGATGTCTGGATTGAAGCGAGGCTTCTCTGAAGCAGACTGAGGGCCTTCCTAGACAAGGGTTTAGCCTGGTACGAGGCCCGGGCTCCCTGCTGTGCGTGTAGACCACGCACAGGGGATCCCGGGGTCAGGCCGGGCTAAACCCTCCCTTGACCCAGGATAACCGGATCCGCTTGTGGCCCGGTTTTTCCGCAGCCCCGGACTGAGCCTGGGGCTGCGGAAGGTCTAGCTAGTTCCGTGGCTTTTCCCGGCTGCTCGCTTACTCGCGAGTAGGCCGAAGAAGCCGAGCGCTGTGCCCATCGGGCTGGGTGGGGGGGAGATCACGGACGGGGGGGCGGAGGGGGCATCGGACATGGCGAGCAGGTGAGCGAATGGGGTGTGTGGACATGGTGAGCGAGCGGGGGGTGGACATGGTGAGCAAGGGGGCAAGCTGACGGGCAAGCGAGGGGGCAAGCGGGCGGGCGGGGGGCATCAGACACTGTGTGTGGGGGGAATCGGGGGCAGGGGGGAGCGGGGAACCCTTTGATGTTTTTTTTTTAAAAAAAGCCTACCTTTTGTCACTGGTGCGCTCCTGCGCAACCTGCCGCTTTAAGTTCTTAAACAGAATGGAGGACGCGACGGGGCTTTCCTTTCCCCATCGCGTCTGATGTGTGGGAAGGAGCGACAGCCCGTGCTACTTCTAGCATGGGCTGGCCCCTCCTCCCACACGAATTCTAAGTTAGGTCTTGCAAGGCCCTGAATCTGAATCAGAATACTCCTGAAGATTCAGGAGTCACAAAGACATAGACAGTGGGTCACTGAAATGTGTGCTTCGAATTATAGTCAATGGGAGATTTGGATTTGGCTCCCGAGTCAACTCAGGCATCCCCCAAGACAGTCTGAGAAGAATTGGACTGTTTTCTGAATCACGGAATCTTGTCAGAACGTACATGTAGAAAACCGAAAGCCAAAGACTGCTGGTTTTCTACATGCAGGATGCAGGATGTTCTTTTTCAAAGGTGAGCATTCAAATAGCCACTCTTTCTAATAAAGTGAGCGTGTAATACCAAATAATGATGAAGTACTATTAAGGATTGTACTTCTGATGCAGTGCTTCTAAACATTTAATGCATCAAACCGTCCAGCCTTAAGAGGTGGAGACTGCTACAAAGTACACACAACGCTTTCGTCAAGAATCACTATAAATTCATAGGACTACAGCTGACGTCATGCGAATGGACTTTTGCTCTGCTCATGCAACAGGGCTCGTGTTTTTGTTCTCCCACTCCTACACCCACCTGCAGACCCCCCAAATCCTCTCTAGAGGGTCCCCAAACCTTGGAAGCAGCAATCCTCTGGAACCAAGTTGGGGGTGCAGGGGGAGGGGGGACACCTGTTCTGTTGGCATATGGTCAGCATTGGATATAACTGATGAGATGGGCAGAACCAAGAGGAGAAATCAGGCTTACTCAGGTACAGGAGTGGGGTTAGTTTTGCTTCCCTTAAATAGGTGGGGGGTACAAATCATAATTGAAACAAAGATTTATCAGTGGTTGGGTCTTTGTAGACAGGGCAGTTCGTTTTCTTTAAAACACAAAATCTTTGAATTTAGTAATGAGCTCTGGGAAGCAGAGTAGCCTCTTCAACCTTGCCAAACAAGAAGAAGTGCATCTTCAAAAAAGGAGACATAAATTGTGCATGTAGGGACGCAAATTTAGAAATAATGACTATAATTTAAATAGGAATATACAGGCTAAGAGCTAATGATTGATAGGTGACTTCAAGGCCCCTGATCTTTCTTTGTATAGCTCTTTATATTTAAACTGGGCTTGGAATGAGCAGCCCTTCAAACGGAGCAGACTTCCCCAGCCTGGTTCCCTTGAAGTGTTTTGGATTTCAACTCCCATGAGCCTGTCCTATTTATAGGTGGGTTGTTCCCTAAGCCGGGTTGGCAGGGCAAGCAGTCCAGGTCCTCTCAGTGAATTTCCAGTAAGGCATTGCAAAGCAGAAGCGTAGTCAAAGCAGTCAGGGAGCGTCCAGAAATGCAGTATCAGAAATGTTGCCGAGGGTCCAGGAATCAGAGTCTTGATGCAGCCAGGTCAAGAAGCCAAGGAAACGGACAGTTTGCCTCCAGCAAGGTATGCCTGGCCCTGGTCTGATTTATAGCCGGCTGTTAATTAGCACAGCTGGGTCATTAAGACCACGTGTGGTACCTAAGTGCTCTCCCCTGCTGTGATTGGCTTTTCTTCCTTCGCTGTTCCAGCTGTTTGCTTTTTCTCCGCTGCACTGGCCGAATTACACCCAGCTCTGTCTCCTGCAACTCAGGCATCTCTGGCATGCAGCCCGATGAGCCAGGCTGATCTTCTGCCTCCTGCCCTTGAGAAACCTCTGAAATGCAGTCGGTCGGGGCCTCCACCCCTCCCTGTACCTCTGGCTGTGGCACAATGAGCTGGCTCTCTTCCTCTTCCTCAGAGGACTCTTCATTGAGGTGAGGCATGACAGAGCCATTGCCAACAGGGCCAGTGGTCAGGAATGCCGGGAGTTCTAGTCCAACACATCTGGAGGTCACTAAGTTGGGGAACGTTGAAATAGAGGATGTCTTCAAAGGGAGGACTGTCCTCTGCCCTTTAAATAGAGGACCGTCCACTGTAAGGTAGGTCACATGGCCACCCTCCTGGAAAAAGGAAATACAATTCTGGACAATTCCCACTCCACAGCAACCAATGTTTGTGGCCTGATACACATTCTTCTATTGATGGTGTCGACCTGCCCTTGGCAGCCGTAGAGTAGCGCACTGACGAATAGGAAAGGAAAATTTATCATTGAAGCTCTCCATAGTTTAAAGATCAGCAAAAACAAACAGCAGATTATTATCGTTGTTAATATATCATGCACAATGGGATCCAGGTTGTTTAGCTGCCTTAACTGAGCAACCGCTCAAAACTGTTTTATATACATCGTTTAACACATGGAACATTCACAGTATTCCAGCGCTCCAGAAATCAGCTATTAAACAAATATATTTTAAACTAGGGATGTGCTCCGCTTCTAATCGGACCGGTGAATTAGAAGCAGAGCGGGGTACTTCGCCTCCCCTTAAGTGGAGGCGGAGGATTGGGGGGCCGGCGGAGCGTGGCGAAGAGGATCGAGGTGAAGGCGGATCCTTCGCCTCGATCCGGAGCTCCGCCGGAAAGGTAAGTGGGGTTTACCGGGCCCTGCCGCTGTCGCTGTTGCCCATGCGGCGACAGCGGCTGGGCCCGGTAAACCCCCCCTCCTCTCCCTTACCTGCCTCCGTCCGCGGTCCCTCAGCTTCTTCAATTGAGCTCGTGGTTCAACCAGGAAGTCTAGGCCGCACTTGCGGCCCAGACTTCCTGGTTGAACCGCGGGCTCAATTGAAGAAGCCGACGGACCGCGGACGGAGGCAGGTAAGGGCCCCCTCCCCCTTGGTCCCTTACCGGGCTCTGCCGCCATCGCCGCACGGGCGGCGACGTCGGCAGGGCCCGGTAACCCCCCCCCGCCCTCCTCTCCCGGCCTTACCTGGCACCACTCCCCTCCACTGCGGAGCTCCGATTCGGAGCCGGAGCTCCGCGGCGAAGAGGAGCGGAGTATGGGCGGAGCGGCGCGGAGCGGAGTGGCCCGCGGGGTGGAGTGGGGGGTCCGTGCACGCCCCTATTTTAAACTTCTCACATGCTCACATTTACAAGTTTTCTGTATTATACTCATGCATTCAAAACATCCAGCAAGACCTTTCCACTCTGTAATTGGGTCCCCAAATGAGGGGGCTGGAGAAGCACCCCCCGCCCCAAATCTAGGTGGCTAAAGGGTTTAATTGGAATGCCATGCCAGAAGGTCTGAGATGGAAAATTTCTGACAATCTATTTCGGGAATGGAGAACTTCCAGCCCTTGGGCATAATCCATCCAACCAGGCTTCCCTATCCAACCAATGAAATTCTCGGAGCAGACCACGCCCCCTTCCCATCACTAATCCCACTTGCCATTGCTGTCGGCTTTGATCTCCCTTCATTACGCCAGTGAACAGCAAGTCTTTTGTTTGCTGTTTGGTCTAGAATGCTGTTTTCTTTCTGTTTCTCCTTTAATGGTTGTCCCTGACCTTGGGTGACCTTGGGCATTTCCAGAGTGTTTTTGTCTTTTCTGGAGCTGCGTTTCCACTGTTGACTCAGAAACTCCTGTTCCCACATGGGGAATGGCTCAACTTTGCTCAGCTTTTGCTCAGCCCACTCAGTCATGACTAAACCTCAGTAACGATTTTAAAGCCATCTGTAAAATGGGGTGGAGTACCTTTGTTCATTCTAAGTACAAATACGGTTTGGTGCATAGGCTGAATGGTTGGGTACTTCTGTATGGGGCGGCTTTGGATGCCACACTGCTTCCCATCACCTCCCTCCGTAACAAGGTTACCTATGTCAATGCTTGACCTGCATTGACCAGGGGGTTGGACTCGATGGCCTCATAGGCCCCTTCCAACTCTACAATTCTGTGATTCTATGACCTTCTGCTTCAAGGGTTTTACATTCCAGGGGAAGAAGTAATATCTCAAGGTGAGAGGCATGCTATGTTATGCTCAACTTTCACTCTGCTCCCCTCTGTCCAATAGGCTCCATCCAAGTGACCAGACATAGCCTAGGGTGACCATATTTTGGAAACCAAAAAGGAGGACAACATGGTTGGCCCCCAAGGGGGCGTGTCCAGCACCAAGGGGGCGTGCCCACCCGAACATAGCCTTGGTCACATGTCTGATTTTACAGCACACATTTAAGACAAATCTGTTCTACATAGCATCTTAATGTTAAAATCACTGAAATAAAGAACAAGTGAGAGATTCAAAGTATCTGAAATTAACTTCAATCACTCCTACTTTTGTAGGTTTTGCTGTACTTTGAAGCTTTTGCTGTACTCTGTGTGTTACATTCTCCCCTTCCCTCAAATATCTTTTCTGACTGTGTCTTCACTCATTGCAAGCTGCTGTTGTTGTTAACAGGGTTTGCTACTGGCCAGCCGGATGGCTGGCTTTTTAAAATTTCAATGTTTTTAAAAAAGCTTGTGTATAATTGTCACAAGTTTCTCTACTCTAACATTAGGGTGGGTGTTGTGGCAGTTTACCTAAAGACTGGAGATCCCCTTAATGCCAAGGGCTGAAACTGCTCAATATGCAAAACCCCAAAGAGGAGGTTTGACAACCTGAGTTCGAAGGATATGGCTCCAGCAGTTTTAAAACACAATAATTTTAAAACTTTTGAACTTTAAAAAATCCTAAAAAAAATGGATGAACAGATCTGATTCAAACCTGGCATGGCTAAATCTCTCCTTAAGAGCTATCATGGTGCCAACTTTCAGCCCTTTATCTTTTAAAAATGTCATTTAAAAATAATAATTTTAAAACCTCAAACTTTTTTAAAAAATCATAAAACTCAATGGATGGACAGATCTGTTTCAAACTTGGCATAGCTAAAGTTCTTGTTAAGAGCAATCATGGTGCCAAGTTTCATCTCTTTATCTTTAAAAATAATATATTTTTAAATTTTTTTAAAATCCTCAAATTTTAAAAAATTCCTAAAAATCAATGGATGAACAGATCTGTTTCAAATTTGGTATGGCTAAAGCTCTAACTAAACGCTATCATGGTGCCAACTTTCAGCTCTTTATCTTTAAAAATGATGGTTTAAAAATAATAATTAAAAAACCTCAATTTTAAAAAAATTCCTAAAAATCAATGGATGAACAGATCTGTTTCAAATTTGGTGTGGTGAAAGCTCTACCTAAATCTTATCATGGTTTGAAGTTTCATCTCTTTATCTTTAAAAATGACAATTTTAAAAATAATAATTTTAAAACCTCAATTTTTAAAAAAATCCTAAAAAAATCAATGGATGAACGGATCTGTTTCAAATTTGGTGTGTCTAAAGCCCTTCCTAAGAGCTACCAGTGCCAAGTTTCATGTCTTTATTTTAAAAAATGACGGAGTTATAAGCATTTTAGTTAATTCCCATTAGAGCTGCTCTTTGGAAAAATCCGGATTTCCCCTCACCTCCCGGATTTGTCATCAAAAAAATCCAGACAAATCCGGGCAAATCTGGTCATATGGTCACCCTCTGTCCTGCCACATGCCCCCCTCCCCACCACTAGGTCCTTCCCCTGGTCCACATCCTGATATGCCAGGTGCCACTCTTGAGCTGTCAGGCTCCACCCCCTTGCATTTCAGGTTATGAGCCTCAAGAGATCAGGCTCTTCCACAATAAACATTCTTGTTATATATACATTTATTTGGATCGTTTCTATGCCAACCTACAGTAAAAACACTAAGGGCGACAATCAATAAGATGATGCTGATGCTGACAAGAACAAAAACAAGAACAAGAACATACTACAGAAGAGGAGTTGAACATTGGAACCACTTCAGAAAAGTTCTGGTAGACCCAGAATTTCTCTCTCTCTCTCTCCTGATGTTCTGTCCTCCATTTTGGAATCTCTTTTGGTTTAGCCATGGGAGAATCAGGAATGTTCGAGCTAACCGAGATTCTTCAAACTCCACTTGGAAGCTGGATTCACCTCACTCCTGTTTTTGTTTGTGACCTGTTTTTCTTTTTGTTTGAATGGGAAAAGGACTATTTTCAAGTGTGCACCTCTCCCCTATTGACTAAAGCATGAACATGAGTATTTTTTAGGGGGGGGATGTATATTTTAAAGTGTTTATTTAAACAAAACCAAAATCATCATCATCATCATCATCATCATCATCATCATCATCATCATCATCATCATCCCAAATGGAATCAGAAGTTCAGGAACATGTAAACTTCCCCTCCCCAAAATGCTCCAGTTTATATTTATGTTCAGGGTTTTGAACAGGGAAAGCTCTGATTATTTGCAAACTGAAACAAAGTCCTCACACATCCTATTTTGGATGTCAGGTGTCTCAGTTACAGGTGTTCCAGATTCTAGAAGGCTCCAGTTGCTCCTGAGGCTTTGGCAACACAGTAAAATGTATTTGGTTTACTGCACTAGTTGTTAATATTAATGGTTAATAAGCAATATTAAAAACTGGTGCTTTACATTTTTGGAAGCAAATGCTATGCACTGGTGCAAATGTGCAGACATAAGTTGGGGGATAACTGACTTGGCAGCAGTACACATGGAAAGCATTTTGGCATTATAGTCACGGACAAGCTTAACATGAATCAGCAGTGGGATGGAGTGTGAAACAAAATGAATGCAATTCATAGAACCAGAGTTTCCAAGTCGTGAGAAGTAATATTCCACTTTATTTCACACTAGTCAGACCTCATCTGGAGTACTGTCTCCAGTTCTGGGCACCACACTGAGATTTAATAAATCATAGAATCATAGAATAGCAGAGTTGGAAGGGGCTTAAAAGGCCATCGAGTCCAACCCCCTGCTCAATGCAGGAATCCACCATAAAGCATACCTGACAGATGGTTGTCCAGCTGCCTCTTGAAGGCCCTAGGGTGGGAGAGCCCACAACCTCCCTAGGAAACTGATTCCATTGTCGTACTGCTCTAACAGTCAGGAAGTTTTTCCTGATGTCCAGCTGGAATCTGGCTTCCTTTAACTTGAGCCCGTTATTCCGTGTCCTGCATTCTGGGTGGATCGAGAAGAGATCCTGGCCCTCCTCTGTGTGACAACCTTTTAAGTATTTGAAGAGTGCTATCATGTCTCCCCTCAATCTTCTCTTCTCCAGGCTAAACATACCCAGTTCTTTCAGTTTCTCTTCATAGGGCTTTGTTTCCAGACCCCTGATCATCCTGGTTGCCCTCCTCTGAACACGCTCCAGCTTGTCTGCGTCCTTCTTGAAGTGTGGAGCCCAGAACTGGTTGCAATACTCTAGATGAGGCCTAACCAGGGCCAAATAGAGAGGAACCAGTACCTCACATGATTTGGAAGCTATACTTCTATTAATGCAGCCCAAAATAGCATTTGCCTTTTTTGCAGCCATATCGCACTGTTGGCTCATATTCAGCCTGTAATCTACAACAATTCCAAGATCCTTCTCGTTTGTAGTATTGCTGAGCCAAGTATCCCCCATCTTGTAACTGTGCCTTTGGTTTCTATTTCCTAGATGTAGAACCCACTGTAGATTTTGTACATTTGTTGTTGTTATGGAAGAACATTTGTTGTTGTTATGGAAGAACTTTTTATTTGATGTGCCTTGGACACATCAGGGTTCAGAGGAGGACAACAAAAATGGTCAGGGGTACGGAAATGAATCCTATGTGGAAAGGTTTAAGGAATTGGGTGTGTTTAACTGGAGAAGAGAACACTACCAAGGGGACACGATAGCACTCTTCAAATACCTGAAGGACTGTTACATAAAAGGGGGTGAAAAGTTGTTTTCTGTTGCCCAACAGGGCAGGATTAGATTGAATGGGTCTAATTTATGGGAGGCTAGATTGTGGTTGAACATTAGAAGAAACCTTGTCAAGCAGTTTTTATAAGGGAACCAATTTTCTCAGGATGTGCGGCTTCTCATTCGCTGGAGGTCTTCGAGCAGAGGCTAGTCAGGCACCTGTTGGGGATGTTCTTTAGGTGGCCATGTGTCCTACTTTACAGAGAACACTCCTATGTTTAAAGGGCCATCAGAGGGCAGTCTCTATTTGAAAATGTCCTCTAGTTGAAGAGCTGGGTCCAGTCCAAAACTTCTTTAAAGGCAAAGAACCACGGAGAACAAAAGCAGGGGCCTTGATGTGGCCTCTACCAACAGCAGAGTGAGCAGGTATAGCACGTACATAGGCCACCTGATCACAGCTTCCCCCACTGTTCTATTCTAAGTTCTAGTAATGGTTTCTAAAGTGCCTCTGTACAAACAGATCACAAACTTTTCCCATTATGCATTTTTCTCCGTTTTGGTAAAATGTAAGTGGGCACCCTTGTGCTCGAACCCCGCATTTCTTACCTTGAGCAAGGGGCAGACTGCATGGCCCATGGAGCCTTCTCCATCTCGGTGATTTTATGATGTGATGCTAGGAAGTTATCCAGCTTCTCGCACGCAGAGGCCAGATTCCTCTGTAGTGGGACCTGCCAGATTCCAATAAATCTGGGTTTAGTTTTGGTGGCATGTTTCAAAATCTCATTGTTTAAATATCACATGGAATGGACCTATAGACATGCTACATAGTTTACCTAAAGACTTGATTCACCCAATTTCCTTTCAATAAGTGCCGAAAGAGCCCCCCCCCCAAAAGCGACTGTAACACAGCACAGTACATTATTGTAACGAGCATTTAAATCAAGCCTTTGCCATCTGTTTCAGTTCTCTGCAGAATCTAATTTGCAGCGAAACGAGAAAAAGGAAGAAACAGAGAAGTCAGCGTGTGCCTTTCCAATATATTCTTTATAGCATTTTTTGGTATCATATCTAAAGTGTGACCGAAGGAGGGCTGGAGGATTGATAAAATGTTGTTTCGTGCTCATTGCTCCACCCAAGCAGTAGGCAATTTCAGAGACAGCTTTTGAGGGTCAGTTCCCTTGTGACAGAAAAGTCTGATGCGAATTGTAATATCTGTTCTTCTTCACATATGTGAGCTGTGCAGTGGAGAACAGGGATGCATCTACTTGTCACTGAGGCAACATTCAGTCTCAAAAGCGTGCATATGTTGGGCAGCTTTGCTGTTATTGTGACTGAATTATATTTAAGCCGAAGGCAGGGGCGGAACCAAGGATAATCTTTGCAAAATATTATTTGTATGAAAAAGGTTTAATGAAGGTGCCGACGCGTTTCGGACAAAAAACGTCCTTCCTCAGGGCTTATTCAACAAGGTTTTGACAGTCGTTTGCTCAATGAAATCATAGGCTTTGTTGAATAAGCCCTGAGGAAGGACGTTTTTTTTTGTCCGAAATGCGTAGGCACCTTCATTAAACCTTTTTCATACAAATAATATTTTGCAAAGATTATCCTTGGTTCCGCCCCTGCCTTCGGCTTGTTTTTTCACTCCCTCACAGGGTTTCCCTTCTCTTCCTGCACCTGAATTATATCTAAGACTTCTTCCACACCAGCCATTTCCTCTGGAATTAAACTAATTCATTTGCACCATGCAATTGCAGTGCCAACCTATCTAGAGCGAACTAGCAAAATGTCACTGATGTTTATGGTTATACATGGAAGGGGGTTCATTAAGCGGTTGTTACCACCTTTTTACACTGTTTGCCTTATTACTATGTCCTGCTACATGTTTCCTCCTTTCTCCACAGAAAGTATTTTGCTTTTTTAAAAAATACAATCTCATTCCATATTTTTTTTTTTGCACTAAACTGAGTGTACAAATAAAATATCTTCCCATTTTCTCAATAAAGAGCAACTTGCATTCATAATTAAAAACAGCAGGCAAATGCTCTGGCTGCAGAAAGGAAATGACTAATTAAGGGGCCAGGAATAATTAATGAACAATTAAAGGACCAATTTCAGTAAGACACCTATGTAGATGTTCAGGTTGCACACAAGAGGGCTCAAAGTGTGATGGGGGTGAGGGCATGAATGCAAGGCACACGCCCGCCTTCCCCGTGTGCCAGTTTCTTCTGTAGATCTTTGTGCATTTGGCACAAAGGTCCGTGGTGGGGGTTAAGCACATCCAACTGGCGGTGCTTACAAATTTCCCTACAATCGAAGGGTTCCTGAACATGGAGATGCTGTCAGGACTGAGGCATTATGCATGCCAAGCGCTATGGACTTCCCCCATAGCTATCACTAGAACTCTACATCAAGCCAGTAGGCAACATTTCCTACACAACTGAGCTCTTTTCTTCAGCCCTCCCCTCTTTTACCTCTTTTGTTAATTTAAACTTCATAATCTAGCTTGGTTGGTCTCCACACGTGAAGCAGCCGTTCCCTCGCCCCCTACGCAGAGAGCAGTTGTCGTTGCCTGAGTAACTGAAAGTTCAATCTAGATGTTATCTTGAAAAAGGCTGGATAAATAACACTACCCCATCCCATCCTCTGCCCTCATTTCCTGTCAGTACTAACCGTTCATCCTACAGTTCTGTTCACACAAAGCTCCTCTGCTATTCCTCAACACCACTACACATATTCCCTTAAAACCCACATGTATTTATTTTTATGTATGTACAGCATTTATACATACCGTTCTACATCTAAACATTCTCCTACAACACCTTCATGGTGCTATCTCTCCTCCAGTCTAAAGTTTTTTTTGCTTAATTTTTTCATTCACCCTCTCTCCAACAAGGAACAAGTACAGTATTTCTTTGATTCTAAGACGTACTTCCCCCCCCATATAAACATCTCTAAAAATGGGGTGCGCCTTAGAACCGCGGGTGCGTTTATTATTTCTTAGAATCAAAGCTTTTTTTTTCTGTCGGTGGTACTGAAATTAGTGTGCGTCTTACGATCGATGGCGTCTTAGAATCGAAGAAATACGGTACAAACAAAGGCAATGGCTCATGTTCATCCCTTGATACCTTTGGACATTCCTCTTTTCCTCTGTTGGCTCTCCTCACTGCTAAAATTTAGACTGGAATCTCTTCAGGATATTGGCTCTTCCTTGTGACTTATGGAATTCTAAAGTACCCTACACCTTGACCAGTCAGCTGAATTTCTCCCGCAATGTCGTGAAAACAATAGTTTTACCTAAGTGCCCTCTGCTGGTAAGAAGAATGTGCAAGTGGAGCCTGATGGAGCTAAAAACAAGCAAGCAGAGCTTTACATATATTAGAAAATGATTTTAAGATAGAAGATGGAAGGGCTGCATTCCTATACCCATTTACCTGGGAGTAAGCCCCATTGTAGAGCTGGGAAAAAGTGCAGGAAAGGGCAACTAAAATGATCAGTAGGCTGGAGCATCTCCCCTATGAGGGAAAGTTGGAACAACTTGGATTGCTTAGCTTGGAAAAGAAGAAAGGGGAGCCATGACAGAGGTGTACAAAATTATGCCTGGTGTGGAGAATGTGGATAAGGAGACATTTTCTCCATCTCTCATAATACTAGAACCCAGGGTCAACCCATGAAGCTGTTTGGTGGGAGATTCGGGACAGATAAAAGGAACTACTTCTTCAGAGAGTGCAGAGTTAAACTATGGAATTCACTACCAGAAGATGTGATGATGGCCACCAATTTGGATGGCTTGACAATCTCGTGGAGGAGAAGACTATCAATGGCTACTAGTCCTGATGGCTATATACTACCTCCAGTATCAGAGGCAGTATGCCTATGTACACCAGATGCTGGGGAACATGGGCAGGAAGGTGCTGTTGCATTCATGTCTTGCTTGTGGGTTTTCTGCCAACAGCTGGTTGGCCGCTATGTGAGCAAATCCTGGACTAGATGGGCCCTTGGTCTGATCCAGCATGGCTCTTCTTTTCTTATGGAATTCCATACAATTTACTTCTGAGACTTATTACTGAGAAGCTCAGCCATGGTGATTTTTGTAGACTGGTATTTTTGTTGGCCTCATGCTAGCACCTCGTCTAAATATTACTTGTGTCCTGTGAAAAGTTGCACAAACAGGGGCCTCATGCCAGCTAGGAACAAGTGGATGTGTCCTCTACCTTGAGTTAAGAAGAATTGCTCTTCTGCAGTCTGCAAAGCCTGGGAAGCCTGGACAAATGCAAATACCTTCCTGACTTTAAAGTCTCCACCCTAGTCACGCAACCCATGAGGATACCTTTATATCTGCCAATCTAAACCTTGGCAGGAAATATGGTCCAGTCCTAAGCATCATCACATCAGATGGAACACCTGTTTAACGAACTACCTGGGTATCCCCATAGTCTCTTTTGCAACCTTGGACCCAATTGTTTCTCAGAGGTATGGCTTTTGTAATGCTTAACCAGCATTTGCAAGTCTCTGGAAGACTCCTGTTCATTCCCCAGTGTCAAGCTGTTATTTCCTTTGCTTACATTAATTCTGAAGCCAATGACTCAGTTATTGCTCCTCTTGTGCTCTTTACCTGAACTCTATAATTGCCCTTAAAACCAACTGCGCAGTGCCTGATTTTGCTCTGTGGCTCCAATATGTGTTTGAGGTTCATTGGGCTTGTTGCTCATTCCTCTCTATCCTTTTTAGCACTGCTGTCCTCTCTGAGGCTGAAACCACTTTTCCAGGCTAGGGATTTCTCCTCTTGGATGCACCCCCTTGCTGCCATGTATGCCCATATGCAATATCTGTTGCCTTGTACCAGCCTGATAGAGCTTCACACCCGCATTGCTACATGCTGACTGCATTAATTTCAGAGGGGTTGCCCATCCCACCCACACAAGCAACCAGTTGCTTGTTGCAAGGTGCGAAAGAGGGGATCTCCACTTTGTGGGACTCATAGTGCAGCAATGGGGCTGTAAAGGTTACGAAATTTAAGCTCAACTGTTCGCCTTCTGGCGGATCAGTTGGGAGCCTAGAGCATTGTGTTGAGGTTTTTCAGGGTCCGGTACAACCCAAAACCTAGGCTTGTGGCAAAAGGTATCACCATGGTTGTTTTTCTACAACAGACAAACATGTCTGTTTATGTTATATTTACATCCCGCCTTTGTCTTTAAAGACACTCCAAGGATGCTAACAAAATGATAGACTAGGAATGTCAGAACATTCATGGTGCTTTATTAGAACATACGGTCCTTGAAACGTATGAACATTGCTTTTTGCAGTTACAGTCACAAATAAGGAACAGGTGGCAAACCTGTTCTCCACATTCCCCTGCCATCTGTGATACAGCAGGTGGGTATGTGGGAGAGGGTCTTTTTTCACAGTTGTGAAATGCGTTGCTGGAAGGGCCTTATCTGCCCCCATCATCGATGGACTTCTGCCATGCTCTTAAGACCAGGCTTTTTCATGAAGCATATGGCAGCGGCCTGGTAGGCTGGTGACTTGTACCTTCATACCTCCTAAGTGATTTGATCCTGGTTTAGTTGTTAACATTCCTTATGTTGTATTTTTATTTGTTTTAATGATTTACTGTTTCTTGTACAATCTCATGAGGTGCTGGTTTGGAGATCTTCAAGTCTCAATCCTCATGAAGGGCTTCTGATATTGGCCGAAGGCCCTTTCTACACCTAAGGGTTATCTCGGGCAAATGGAGGGGTCGTCCCTGCCTGCTCCCAGGATCCCCTGTGTGTCACTTGGATTCACAGGGACGTTCCCGGGGGGAAAAAGGCAGGTGTAGACATGTCCCAAATCGTGGATAAGGTACATTTGGGTAGATTCTAAAACACAAGTAGACTTTTCGTAGAAGGGGGCAGGGTGGTGGAGAATGTCACACCCCTCCACAAGAGGCCTTCTAAGTCACGGCACCTGTACTCTGGAATGCCCTACCACAAAGGGAAGCAGCTGTTTAGTGGTCCTCCGTATCTTTTGCCAACAAGCCAAGATGATTTTGTTTAAGAAAGAGTTCACTAATTGCTAATATTTCAATGCTTCTGTTAAAATCTGCATTGTGTGCACACACTGGTAACCTCAAGGCTTGACTTCTGCAATGCGCTCCACATAGGTCTACCACACTAAGGTCCTCTGGGGAGAACTTACTTCAGTCAGCTAAGACTAGGCTGACATCAGTTTCCCAGAGGACCTTTTCTTCTGTCGCCCCTGGATTGTGGAACGGCCTGCTGGAGGATTCATAATATTAACTCCCTCTGTGATTTTAAGGTTGCTTTGAAGACTAGCCTCTTCCGGCAGGCCTACCCAGATCAATGTAAAATCAAGAATTTTAAAGATGTGTTGATTCCTGCACTAATGTTGTTCCCCGCCTCGATCCAAAAGGAGAGGCGGGTAAGAAATAAATAAATAAATTATTATTATTATTATTATTAACTTGTGGTCCTTCAGATATTGGACTGGCCCACATAGCCACTGGAGGGTCGCACATTCCCCATCCTTGTTCTAGGCTGTAACGTAATGACTACTGGTTTGTTTCAAACACTGCTTTTGTCTCCTTTATATTTGGATGAATTTTAGTTATTTCAGGCACTTTGAAAAGCAGAGAATGAGTAATTCAATTTATAAACCATTTAGATCCTTATTAAAATCAATCACTGTTGAGACAAAACCTAAAAACACACACAATGTAAATACTTATTTTCAGTGTAGATGCGAGGGAAGAAGGAAGTTTGGTCTGGACAGTCTTTTCAATTACATTTTGGCAGGATCAATTAGCTTGGGAAATATACAACTATTAAATGCACAAACCGTATTTATTAGAAAAAAATTGATATAGACATGTAAAAAAAAAATCTGAAAACAAGTGAAGCTACATTAGAGGTTTGAACAATGCAAGGGAGGGTTGTGTGTATTTTTACTCGGGTTTCTATATACAGATAGTAAAATTCCCAAAGTGGAACAACGTGAAATGTGAAACACATTATACAAATATACCATATATACACATTCTCATAGAGAAGGCATTTCAATCTTCTATATACTGTAGATGTTAAGAGTTACAGAAATCAGATCACGCTTCCATTAAACCAGGAGTGGGGAATGTGTGGCCTTCCAGATGTTGTTGAACAACAACTCCCATCAGCCCGAGATAAGCATGGCCAATGGCGAAGAATGATGGGCGCTGCAATCCAACAACAGCTGGACACCCCAGCATTAAACAATTAAAATCCAAAGGGCTCCTAGAATTTTTGAAGGGCATGATTTGGTGCAAATTCTTCTAGTTTACTTTTGAGACAAATCAACAACTTTAGGGAGCATATAAATTAATTTTTAAGAGAGCTGAAAACAGTCAGTGAGGTATCACTTCCCATGATGCATTTCTTTTGCCTCACCATATCTCTGGGCAAAAGTTTGAAGGACTTTGAAACAATACCCCAAACCTTATTTAGAAGGGTACCAGTGGGATTAGTGCACACACTATCAAATAGCAATCCCTCTTTAAATCTGAGTCCAACTTTCTACAGAAACCAATATGATTCAACACAGGCAAACAGGCAAAATAAATTTGCTAAAACGTTTTTAGAGAAAGCTGTTTGAAGAGCATTTGGCGTAACTAAAGGAAGACTAAAATCTCAGGAACTCGAACTTCACATCCTGGAAGACCATTTGTTAGAGAACACTTCTATTTGCATAGATTTTTTTTCTGACTTAAATAGTTTGTACTCGCATCAGTAAGACAATGTATTGCCTTTTCTCTTGCAGCAGACGAGGCGATGCTCAACATTACTTGTTGTCCTGACTGTAACACCAAGCGCGTTGGGCTACATTGAACAAAGGCATGTTCATAACCGCCCATAACAGTCAATGTTTTCTGCTGCCCTCTAAGGAGAGAGGTGCATGGCTCTTTGCCTGCATCACGACCGTTCTGAACAAGTTCCCTTCAAAAGGCACTTCCTTGTTTTCCTCTATGGTTAAAAACCAAACCAAACCGAAACCAGAGGGTGTTATGTGGCTGAGCTGTCTTCCGTTGTCCATGCACACTTCAGGAGACCGCTGACTTCTGCTATGCCGTTTGTGATGGCAGGAGGAAGGCACTTTGTGCCGGCTGCTTCCCATGCTCGGACGGCCTCCAGTGTTCTAGATGGATTGCTAGGACCCAAGTCACAGAGTGCGTAGGCTGCTGCCAGCTGGACTCCCCAGGCCACATCTGCAAAGGTTGGAAAATGAAAGATCAGCAATGTCAATGGCCAAAAGCTATTCGGGACCATTCAAAAAGAGAGTCCGTCACGTGCAATAGTTTGCTCTGGTACTCGGCACCCCAAACACTGGGTTTTCCAGGCCAAACTCACAGGAGCTGGTCTGCGAGAGATCAGCGTCAGGAACTCTCCTGAGCACCCTTTCAGCACAGGACAATGGCTGCCAGGCCCTTCGCCACCTTTAGCACATTACAATACAAATCAAAGGGTGGTTACCTTTTTCTTTGGCATGCCGGAGGAAGGTCCCAATTACAGAACTGATATTTTCCACCGCAGAAAAAAATCCTTCTCTCAGTCCTATCTGGCCTAGGCGACCTGTGAAGAGCCAACGGAAAAGAGACGATGATGGCCCACTTCTCACCGAGCTGATAAACCTGTGCCTGAGCTGTGTCGTGTCACATGGTAGGTGGGGGCACACACATTTACGTGTTCCTCCACATAAAGGATAAAAATTCCCGTCACAAATGAAACTAGACGTCAGGGGGAAGCTAGGCTAGATTTCTTTCCTCCAACCTCAAATTGTTAAAGGGCAGGGAAGTTTTCGTATGGAAGTTTCCAAACAAGTCAGCTCTAAGTCTCCAGCCCGGAGACAAGTTTACCACCTCAGTGAATAATACCATGCCTATGTTTCATGCCCTTGGTGAGCAACCAATTTCACCTGTGGGCCACTGTGAATCAGAATGGGGAGAGCCTGCAGTGACACGCTGACAAGATTAGCTTCCATTCCTTTACTCCCTGGGTTCAAGGCTGACGGATAAATACGCACAAAAGGGTGCGCAGGGAGGAAAATGCACCGCCATCCACATTTTTCTCTTTCCAAGCTGGAAAATCTCTCTGCCAGCCTCTCTTTTCCCTCCCCTTTCACTTTTTCCAATCCAACGTGGATGGGGAAGGAGACAGAGAAAGAAAGAAAGAAAGAAAGAAAGAAAGAAAGAAAGAAAGAAAGAAAGAAAGAACCAAAGGTGTGGGTTGGGGCTGAAGCAGCAAGAGAAGAGAACTGTTGCTCATCTGCTCTTCAATCTGGAAAAAATTAAAAGGGGATGATCGGGAGAATGGAGGAGTCAGAACCTGGATGTACTCTTTGGCTCCAATATGGCAGCAAGGATGAGAGAACTATGTGTCTCTGGTGGATGACGAATAAGGCAGTGATCTCCAGTTCCAAAGGCACGCACTGCCCTCAGATTCCAAGGACTATTCTGTTTTGTCATTATAGCGCGAACAAAATGAGGGCAGGATGTCGTAGAGATTGCATATCCAGCTGCGTCTCTTGTAGGCTCTGATGACTTCTTGGGGGCGGGAATAATAATCCTATTTGGTACTTAGAGCTTGCAGCCGGGACATACAAGCTAGCATCATCTCAAATGAATAACTCCTTCTGTTCATGAAAACAGATGTGGATTAACTGGGAGAGAGCATCTTCTTGCTAAACAAATGAGAAGCAGGTTCCAAAGGGCCAGGCTCCGGCGGGAAAAAGCTCTGCATACTCACCAATCAGCCGGAGCGCTGTCGCTACAATTATATCAGAAGGGGAAGAAATGCCTCCGCTGCCTTTTCTGTTCTTTATCCACTTATCCATGATAGGCCAAAGTTCTTTACTGTGAAAGAAAACAGACAATGTGTTTCAATTTGTTTTGAAGCGGGCATGACCTGCCGGACCTACATCACACTGCTTTTGAAAAATGGAGGTTGGGGGGGGGGAAGGATTGAGTTGAGGAAATATTTTAAAATATAGTTATTACAGAGCATGGTTAACTGTAATACCGCCCCACCCCCTTTACTTAAGATGTGCCTATCCACACTGAAGGGAGAATGAATGGTCAAGGCCACACAACTCCGATCATATTATGTTTTTCCATTAATATACAAGGGAGAGATAACTGGGATCCCAAATATTTATTTATTTATTTATTTATTACATTTCTATACCGCCATCTTGTTCATGCTTAATGCTAGAACAGTCAAAGATTTTAGTTTTCACTCAAATATAGCACTTCCTCCTACAGATAAACACCCTAACCCTTGACTTCCTTAAAAAGACTAAGAAAATGCGACTGGTTCAAAGTGTGAATTGTGATTCTATATAAAATGGCCCTTTACACATTTCTTACACGCTTTATCAAATGAATCCGGCTGGAATGAGCGGGTTACATTTTTCTTGAATGTTATCCCTCATCCCTTGCAACGCTGATATCTTGCTCACCAAAGACTCGGTTCTGCTCCTGGGCACTTCTTATCTGACCAGCCTAGCTCCTGATTTCAAGGACACCTCCCTCAGCTGCCAATCTCCGTTACACATCTCACCTGTTCTCTCCCTCATGGAACCAAGGTACAGGAAGCCAAAGGCCTCTCTATTCCACTCCTCCCCAGTGCAAAGAACCCTCCCTTAACATGCACCCCAGTCATTTTTGCCTGTGTGCAAGCTGTGACCCCAGGCAAACTGAGGTGCACAACGGGAAGAATGCTAAAGGACCCTCTACTGGCATTCACACCGGAGAAAGAGGGTTAAACAGCCCTTTGCTGGTGGCCTGGACGTAATGACAGAAGTACGTTATAAAAGACGGGTTCCGACAAAGTTGCTATTCATGGCGGTAAAAGGGTGGGCCAAGATTTAAAGAGCCCCGTGCCACTTTTTCAGCTGGAATAGGCAGAGCCAGCTTCACGGGTTCCTTCACAGTCCTGGCTCAAACAAAAAAATCTGGCCCTTGTTAAGGATTAGTTGCTGACTAGAGCTCCAGGCCTATTACAAAACAAAAGAAAACAAAGGCAGCCACTTCAATATCTGATGAAGAATGAATATTCTTTAACAATTAATTATTCTGAAGCCAAAAGGCTAAACCAAATGACCAGCCAAAATAATGTATGCTTTGTTCACAGGCGTTATAATCTTGATTTACTCTGCCTCATCCTCCAAAAGAACCATCTTAATAGCTGGTAGAGATGGAAGAGTACTGCACTTATTGCATGAATAAATATCAGTGTAACTTGCACAGAAGGGCTATCGTAGGGATCAACAGGGGATTCCTAGTGGCTTAACAGGCTTAGTACGTTGTCAAAATCCAAGCATGTTTGAGACCTGGTATGCCGAGGGCCTTATTACAGGGAAGGTGCTCTAGAACCAAATTTTAGTTTCTCCAATTATCTGTGTCTGCAGTCCTACACCTCTGCAGCATGTGGAATCCTTTGTAAGTTCTTTTATGCATATATACTGTTATTTATGCACCACAGTGACCTGAAAGCATCTACTGATATTGCTTGTCCATGAACGAATAGCAAACTGGCTACCAAATGAAGACAACCTATATCTAAAGTTTCTATTGTGACTTTAAGCACTGTGTGTCATGCGGATCTGTGATGGCTGCAATGTTGTGAAAGCTGCAGCATGGCCCAGCCTGCCATTTAGAGTTTGAAAATGCCGAACACGACTGAAAGATGGGGGAGGACAAAGGGAAGAATTTGTCTGCTGATCTCACACTTTTTCCTTACTGCTTCTATTGCTTGAGTATGGAACATTCCTCCCCCATAAGGAAGGTCACATGTTCCCCAAGCAAAGCCTAATGCCTTGCCACTGGCACGCAACCCACAGCTTTGATTTGACTGTATCTCTCCTGCCTACACCAGATAAACGTTTCCAGTTAAGACAGACAGATTTGGAACATAAATATTCAGATTGCCATGATTGTGTTTTAACACTGTATACTTACACGGGTACTGACAACGCTGGAAAGGCTGTGTAAAACATGTATTCATGTAAGAACTAGCAATACCTTATGATGTTGTCATGGGTCCAATGCCACTTTTGATGTGAGCACAGCAGATCAATAGCAAACACATATTCCCATGTACTCTCTTTCAGGTCTTCTCCATATTGTTCACTCAGTTGAAATTCCATTTGGGGACACAACTGTATCGCTAAAAGAAGGCTGGAGACCATCATGCCAATATCCACTGGGGCACTCTGGAAAAATAAAGGGTGCTGATTTAGCTTAAACCAAAATTTTCATATCAGGAGAATATGCACCCAAGAACTATGCTGAACCTCTCTCACTGATGATTTCCTTTTGCCTTTGGCTTAAAAACAGCTCACTTCCACTACCTGATAATGACTACATTTCTCTTCCTGGGTCCAACACTTACAAAAGTACTACAGTTGGTGTCACAAGGGAGACATTAAAATTGCTCATCGTTCTAGAAGGAGTATCTTCTATCCAAGCTAACTCCCAAACCCCCAAAAATGAAACATGTTTTCTTCTAAGACCTGGAGAAGTTACATTTGTTTGGGCCTATTCAGACAACACTCTAAGCCACGGTTAGGCCTAACACTTTCATAGCAAATGTTTAGCGAGTGCATTGGATGAGGGCGAAAAAATTGAAGCTTAATCCAGATAAGACAGAGGTGCTCCTGGTCAGTCAAAAGGCAGATCAGGGAATAGGGATTCAGCTTGTGTTGGATGGGGTTACACTCACCCTGAAGACACAGGTCCACAGCTTGGGTGTACTTCTGGATTCAGCCCTGAGCCTGGATGCCCAGGTTCCGGTGGTGGCCAGGAGTGCATTTGCACAGTTAAAGCTAGTGCGCCAGCTGCGCCCATTCCTAGAGATGTCGGACCTGGCCACGGTGACACATGCCTTAGTTACATCCCGACTGGATTACTGTAACGCGCTCTACGTGGGGCTGCCTTTGAAGAGTGTTCGGAAACTCCAGCTGGTTCAAAGAGCTGCAGCCAGATTGTTGACCGGGGCTGGTTACAGGGAGCAGACAACTCCCCTGTTAAAACAGCTCCACTGGCTTCCAGTCTGTTTCCGGGCACAAGTCAAAGTGCTGGTTATGCCCTATAAAGCCCTATATGGCTCGGGTCCAGGTTATTTGAAAGACCGTATCCTCCCTTATGAGCCTGCATGTGCTTTGAGATCTTCTGGAGAAGCCCTTCTTTCAGTCCCACCATCTTCACAGGCACGCTTGGTGGGAACATGGGAGAGGGCCTTCTCGGTGGCTGCTCCAGTGCTTTGGAACTCTCTTCCCGGGGAAGCTAGGCTGGCTCCCTCCTTGATGGGCTTTTGGAAGCAGGCTAAAACTTCTTTGTTCCAGCAGGCCTTTGGAGAATAATCCAGCCCTCCATCTATGTTAATGTCTTATAATTTTGTTGTGTATTTTAAATGTTTATGTGTGTGTTTTCCCCCAATGTATGTTTTAACTTTGTAAGGCCGCCTTGAGGCCCAGCATTGGGCAAAAGGCGGGATACAAATAAATATAATAAAAAAAATATAAATAAATAAATAATTTAAACCATAGTTACCTAGCCAACATGGTTAACAATGGTTCACATGGTATGCTAAAGAATGGTTCCCATGACGCACTAAACCATAATGACCCTGTTCAGACGACATGCTACGCCACTGTGGTTAAGTATTTTGAGCTAAACATTACAGCGTAGCGTATTGTGTGAACCATGACTTAGTGTGTTACATGAACCATTCTTAACCATGGCGGCTACATAACCACAGTTTAAACATGCTTACTAACCATTTGCTGCAAAAGGGTTAGTGGCCTAACCATGGCTTAGCGTGTCATTTGAACAGGGTCAATACAGCCTAGTACAGAATAGTTTTGTTAGCCAAAATACCCTACTTGAAATATACACAGTAACAATCCATATAATTTTCCCACCCATGTTTTTCCTCTTTCTAGATGTTACTAGAGCAGCATGGGAAGAAGCCACTGGGAAGTGATTCCTGAGTTGCTATGGCAACATATCAATAGAGCATTATATAGGCCTGGTTTTCACCTAACAACAAACTATGGTTTAGTTAACCATGGTTTGATGAGTCGTGGATTGTCGTTACATGTGAATAAACTACCCAGAGACTGAGAAAACAAACAATGGTTTATTTGACTGTTTGCCAGACAAACTCTGGATAGGGCAACAAGCCATCGGTTAGTGTTGCATGTGAACCAGGCCATAGCCTTAAAAAGAAGCGGGCTCCATGGATACTGCTTTTGTAAAAACAACATCATCGTACATCCCCCACCCACCTCCCATACACACACCAGGAAAGAATTTTGAAACCATGACTGGCTCTGCATATGTTTTTATGAGTGAGATAACAGGAAATCTGCATATGTTTTTATGAGTGAGATAACAGGAAATCTCAGAATTTATGCAGACAGAACACTCCTAATCCCTTAAACAAGGCTAAAGGATCAAAAAGAGGCTGTAGGACAGAGCCTTCCCCTATAGGCTTAGTGCCTTCCTCTTACCCTGCAAATTCCCCCTGTCCTACTGCACCAGGGGCCTTAATCATGGTTAGCCATGCCTGTGTTGATCTTAATCATGTTTAACACTAAAAATGGTTAACCAAGGTTAAGGGATCAGGACTAACATTCCTGTGTAAACTCACAGTGAAAAGGAACTTTGTAGAAGTAAGACACTGCATGTTGGTGATGCAGTTTGCTTTGGTTCATTTTGGGTTCAGCACCACCTGTGCAGCTGCCCCCCAAATGTCAAATCTGTCTTTCAATCATAGTGGAATAAGTCCTTTCCTTCATGTCATGCAGACTTCTTCCAAAAGCAGCATTTAATTAACAGATAATCCCAGAAATATGTACAGTGATCCTTACTTATGCCTTAGTTAGACTGCAGCAAAAATTTAATTCTGCACTTGTGTGATATCTGCCTAATCAAAAATTGACCCTGTTCTTTTCCAGTACTCATACCTCTTCCCAATTCAGATACGATCTCAAGCATTTCAGCACTTCTCCTCTTGCATGCTGTCTGACTACTAACTGGATAGCTTTGTTGATCACACTTTCAGAGGAGAATATCTCACTCCACATGTTTCCAATAAACAAAGTTAGCTTGTCAAATCTGGGGAAATCTGGCAAGGAGAAAGAGAGATCAAAATAAGGAAGAAGTATAATTGCATGATGAAAAATCGCTTTAGGAATGGATAATCAATACAGGTACACAAGTGGGACCTAGTGACTGGGTTTAGACAACACGATAACCCATGATGGTTTAAATAGTTGACGGTTGGTTACTTAACCCATCATGGATTATTGTGTTGTGTGGAGGGAGTTTTTTAACCAAAGGTTGGTTATTTGGCCGAAATAATCAACACAAATAACCAACGCTGCGCAAAGTTGGCTATTTGAACCGCCATTGGTTATTGTGTTGTGTGGAGGGCACCGTTGGTTATTTCCTTGGCCACTGTTGGTTATTTTGTTATTCTCAGAATCACAAGGCGAGAGCAGTCAATGTCCAGCTGGCAGGATAGGTTTTTTTGGCAGCAATGGCTGATGGGATGCTAGTGGGAGGATGAAGTGGGGAGAGAAGGTGGGGGATGAGTGAGTCAACTCAGCGTGGGCTAATAGTGAACTCAATGCTGATCCTAACACACCCCACGGTTGATTATTATCATGTTGTGTGGGGAGTAGCCCCTAGATAAACAACTGCCGAGTTGATTATTACCCCAACGCTGACTTTCGTGTTGTCTGAACGCAGCCTCAATCTATCGTGTTGTCTGAACCCATTAACAGAAGTGCTCCCTGCCCAGAGTTTCAGTCAGTCAGTCATTTTCTCCCTCGGGTAAGAGGATAAACCATGGAAGAAGAAAGACCAAGGGGACAGGAGCAGGCGGAGAAAACATCGGGGCCGGTTCCTGTTGGACTCCCCTCCTTCGGGAGCAGGACAATCCCATCAGCCCTGTTCCCGGTCCACTTAATTTCTCTCTCTCTCTCTTTACCTCTTCCGTCCTGGACTCCTTTTCCTTATGTGTCATGTCTTTATTAGACTGTAAGCCTGAGGGCAGGGACTGTCTTTTTTGCTAAGTGTAAGCCGCTCCGAGAGCCTTTTTTGGCTGAGGATCAGGGTATATTATTATTATTATTTATTTATATAGCACCATCAATGTACATGTATCATATAAATATGATAAATAAATAAATAACAAAACAGCCCAATTCTCTCCCCACCCAAGAAATGTATGTTTGCGTTTCCATCTGATACTCAGTGTTCCATGACTCCTGGAGGTCCCTGAGTATATTCAGTCTCTTAACCACTACTCCACACTAGTTACAATTTCCCCTTGCATTCTCTCAAAAATATGACCAAATTATGCCTTTAGATATCTAAGAAACATGCATATATTTCTCCTCAAGCAGCTGTACCAATAAATATTTAGTTCTAAGGGTTTAGGGCAGTGGTTCCCAATTGGGGGTCCGCAGACTCCAGGGAGTCCATGTAACCCACCCAGGAGTCCGTGGCACCATTTACATATTCACCATTCATTTCTGGAGTCCACTGACGACGAATTCCTACCAGAAGTAAAATATAACATCACTGAGCGCCTGCGTGATTTAGCAACTAGCTTCAGAGATTACTTCCCCGCACCTAATCCTGAAAACTCATGGATAAGGAATCCTTTTGAACGTGGTGGTGTACAACTAACAACTCTATCTGCGGAAGAGCAAGATGCACTTGTGACTTGTGATGGTTCACTGAAATCATTTTTCAAAGAATATAGACTGGACCAATTCTGGGTGAAGGTTTTTCCTGATTATAAGGAGTTAGGTGAAAAAGCTTTGAAACATCTAGTTCCCTTTTGTTCTACATATCTTTGTGAACAAATATTTTCGACGTTTTGTTATATGAAGAACAAGAACTGACATCGGCTCGATGTTGATCCAGATTTGAGATTAAAAGTAGGAAATATTGAACCGGATGTGGAAGGGTTTGTTCGGGACAAAAAGAGGCATGATTTCTCCCATCACATTTAGGTTTAGTATCTGCTAGAAAAGTCATAATGTTCAATTGTGAACTAGACGTTAGTAAAATCAAATTCGTCTTTATATTCCTAACTAAATCATTGTTATTTTTGCATGGTAATATCACAAATATCACATTTTTTATGGTCTGTTTTTTAGTATACCCAAAATCTTTTGCTTATTAGGGGCTACCCCTTATTTTCTCCAAAAAATTGCTTCGCACAGGTAGCTACCATAGAGATAACAATTTTTTCAAAAGTGTTTGGCATTTGAAAAACAAGGGGTCCACAGTACTTAGCTAATGGGGAACCACTGGTTTAGGGGACAGGTAGAAACTGCTTTACTGAAACAAAGCAAATTGGAGATTAGTCAACCATAAACCTATTTGGACTAACCTCTGGCACTATGACAAAGAAATGCCAGTTGAATTTAAAACAGCATTCTCAGCTGCATTATGATGGGGGAACACGGAAGTGCAAGTCACACACACGAGAAATAAAAAATGCAGATTCAAAAAATCGGCATTTTGAAATATATCAATATTAGGATAAACTTTAAGGGAAAATAACTAATAGGATGTAAGCTCATAAAATACGATGCTCTTAAAATATGAAAATAAAGCTGAGCAAGTAAAAGATTGCAAGATTACATAGGCACAATACATTGGGAAGACTATTCTTAGATATGGGAAAGGTTACTGAGTGAGAACCATACATTTTCATTAACTATAGCAATTAGGGAAAATCTGGACAAAGTTGGCATTGTAGAAGATGGTATTCAATGCTAGTTATTATAAATAGCATGAAAAATAATTATTTAATCAAGTGCTAGAAATGTCAGAAAGAAATGTTCTATTTTAATCATATATAGTGGGAATGCCAATGATAAAGAAATATTTGAGAATGCTTAATTGGAAAATATATTGAATTACTGTTGGGGTGGGGAACCAGAAATGGAGGGGGGTGGAGCATATGACACCCCACCCAGCCCTTCATGGGTTGAATTAGATCAGTTTGGTTCCTGGCAGGTGTGCCAGGTGGATATTCCACCCAGCTCACCTGTTGTGAACCAACTTTGGTGTACACAAGGCTTTTCCCCATTAGAGAAAGCCCATACCAAACCTGCTTCACCTACCCTGTATCCTCTCCAATCAGGGAGAGGATGTGAGATGGGTGAAGCCCTCTCTTCTGGTACTTGCAGAAATTCCTGAAAATGCCAGATGAGTGGGCTACCTGCTCCTTTAATCTCCTAGTTATCTTTGATCTGTGATAACAAGGGGATTCCCCTGCAGGCCACATGGCCTCCGATGGGAGAAGGAGGGGCATGCAGGGGAATGAGAGAATGAAGGTAACAGGGGATTCCTCTCCTCCCCAAGCTCACAGTTGCCTCTAGGCAGGGAGCGGGGTTTGGGCAGGGCCCCTAGAGGGAGCTCAAACACTCCCCCTAAAGGATTGGGTCCATAGTCTGGGGGGTGCTCTTGGATCCAGAACTGTCACTTGAGGCACAGGTGAACTCAGTGGCAAAGAGCACCTTTTATAATCTTAGGCTGATATACCAGCTGCGCCCTTATCTGGACAGAGATAGCCTAGCTACAGTTATCCATGCTCTGATAACCTCTCGTTTGGATTACTGCAATGCGTTATACGTGGGGCTGCCTTTGAAAACGGTCCGGAAACTTCAAATGGTACAAAACAGGGCAGCGTGGTTACTAACAGGGACTGGCTGACGTGACCACATCACGCCAGTCCTTTTCCAGCTTCATTGGCTGCCAGTCCAGGTCCGGGCCCGATTCAAAGTGCTGGTATTAACATTTAAAGCCCTGAACAGCTTGGGGCCAGGCTATCTGAAGGAACGCCTCCTCCCATATGTACCCTAAGGTCATCCTCAGGGGTCCTTCTCCGTGAGCCCCTGCCAAAGGAAGTCAGGCAGGTGGCTCCCAGGAGGAGGGCCTTCTCTGCTGTGGCACCCCGGCTGTGGAATGAGCTCCCTAAGGAGGTTCGCCTGGCACCTACACTATATTTTTTTAGATGCCAGGTGAAGACCTTCTTATTCTCTCAGCATTTTAACACTCAATAAATTCTATTTTAACTTGGCTGTTTTAAATTTGTATTTCTGCACTGCTGCTGATTTTATCCTGGTTGTGCTTTTATATTGTATTTCATATCATGTTTTTATACTGTTTGTTTTATACTTTGAGTGGTTTTAATTTCTGTGAACCGCCCAGACAGCTTCGGCTACTGGGCGGCGTAGAAATGCAATCAATCAATCCATCAATCAATCAAGCACCCACGGACCAGAGTTGCTCTTGTTCACCATGAACTCTAAATGAAAACGAGCTCCTTATCATGTGTAGGCCTAGTTCACATAATTATCTCCTAGTCAAGAAGCGAAGGAAGGAAGGAAGGAAGGAAGGGAGATGGCAGGAAATAACACAGACCAGAGTTTTCGCCACCCCTCCACTGCAGTGCTGTTCCTGATTAAGTGTATCAAGCAAGGTGGTGAATTCTGTAATTGGCTAACAGTCCTGAAGCACTACAGTATATACCTGTGAAGGATTCAGTCAGGACAACATGCACATAATGCTTTTAACCATAATAAAGAAACCTAGTCATTTATACCATACCTTCCTTAAGGAGAGTGTAGCAAAAGAGGCGTGCTTTTTCTAGGTCTCCCAGCTGCCGGCATATTCCAACATATACCCTGCAGAGGGATTGGATACAACTGTGTCCCAAGGACATCTTCTGTTTCTTCAGTTTCTTCAGAATAGCCTGCAATGCTGGCTCAGCTAAGTACTGTAAGATGCAAAACAGTATTTGGTTTTCAACATGTGAAATACACCTTACTATCAGAAAATAATATACTACTGTCCTGGGACCGAAATAATTATCATCTTTAAGATACAGGCAAGAGGGAAAGAATTAATCTGTTCAAATAAGCGTTAGGGCAAAAGTAATTTAAAAGTGTAAGGGAGCAACCGTATGTCCCCCCCCCACAGTGTCCGTTTCCTTGGAGCCAGGAAACTATCTCCCTGCCCCCTCGCCCCCCGCTTGTAGCCAGGATGGAGAGATTTTAAACTCACCAGTACAGCCACAGCACCAGCTACCTCTCCACGCTTGAAAAACGGAGTGCAGAAATGGGGAGAAGGGGAGCATCCCCGAGGGCAGGAAGGTAGCCAGTGCTACGACCTATCCTATGGCTGCCCCAGCCTCCTTTGACCTCCCTCTGACATGCCACTGCTAGACGGGCAAAATCACCCATCTACCAGAAATGCAGGGCGGATGGAGCCTCTGCTGTCCTCCCGCCCTACTTTGGGCACTCGGGGGCCTCCGAGGCTGCCAGGTATTCACATAGGGTTGTACCCTAAGTCGCTTTTAAGAAGTACACTCAAGGCTCTATGCGCAGCTGAAACCACTGATTGTAAAGGACTCTCTCAGACCCATATATTGGTTCTACGTGGGTGATTGCACCTTCACTGTCTGCGTCAACCCAAAAGAGCTGCTAGTTTATTTTATGCTTTAAGAGAGGGGGGAAAAGATCCTTATTCGATTCTTTTTCTAATGCAGGTGTGGGTAACTTTTATCCCTCCAGATAGTTTGGCCTACAACTCTCATCATCCCTCACCACTGGCTCTGCTGGCTATGGCTGCTGGGAGTTGCAAGACAAAACATTAAGAGGGCCACATGTTTCCCACCCCTGTTCTAAGGCCACTGCTGGGATTAGTACCTGAAGCCACAGATCCTCTCATACAACATGTTGCATACACAGAACTGTGAGTAAGATCCTGTATATGCTCATCTGTGGAGCAGATGATCTGGTGGTGGGATGGGGGTGGCAGAAGTTATAGTCTCTCAAGTTTAAAAGAGTTTTAATTTAATTTTTAGAAAAACTGAGCTAAACACAAACTGAAATGCCTGTGGATGCCCATGGATACTGACTAATGATAGCAATGAAGGACTGATAAGTCATCTTCTGGGTGGGAGGTGGGGTGGGGAGCCATGAAAATCCACCTACACATATCTTTAACAAGAATTGAGGTAGGAATCAATACCTCCAGACAATTAGCCAAAATACAAATTACATGCCAATGCATGATCTGCAAGATGCAACATGAGTGCTTTGCAGAGAGAGGGGCTTCTAGATGTCTCCTCTAGATTTACTATGAAGCTATGTATTATTCCAGAAGATTCTAGGCTTTGTGTTTGCTTGCATGAGCCAAAACAAGTTTACAGGTAAAGTTTTTGTTTTTTTGTTTTAAATGTAACCCACCTTCTTTGCTACACCAAGTTCATAGACAACTTCTTTCTCTTCATCTCTCATTACTGGGACCCTTGAGGTATTTCCCACAAGAATGTGGCTACAAATAACAGGTAACAAGTCAAAACAGGCTTCAGAAATTTTTTCCAATGCTACAGTCACAGCCCTGCCATCAGGATCTTCAGTTTTTTCCATTGCCAAAAGCAACTGCGAATCACAGTCACCTGTTGACTGAGTATCATCCCTGTTGCTCAGAGAGACTGTTTCATCAGCAGGGCAACATACATCAGGATCTGAGATGCTAGATGAAAACTCTTTCTTGCAGAGGTCAAATTTTGGTGCTTTACCCTCTAGCCTTGGCCTTTTGGCACTCTTTGGGAGGACCATAGGAGCCAACATCCTTTTCCCAGACTCGCTCTCAATGGACAACCGTTGCTCAGGTTCAGACTTGAAGTTAGTCCCCGTTTTGACAAAAGCAGTGGACGTCGAAGCAATTGCTTTAAAGCCACTGATTTGATGGACAGGCTGTGGGATATTCTTGCCATCTAGGGAGGATGACCGACTGAGCTGAATGTTACCTTTCAGGATGTTGAGAGTTCTTGCCCGGGCAGATAGCTCTGGATACATACTGTCCAAAATTTTCACCGAGTTTTCCTGAGGCACAGGTGGAGCTGCACCACCAGCTGCAGATGGAGGAAGTCTACCTGGTACAGGAAGGGCATGCTTGGGAGTGGTGGCGCAAAACTGAAGAGGGGAGGACAGGATTCTCTGACCTATTGACGTTTCAGAAGGAGATGGCGTAGTAAGCATAGCAGGTGACTTGCATTTTGGGGTATCTGACAATGGCGACATTAGAGGAGGAACTGGAGTTTCACGTAGAGGAGAAATCAATCCATCGAGTGGGGATGGCAAGGAGGACTGACTAGATGATGACATTACTGGGGAAATGGGCCGAACAGTTCTTGGAGGTGTAGCTATCAGAGGTGTGAGCAAGGGAGGTAATGGAGGACCCATCTCTTGCCTAATTTTTGTTAGCGTTTTTGGATAATGTTTTGTCGGTGTGGAAGTATCTGCATTGGCTAAAATGGTTTCAGCTAGTAGGGTGTGCCGACTTTTCCTTTCCCCTTTACGGCTAGGTATTCTTGGGAGATGCCTATTATGACCACCTTTAACACCTACTTGTGCCAACATATTTATAGGGTCTGGTGCTTTAAGTATCTGCTCTGCTCCATTCTTTGTGCAAGGTGCAACAGCAACTGGTGATTCTAATTTTTCAGACACTACATTGTGTTGTTTGGAGTTGGAAGATTCCGGTACAGGTAATATGGAATTCCAGCTGGTTTTAGCAGCAAGAACTTTTCCATCATTCTTTATATGGCATTCCTTGTTATGGGATATATTAGAACCATTATCAACATGGCAGGATATTAAATGGCTTTGCTCCAAGTTTGAGCTGCACCCTGAAACATCAACATTACTTTCTTGTTCAGTACTCAATTTCTCTTTATTAAAGTCCAATGATACTGAAATTTCTACACTAGCAGCACAGTACTTTGCGTCTGGTGCAACGACATCACCATTAACATCTGGATTACTTGCAGATGACTGCCTGGGCACAGATTTCCTGTTATACATTGATACCTGGCTTGGCAATGAAGCAACTGCTGAAATACTTTGTTCTGTTTTCCTCTCTTTTGACTTCTCGACTGCTATGGAGGCGTCTGGTTTTAATGAGATATTTTCCTTACTACATGTCCATCCTACTGCATATGAATGTTCCCATGTCCTTTCAATAATTTCATCAGTACAGGAGTCAGTGTCATGTATTGCAGCCTGTCTATCTTTTGAGGGCGGATCTTCTGAGTCATGGGACAACTTGCACCCATCACATGAAACAGTTGCAATGGACGGCGCATGTGTGTGACTGCTCCTGATGGTACCCAATTCATCTTTGGGCGTTTCAAACCACGGATGCATTTTTCTGCAATTCACCTTTCTTATTAGGCCAATTTCTTCCGGCGATGAATCTGAGAGTGATAAATTCATAACCGTAATGGCATTTTCTGGCATCTTCATCTCATCAACGCCTCCAGATCTTATACCACTGCACAATGTTTCATCTCTTTCTTTAACTATAGCGTTATCAACTGTATGTTCTAGAGCACAGTTTCTTGAAGGACTGCCTAACTTTTTATCGGGAGGAACAAGCAGCTCCTCATCATTTAAAATGGATTTGTTTGCTATAAAAATGTCTACTGTGTTAACAATATTTAGACTAAAGGCCTCAGGAGTTAGTGCTTCAGAGATATCTCCACTGCAAGGGCCTTTAACACTAACTGGTATCTGGGTTTCACTGATCATTAACTGTTCTTTTGCTTGTTCAATTTCCACTTCATCTTTATTGTTCCGAGGACTGCAACAATCCAGGAGCTTATGATTGTTTCCCTCAGAATCAACAGCATTTGCCTCTTTATCCTCCAAGTCTACTGCTGAATTATGACCATCAACATGATAAGCATCTTCTCTGGTTGGAGAGGAAGGGGCAACGCATGCATTTGTAGCACCATTAGAGCTTTGGCCAACTCTGCTGAAAACCTCGAAATCGACTTCAAGCTTGGAAGCGGTGATCTCCACGAACTCTGTAGTGGCAGACTCAGAACCAACTCTCACAGTGACAGGCAAAATTGTTTCAGAATTTGCACTTTCTGCCTGTAACACATGTTGTACAGCCTGAGCAGGATCTTCATTCATGTTCTGTTCTGACATTTCATTTGTTACAGAACACTCGTAATTCGTTTCTGCTTCTTCCATAGCATACTTCTTTAGATCAAATGAACTGCCCTTATCATTCCAGTCTGCCATTTCTTGAGATATGTCATTTATTCCACATTGCAAACTTCTAGATATCAAATTAGACTTTGCATTTCTGTTACACACAGTTCCAAAAGCAGATATTTTGTCACTATTTTCTGCTACAAGAGACTGCATAGTCCTAGTTTCTGTAATTTTCAGTCGTTCACTATTTTCCTCAAGTCTTTCTGATGGCAGGCACCGGTCTTCTTTAGAAATGTCAGTAAACTGAAAGCTGTTTGAAATGCTATAGATTTTGGATTTGCATTCAGATTCAATGCTCACTTCTTCAACTTGCCTTGGTTCAGGAGAAGTTCCAATGACATAGATCTCGTTGTTAGTTTCAACAAGTCCCTCAGATAGCAACAAACAATCTTCAATAATGGATGCTTGGGCTGATAACATAGGATCACTTTTACAATCTGGCTCCTCTTGTAGTGATTTAATAGAATCTTTCTGGTCAATCAGTTGTTCTAGTTGTGGGCATTCTTGCTTTCTTATGTCCATAAAGTTGGGTTCATTAGTAACACTAACAGCTATTTTCAGTTGGTCGTCATCATCTTCATTTTTAGTAGGCATAAAAGGGGCAGCGCTGCGTTCACTCTCAGTCTTCGTTATCTCATCTATATGACACAATGATTTCTCGCATTCGTTAGTTGCCATCATAATATGCAAATGTGGCCTCAAAGCATCTACATTCAGTAGTATTTTCTCACCATTTATCTCAGCTCCATTTTGTTGGTTGCCTCTCTCTTCATTGCTGCAGTTTTCTTCTAAACATTGTGCTTTGAACGATGCATCTGGTGCATGAGTATCTTTTTTAACGGGTTGTGTAAATGTTACCTGAGCACCTTGTTGCTGAGGTTGCTCACTAGGATGTTCTGTTTCAGAAAGGAATTTACAGTTGTTCAAATTCATTTTCTCTTTCATTAATGTTTCATCATTTATATCTATGCCAAATCCTTCCGTTGCTGTATTTTGTTCATCTGTTACATGTTCACCGTGCTTTTCATCAAGAGGTCTTGCTTTTCCTAAATTAGACTGTGTCTGGATGTTCTCGGAGGCATCTTCCACTCCTCCTCCACCACCTATCACATCATGAGATCCATCAGTAAATTTTTCAGGAGCTACCAGCATATTTTCAGCAGCTAAAATGAATTCTTCAGTGTGCTGCTTATTATCACCCTTGGGAGTTTGAGGCCAATCTTCTATTGTTCCAATTAGCTCTTCTTCCTCCTCTGCTTTCATACAGTCATTAGACTCTTCTAGCACGTGTACAATGCCGCTTGCATCCATTTTCTGCCCATGCATTGGTTTAGCTGTTTCTTCTCGACCCTGCATGTTAATGGTCATTAAATCAGGCATCAATATTCTGTCTTTTGTTTTTGTCATATTAACTGTCTTTTCATTGTGCTTCTCTGTATTGCATGCTGCAATTTCAGTGGTTGTGTCTGTTAGAGACAGAATTCTGTTAGAGACAGAATTCTCTAATAGATGCTTCTTTTCATCCTTTGATTTGACATCTCTCTCATTAAGGGATCTTGACATTGCTGTCACAGGGTTAGAACACAGAGTTGACTCTTCATTCTTTAATTTTCTTAGTTTTTCAGTTGACTCCTGAGAATCACTATTTGCACTGCCAACACTAAAAGAGCTGGGTTTGTTCCAAGATTCTGCTGAATGTTTTTCATGTCGAGTTTCAACTATTGGTTCATCCTGACCACATTTTTCTATAATACTTTCAAGCATTTGTGCATTATGGTCCATTTCATCATCACTGGAATCTGTTACGTCTCCAAATAATATATCCTTAAAGAGATAAATAAGAACAAATAATTTGGTAAACAACCATACTATATTGTTCATTACCTAACCAAACCAATATAGCATCCCTAAACAGAGAAGCACTGAAACAATGACTTAAGTCTAGTTCTCAATAAGACTGTAACGCAACATCTGGGCTGTATCTCTTCAGGCTGCAGATGGGGGTTCACATGATGGCATTATCCTCCATGCCGAAACATTTAAAAGCTAGCAAAACATGAAGAATTTCTCTCTGAGAACATGCTCAGCGATTTCTCAGTATGGTAGTTTTACTAGCTTAGTGTAAGTAAATAAACTAAGACCAAGAATAATAAATGAAGGCCAAGTTAAAGTCAAATACATCTCTTGGCAACAGAGAGTGACAGAGAAAGAGAGAGAAAGAGATGTATAGGGCTTAATTCACCTGCAAGAGTTATTTTTTTTAATCCATAAAGCCTTTTTACTCACTTTCCTATTTAAAAAAAATACCTGAAGCAATGTATAAGCAACAAAACCACAATATAATACAGACATGATAATAGCAGAAGCCAGAAGTTTAAATCTGGAAAGCCATTTCGTATGTTCTAAAAGACCTTCCTATGACCTCACTGTTTTCATCTGGTGACAGAATGAATAGAGCGAAGATAGGGCTCGGTGTATCTTTTAGTATAACAAGTTCTACAAGATCGACACCATAAATGAGAAAGCTCCTGCTTCAGACCTGTAGTTCTTACTTCAGTAAGCAGTGAAAGCAAAACAACAACAACAAGTAATTTTGGTAAAACAGTAGTTTTCTTGCACCACAACAGAAGCTGCCTCCAAATTCATTTATTTTCTAATTATATCCCACCACATGCTTTAAAAAAGTTTAAGGGCAGCTAACAATAAAATCAGTTTGAAATAAAAAAGACAGAACAAATTACAAATCTGTAAATGTAGCAGGTTCCTATAAAGCATTACGCCATGAATTTTATTCCACTTTTCATCAAATGTTTACTGGATCGATATGGTTAGAATCTTCTTAAAAGCAGAGACTGAAAGACTGCCTAATCTTTCTAAGGAAGGAGTGAGGGTACCACTATTGAGAAGACCCCCTTTTTTCAGCCATCATAACACCATATGATGATGTTACTTGGTGAAGGTCCCCACTGACTTAAAAGCACAGGGGAAGCACATACAGGAGATTGAGATGCCCTAGGCCCAAGCCATTTAGGGTTTAAAAGTCAAAGCTAGCACTTTGAATTATGCCCCGAAATGAACTGGAAGCCAATACAGATCTTTCAGCAAAGGTGCAAGGGCCCAACACCTGAAGTAATTGAAGTTTCTGAACAGTCTTCAAAGTCAATCCACACACAGTAGTTCTGATCTGGCAGGAGGGAATTGCAGTTTAAACAAGTTAAAATCCTTTGCACGTGTTCAATAAAACCAGCTTACTGGATTGGGCTCAATATATGTGGGAATTGTATAGAAAGTATAGAAAGATTTGGAAGTATCTGAAAGCACTTTTAGAGCTTGAAGACAAAACTGCAAAGATTCTGGATACAACTGTAAAGATTTTCTAAGCTTGGGCCTAACATAGCCTGGAGGCAGGCAACAACGTATTTTTGATTGTTGAAGGTGGTACAACAGAGGCACCACTGCCCTGGGATGTACACACTCTGATTTTGGTCTGTTATTTCTAGGGAAAACAGTTTCTTTTCAACTTCTGAGGCACTACAAAAAACTGCAAAAACTGTTTACCAGAGGTGAGTGCACAGGTGCTCACCATGTCATCTATAATCTATCTGCAGCCATAGAGCTCTTACTGCAATTTATAAAGCCAATCAAGCTCATGATATTACTATGCTACTTAATTTTAATCAATTTTTGTAACTTACTGGAGTAGTGGCAGGGGAAAACTGTATGGGAGACAATAGTGGCGGAAGAGGCCTACACCACTTCAAAACATCTCGCAGGTTTTCACCAAGCTCTTCCTGTTCCTTGCTGAAGAGATCTGTGCTACATGCTGCTAAGTCTGTCTGAGCAACAACTTCTAGAGATCCATCTTCATAAAAAGCATTGTCACTGTTGCGAGCATCAGCAGTTTCCATGGCCTTGGTTTCTATTGGACGACCATATCTGGCAGGCCTGCTGTCCAATTTTATCTGCAGCGATGTCAAAGAGGTGTGCGCTGTACAGGTTCCAAGTGAAGAACAACTAGACGGCTTCTCTCCGTGAGGTTTCTTGAGCTTTTGAGGATTCTGCACTGCTTCTATGGGACAGAAGATTATATGCGGTTTAAACAAAGTTTCTGTATTTTCCCCCACCTTCTGAAGGTTTAAGATAAGAAAACAAATGCTTTTCAAAAATATTTCTTCTAGCTGCTTGGTTCTGTTAGTCAAAATACTTTTCTTGCTCTGGTCTATAACTAAACTATGCTGTTTGAGTTACTGACAAGGATTCAATTCAGGACAGATTATGTGCAGGTTTTTATTTTGCCTTCTTTATGTGGAAAGTAGTGGAGGCAGGAAGGAGATTCAACAGTGTTGGGCTGAAGGAGAACAGAAAACAACTGAGGATTTTTTTAAAAAAAATGCTGTTAGGATGTATTTGTCCCTATCTTGGCAAAGTTAAGCTCAGAGGGTAAGTATTTGTTCGGTCACTGCATGCAAGTACAGGATTCTGCAGTAATCTAAAAAATCTATCTAAAATTATTTGTAGGCCACCTTTAAGAGTGGAACATTATGAGAAACTCTGCCATCAAAATAAATTTGCATTCTGTCCTATTCTAGTATGAGCAACAAACAAAACCCCAATATAGAGCTCTGCAGATAGGAGCAGACTTGATTCTTATTAGCTGCACTCGCTAGTGGGAGGAAATGGATTTATCACCCACCCAACGGTGTCTCCAAGTACAATCCTTTCCACTTTCCCATTTAAATGAACAGTTGCCATTTATTTCTGTGAGGGAAAACCAAGCATTATGCTTCATGTGGGATATTGTGGTGAGAGAGATGCATGCCCTTCACTCAGGACTCTGGGTGGCCTGTGCCTCACTGATAGGGATCCCACACGGTGTGTGTGCATGTGCGCACATCCAACCCTCCCTCTTCACATGTACGTCCTATTAGAAAGATGGACAATTTGACAGTGAGTAAATAAAAGCAAGTTTCTAATACTTCTGGAGTGAGGACTGTTCAGAGATTTCTTTATTATGGTTTTAATTCTTGTGAACCGCCCAGACAGCTTTGGCTATTGGGCGGTATAAAAATGTAATAAATAAATAAATAAAATGGTTAGGGGCAGGCCTCATGCTCCCTCCTTCCATGGAACCAAAGGGGGTTGAATGGTCTACCAGCTGGATATAGAGGTCCATTCAAAAATGCTTTTTTTTCCTGACCCAGGGTTTAATTTCTAAGGGTCAAGGGAAATTGTACATTCTTACAAGATATTGTTTTATTTCTTCCAGAAGTAAAAGGCGAAGGGGAGGGAGTGTATGGGCTAAAGACCAGTTTGCTGATCTCGCCCAAGAGAGACAACTATGTCTAAACAGGCCCAGCACGTGAGCAATTTCTGGTGAAATCTCAGAACAGAGAGAGGAAGGAAATATGGAGTTCTAAGAGGCAAAACTTCGATGACTTGAATAGCTCTAACACCCTCCTTGTAATTAGTTTATATACATAAATGCAATTCTTACACTTTAACTGTACAAATATGAAATACCAACTGGAATATCATCCTAAGAGTACTCAATTGTTTTTCCATGTGTATTTGAATGAACATGATCAACAGCTGTTGCATGTATTTGTGTTGGTAGAGCGTGGGGAGAATAAGCCATTCATTCTTACTGAAAATATAACAGTTCTTTCAAAAAGGGTTACTTTCAATTATGCCTAAAATGGTAATGTTTGCTCTCACCTAAGAAGTAATTTTTGTTGATCTGACTTTTTCCTGTGGAACCATCTATACACATCCAGAGTTCCTCCAGCAGCAGCTTAATTTTTTCTGTAAAATAATCAAAGGGATATCCAAATTGTTATGGTATTTCCACAGGATTTAAAATGCAGAAATACGGTATACATGTAGTCTTAGACACTGATTAATAGAAAATAAATTAAAGTGAGATATTAGTAAATCTTTCCGTCAAACAGGGAATATGAAGCGTATGCCCAAAATGTTGAGGTACGTCTACACCAACTAAGTCACCTCAATTATTAGAAAAGTCTGAAAATTGGATATTTGTACATCTAAGGGTCAGAACTCAGGACCTAAGGGACAAAGAAGATGCAAACACACACGAGTTGTTACGTTGTGGGAGTTCTTTTCTTGTAAAATGCTTTGGGAATATAATCGAAGGGCAGTATAAAAATACCTTGCCATAAATAAATTAAAATACAGTCCCATTTACATAGCTGAATCAGCCTTGAATTGCTGGGGAGAAGGATTTCGCGTAGCATCCAGAAACATGGATCTATGCTTGCAGAATGCCCAAACACCAAGCTAAAACAAGAAAATACTTGTTTTAAATCAAACTTTTGTAAAGGAATATCATGACAGGGTTTCAGGAAACACAGAGAAATCAAGAGAAGGTATAAGAACAAACATTCCCAATGCAACATTGATCAGTGTGCAAGAAGAGCGTCTCTGTAAAAAATCAACAGAAGTTGTGATTTTGTGCGGCGTTAAATCATGAGTGAGCCAACATGCTCCTTTTCCTTCCTTGCAGCTCTCCAGAGCCTTGTGCCTCCTCGGAGAACATAATCCTGTCGGCATGATAAACAACAGCAAGACGACCAACCACGTCAATTGAAATTGCATCATTTCCTTCTTGTCCCTGTTTGCTTCTTTGCTAATTAAGCCATGGACTCAGAAAATGTAATACAATAAAGAGCTAAGGATGTATTCCATTGTTGGCATTCCAAGCATTTGGTGGCACTGACTTGCTATTTGTATATATATAATACTAATGAACAAGCCTGAGTGAGATCAGCTGATGGACCGTTTCTTTGCTGCTTGGAAGCTAAGGAATTTTCAGCCGGGGCAGAAGAAAGAATTTCCCTATCTGGTAGCTGGAAGCAATTTAAGGAGTACTATCTCTTGTCGACACGTGGTGACTTGAAAGAATATACATCTGAGGAAGCTGGAAATGAACTGACGAAACGGGAAAAGATATATAACCGGAATCCTATCACAATTAATAATAAGTATATTAGTCTGTCGTTATATCTTATTGCCAAGGTTTTACAAGAAGCAATTATTGACTTATCTTGCCTTGTTTTGCCTTGTGTTGTCATCTTTATAACTTTGCATACTTGAATAGTTATATTTGTAAGCACTATATAAAATAGAGGTCATTATTTTGACTCTGTATATCATCACTGTTCATTATATTGTTAAAATTGTTACGCAGTTGTGTGCCTGGTGGCATTCTTGTTATTTGATCTTTGCTAATTAAGCCGTGGACTCAAAAAATGCAATAAAATAAAGAGCTAAGAAAGTATTCCTTTGCTGGCATTCCAAGCATTTGGTGGCACTGACTTGCTATTTGGCATTTGCATGCGAAAGGAAATGTATAAATTCAGGCCCAGCCACTGGGGGCAAGAGAGAAAACTCTTCAAGGTAATCAGGCAGAAAAGCAACCTGGTGCCTTCATCCCTACCCTGCCTTACAAGCCACCAATGTGCCCAACATGACTCGTAAAAGTTTGGTAGGACAGCAATTTTTGTGGCTTTGCTGGTAAGGCTGTGTTGATCTGAAAATGACATGTGTCCTTCAGTTTGTTGTACTACCGAGGTCAGGGTGTCAAATTCAAATGGATGGAAGGGCCAAACTCATCACCCAGCAGATATCCAGTGGCCATGTTTTTCATCCCCAAATAACCAGTTTGGATGGGAGGAAGAAGTGGTAGGTCGAGAGAACACACTCGAAATCCCTCTCACCAATCCGTTCCAATGTACCAGTCTCCACAACTTTTCTTTCAAAATTCCTCCACCCTCAACAGCTTCTGCACATTCCATTCTGATCACTCCCTACACCTCGCCGTTTTCTACCATCTAAATTGCTAGACCATTGCTTGCCTTGCAGAACCAGGCAGTCTGCTCTGCTCCAATGCACTGCACTCTGCTCTCCTATGCGCACCACACGATGCACCTGCAAAACCAATTTCAAAGTAACAGTAGGATAGGGCAGGGCCAAGCCAAGCACTATTTTAGCCATTGACATCTTAGCCTGGTTCTGAACTTTCAATGGCTCAATATTTGCACAGAATGCAGTGGGATGCTACGGTCTGCACTGGAGTCTGCCCTGCATTAGGCAACAACTAATTCATAATTTGTAACACTTGACTCCATCCCTGTGCAGTACTAGGGGGGGAAACCAACATTCAGCAGAGTCAGAAATGCTTTCAAGCCTACAGAAAATCTTCTGTTCTACTTTGTAGTCAGGAAGAAGTGGCCTGATTTTTCCTTGCCCAGATTTTTGGAACCAAGAAGTGATGCAATTGCTTTTCCCAATCAGCTCCTTCATGACACCTGCAAGACCCCAGGTCAAGCTGAAGTATGAGGCCCCGTGGCAAAATGTGCTGACTGTAAAGGTGACCATTCATAGAACATCAGCTACGAGCATTAGTAACACACTTATTAAAGAGGAGACAGATTTATACATACCAACCTTTGTCTAGGTTTGCTACTGGATTCTCTCTCTCACTCTGGGTCTCTGCATTCTTCAGCACTGAGAGGAAATAGATAGACACATATCAGATCAACAATTAAACAGCAACCCCAGAATTGAAAAGCCAAATAAAAAATTGGAGAGTCACCTTTCTTTTGCTTTGCATTAGGAAAACCATCAATCTTTTCCTAGCAACATTAAGGAGAAAAAACATTCCATTACAATTACGTACCATCCATAACTTGTAGTACTGAATGTGGAAAAAGGGTTGTCTTTGGTTACTGCTTACATTACCTCCTAACCTCAAACTGCCTTGAGTTCCAGTATTGGGGAAAAGGTGGATGATGATGATGAACAACAACAACCTCTCAAATGCTTTGCAGGTCTAATGTAAAATTGGAACTGTACATTTTAGAACAGTTTGCCCTTATTCCCAATTGAAACAAATGTTAAATATCTAATTGTATTTGCTTTCACTTCTCCCATGTTACAATTACCCTTTCCATTCTTCCTTTCTTCTGTCCATTTGTGGGTTACCCTTGCCTTTTCCTTCTGTCAAAAACGTAAGACTATAAGCTCTGGGGCGAGCTGCATTTTTTAAAAAATACTTACGTTACTCTGAAGAACTATGCATGTTGGTATTGGGAAGTTATCATTATCATCATCATCACAGCGTTTAGTCAAGGTACCACTATTCTCTGCAGATGTCACTCCTGCTGACATATTACAGGACCATAGAACAGTTCCTGTGATCCCCTTTCTACAGCAAGTCCTGAATCAATAAACTTCCCAACATAATAAGCACATTGGAAGGAGAGGGGAGGGATGGAGGTGAGTCCACCAATGAGGGGGAATGAGCCACCAACAGAACAGCTGATTCAAATCTATAAGGCACAGTCTCCATGGCTAGGAGAAGATCATTAGGAGCTGTGGGAACATGCTGGCAACCCCCAGTTACTCTACAGCTTACAATATTAGCAGGTGAGGCATGAAGAGCCAGGATGCTCTAGGGAGACCCCCTACTTCAACCTAATTGAAAAAGGGCAAAATGCATGAACGCTTGCTTAAGGGAGGATACCTGTGCTTTCTTCAATTCCTTCTCAAGAACTTTCTTCTCTGCTTTCAACCGCTTGAACTCCTGGATGTGTTTTGCTGCAGCCTCTTCATTTAAGGGGGGAAAAATCAATCAAAAGGTGTGAAAGCCTGTAAGCTAGGTTTCAAAATTGCCACAAAAGCTAGCGAACAAGGGCAAATTCACTTGCATTGTGGCACCTTCCTGGTTTGCTTTGGCAAACTCTGACAGTTTATTCAAGGTTTGCAGCACTTAGCTCTGCACTATCGTGTATTTCATTAGGATTTCATCACACTGGATGCATGCAGCTAGGCTCTGTTAGAACGCCAATTTTGCATACGCCAGCTTCACAGCTTTTTCTTCAGATGCAGAAAAGGCCCATATGCCTTAGAACCCTGCTTAATGAGCCCTAAGAAACTAGGATATGATCCTATAAAAACAAGCTGTTCCCATATGATAAAATGTATTTGCACATTCCATTTCTACAGCAGTCAGTTTCTTAAACAGTACTTCATGGTTCACTGTCAGATCATAAAGCAAACGCCCGTATCTTTAAAAGGCTATAATCATGAAAATATATAAGATCTTTTCAAAATATAATTTTCAGATTAAAATTTCTACAGCAATTAAATTAGGTTTGTTGTCAGCTGGTCAATCTCAGAATCTCTAAGACATAATTAAAATACGCAAGAAAAAAGCAATTCTATGTTCAAATGCTCCCTCACATAAAAACATTTCCAGCGTGTGGAAAGCCAGGGTTATTATTAATATTACTATATTAATTATTATTATTAAAAACCTATAATTATAAAAAGAGCTAAACATAAAACCTAGCATCTAACACTCCATCCTATGCCAGTGTGACCAAGAAAAAGTACCAGGGTAAGGCAATGCATAGAGCAAGAAGCTTGACTTCTTAATGGTGAAGTTCAGCAGAGATAGGGAATACCACCTCATGACGGTGCCCCTGAGTGCATGCCTTCACTTCTGCACATTTTCTTAATGGTGATCATTCATTCTTAAGAATGTGTGGGTGGGACAGGGTGGAATAAGAGGTTGTACTTGGGAACAATGCTGTGGTGGGTGCAAAACATGGGTCAGAGTGGCCCAGGCAGCCCTTATCTCACCGGGGAAAGCAATGTCCTTCTTCCCTCACTTGAAGGCATGGGCATTTCTGGCACTGTCACCTGGGGAAAAGTCAACCAACCAAGACCAGAGTTTGGGAAGAGTCTGCACTTACTGATTTGTAGGTATTACCTCTCATCATAGCCTGGAGGTTGTGTTCAGTTTAGGAGACCAGGGAAGTAAGGCAGTAAAAGCAGGCTCCCCCCACTTTATAGACAGTAATCTCACTGTTGGCCAAGAATCAGAATCCACGGTGGGGGTATGACGATAGGGAGCAGACTTGATTCTCTGTGGCTGGGGTTACGAGGGGCAGGATTGTCCTCTACCAAGAGCTTATTATACAATATTCTATTTGTATCTTGCTTTTTGGCCTACAGGTCCCAAAGTAGTTAGAAAGGAACAATCCATTCCACGATTCTCCTAAGGGGGTACGTGACAAACACAGTTTCTGGCTTACAAAGGGGCGGTCTTCCCTAAATGCTTTCTAAGTGACAGAAAAACACAAGTCAATTTAAGGAATAAGGTGGGAAGGACCAAGTTAGGAAGAATAGCCCTTGCTCCACCCGCAGCAGTGGCCATAACATTGGCCAGGACAAGAGGAGGAAGGAATGCTCCACTGTCTTTCTCGCCGGCCCATTCATGATTTAGTTTGTTGCCGCTATATGGGGCAGAGCAAGGGGTGGGTGGCAGGCCAGTTTCTTCAGAGGAAATGAAGTGAAATTGAGGAAAGGACTAGAATTCACTCTCCCTCCCTCCCCTTCCTACCCCTATTAAACTTGACAGACTTTTAGCAAGTTGCCAAGTAAAGACAGTCGAATGACGTGCCTCGGCCGAATGCATATATAGGCCATCCAATAAATTGTCTCTTTACTTACAACAAGCCGCTATATTGAAAGCGTAGTGCTACCAGGCATTTTCTGTGTCTGAATTTAGCAGTTTTCTGCGTGTCTACGGGGGCCCCCAATGTGGCGCCTGCAGGCATTTTTTTTAAAGCTCCCTGACCCATTAAAATTTTATTATTTAAAAAATTGGATGCCAGGTTCTCTGCCCTGTTCCTGAACCTGCTGCTGATCAGCTGTTCAGCATTAGAGGAAGAGAAAGCAATTTATTTATTATATTATTTATTTATTACATTTCTATACCGCCCAATAGCCGAAGCTCTCTGGGCGGTTCACAAAAATTAAAACCATAATAAAGCAACCAACAGGTTAAAAGCACAAATACAAAATACAGTATAAAAAGCACAACCAGGATAAAACCACGCAGCAAAATTGATATAAGATTAGAATACAGAGTTAAAACAGTAGGATTTAAATTTAAGTTAAAATTAAGTGTTAAAATACTGAGAGAATAAAAAGGCCTTCAGCTGGCGACGAAAGGAGTACAGTGTAGGCGCCAGGCGGACCTCTCTGGGGAGCTCATTCCACAACTGGGGTGCCACAGCAGAGAAGGCCCTCCTCCTAGTAGCCACCTGCCTCACTTCCTTTGGCAGGGGCTCATGGAGAAGGGCCCCTGTAGATGACCTTAGGGTCCGGGCAGGTACATATGGGAGGAGGCGTTCCTTCAAATAACCTGGCAAGCAAGTCAAAGGGGTGGCAGGGAGAGAAAGAGTGAGGCTAAAGGCTGGTATTGGAGGGGTGGTGGTGAAGAAACAGCGAGATAAAAGAGTGATTGGGAGAGAAATAGCAAGGCTAAGGGGCTGGGAGTTGAGAAGGTGAGAGTGCGAAGGGTGTGGTGTGGACGGAAGAAGATTGGGCAGGCCAGGAAGCAACTCTTTCCAATCCCCCCTCCCCTGCCTCACTATTTTTCTCTAACCCCTCCCCCAAAAAAACACTCTCCTTGACTAGCCAAGCCCCCACAGCAGCCATGGATGCAGATTTGACTGAAGGCAGACTCTGATTCACAGGCGCCAAAATTGCAACAACAGAGCTGCTTGGCTAGGGGTCATGCCCCCTGCTTTCCTCTTCACATAACTCACTGACAAGACAGTTGCTTGTGAAGGAAAACTACAGGACAAGAGTATCTCTTTATGATTGCTGATATGAAGCAAATAATTCTCAGCCTGAGCGGCTATGGCAGGCTTGCAGCTGGCTGTCAAATCCTGGCCCACAGGACTGGCTTATTCCAAGCTGCTGATTGACACTCACACACGAAATTGCACATTTTCTAACGTTGCCACTGCACAAGGATAAGGTAAGGGAGTAGTAGGCGCTAGGGGGCAGGAGGACTGCTTACAAAATATATCAGAGTAAATAGATCCTTTAGGGCAAAGACACGGTGTGGAATTATTCTTAGAGATATGTCAAATAAATGTCTTCATCCAGAAAAATAAGTTATCCATCTGAGTTACAAATAAAAGAGAATTGTCATCCCAGCAGCCGGGAAAAGACTGATTACCTTCAAGCTTCTTCACTTTAATTTCCAGTTTTTTCTTCCTGATCATGTAAAACAACAACACAGACATGAAAAATGAGATATGTACTCTCTCGATACACATTTTAGGCTTTTTGCTGAATTTGAATATAGTAACTTAGGCTTAGTATCACCTTTACTGGTTCAGTACGTTTTTAGTTGAGTTTTGAATCAGAACCTGAATCCATGACCAGTTTTATGAGTTCTGAGTACCCATAAACCTCACCACATGCTATTAGGGTTGTTCATAAAGTATACCACATGTAACAAGGGAGACGAGAAGGTAGTAAAGTTGTGATAAAGGAGAGACCACATATTGTCCTGGTTGGCAACTAGTTTAGCTTCTGGCCTCTCTGAATGGGTAGCAAGTGTTGAGCTGCTCACCAGAGCAAAGGTTACACCACTCACCACCTGCCAGGATGAGAAGGGACCAGACACAGGCAGGGGGCATTTTATTCATTTATTCATTTATTTGATTTCTATACTAACCCAAAGCTGAAGCTCTCTGGGCAGTTCACAAAGAAAATAAGATATAAAAGCTTAAAACTACAATATAAAAATAAAAACCAGAATAAAAACTAGCAGCAATGCAGAGATTTAAAATACAGATTTAAAACTGCAGCGCTAAAAGATGAGGATGCTAATTCACCTGGCACTCAAAGGAGTGCTATGTAGGTGAGAGGGGGACATAGGAACATAAGAAGAGCCATGCTGGATCAGACCAAGGCTCCATCTAGTCCAGCACTCCATTCACACGTATCCAGTGACCAACCAGCTGTCAACCAGGAACTCACAAGCAGGATAGTTGCTGGGGAACATGGGTGGGAGGGTGCTGCTGCACCATGTCCTGCTTGTTCATCCCTGGCCGATGGCTGGTTGGCCACTGTGTGAACAGAGTGTTGGACTAGATCAGTGGTTCCCAAAGTGGGCGGTACTGCCTCCTTGGGGGCTGTGGGATTGCTTAGGGAAGCGTTAAAAGGCAAGGGGGTGGCAGGAGGGCGCTCGAGGTGGTCTTTTCCGAGAAGCACCTCTCCAGAAGGTCTTAAAACCCAGGGACATTTTTATGGGTGAAGTTAGTTTGGTCCCAAGCCATATAGGGGAAGAATCCACACATGTATTAATACCATATAAGAAGAGTCCTTTTAACAGTGAATTGAAATGTTTCAAAAGCACCAAAACGCTAATCATAGAATCATAGAATAGCAGAGTTGGAAGGGACCTACAAGGCCATCGAGTCCAACCCCCTGTTCAATGCAGGAATCCACCCTAAAGCATCCTTGACAGATGAAAAGACATACACTGCTTGGTGTGTCCTCCCATGACGGCTGCAAAACACATTACTAAACATGGTGATTTAAGACTCATGTTAAGTGACTTTAAACCAGACATTGGGAAACTGGTATCACTTCATCAAGCCCATCCATCACATTAAGAATTTACAGAATAGTGAGGTACTCTACTGTCCAGAGAGCTTCGGCTATGGGGTGGTATATAAATGCAATAAATCAAATTAAATCAAACCTACCCTAGTTACTAAATGTGATATCTAATATACTTGCTAAATGACTATCAGAGTTTGAAAAGATGATATCACTGGATCACGTTCACCAATTAGGTTTAATTGAATAAACTAAAAAAATGTAATTGGATTTTGAATAAATATTCAATTAATTGTTACTGTTTTGAATTTTATTGTTATTATCTTCCTTAGTGGGTCGTTGAAAACTGCTATTCTGAATAATGACTTTTATAGTGTAGGGTAGGGGGTGCTGGGCATGAGTTTGTGGAACCAAGGGGGCGGTGACCTGAAAAAGTTTGGGAACCACTGGCCTAGATGGACCCTTGGTCTGATTCAGCATGGCACTTTTTATGTTCTTATGTTCCACAGCAACTGGTTTATATAGGCTTACTGTCTCGGATATTGGAGGCAGCACACAGACATCAGGGCTACTATTAGAGACCTCTCTAGTTTTGCATTTAATAGGAGTCCAGGGGGCATTCTCATTTCATATGGGGTAGTCAGCTATGTCAGAAGTGGCAAATGATTCCTGTCATGTGCAGCTTTTGGCTGGGCTGTCTGCCTTTTCACAACCATGTAAAAAATTTGGAATACGCCCTGGAGTTTTTCCAGCCCTACCTGGAGATGCCGGGGATTGAACCTGGGACCTTCTGCATGCAAAGCAGGGGCTCTAGCATGGACCCACAGAGCCTTTCCTTTGGGACTGCTAGATTTAACTATCTAAGACTGATTTAATGTGGTGTGGTGTTGCAATACAGGTTAAACAGCACTATTAATACATTTGATTTGGAACGAATAATCTATAATTCCTTTCTTCCCTAGATTTCTCTCTCTCTTCCCTCCACATCCCGCGTAGTAGTCTGGGCATACTTTCAGATTACTTTCAGATTAATTACATGCTTTCAATTAACAACAGAAGGGGAAAAAATTAAATAGTCGGTTCCTTTATAACGGAATAACTCACACAGTATCACTTTTGTCCATTTCATCTTTTACCCGAACATATTCCAGATGTGTTTCCTGGTATATCTTGAGTGAACTCTAATAAAAGAAAGTCATGATAATTTAAAAAACCATACAGATAGCAATTGACTTCTCAAGGTATGTCTGTCTTATGGTCAATTTAGTATTTAATCAAGCCAGTTCACAACAGAATCATAAAATAAAATCATGAATTTCGTAAGACATAGATATTAAATACAGTGGCAAGTGTGTGTGTGTGTGTGTGTGTGTGTGTGTGTGTGTGTGAGAGAGAGAGAGAGAGAGAGAGAGAGAGAGAATGGGGAAAAGCCTGAGAGCAGGGTGAAGTCCATCTTTAAAGTTTAGGTCGAGTTAAGTGCACGCAGGTGATAGTTCAAATAAACTGGTCCCATGCCATTTAGGGCCTTAAAGAAGAAGGTTGGGCAACTTGTGGTCCTCCAGATATTTTCGCCTACAACTTCCATCAACCCTTACCACTGGCTATGCCGTTTAGGGCCAGTGGGACATCTAGGCCTAAACATCTGGTGCTGCCCACTCCTGCTTTAAAGGATCATATGAGCACTTTAATTGGAAACAGCTACCTGTTACAGGATTGGTGTAATATGTGCAGACCATCTTGCCCCATTTTCAATCAGCTGAAGCGTGAAGACTGTATTTTTAGTTCTCTTGTTTTTGAAAACTGTGTTTATGCTTTTCATTTTATTCTGTATGTGTTTTTTTGTGGGTTAAAAGGGTTTTGTGCTATGTTTTATGTTCTTATATTTAATGATTTTTGCTTTATTTTGTGAACTATCCAGAGAGCTTTGGGTGTTGGACAGTATAAAAATGTAATAAATAAATTTAAAAGTAGCACCATATGGAGAGCAGTACAGTAATCTAGTCTGGATGCAAACAGCGCGTGGATAATTGAGCCTTAAGTCTGCCTTCCCAAACAGGAAAAAGTCCTTTACCACTGGGAAAAATAAGAAGTGAAACTGTTCAGGGACGGACCTCTACTTGGAAACACTATCATAGCTAACTCCTATAGACATATTTATACAAACCCAGTATTTAGATTAACCTTAGGTTGCTCAGGAAACAAAATTATGTAAACTTTCGATGAGGAAAATACCTCAATTCCTGCAGGTTCAGCAGAGGTATTGTATTGACACTGAATTTATACCAGAGAGCCAAGAGACAAAATCCCTTGCCAACCATTTCACTTTCCTTTAGACATGGAACATCCATGAATAATGCATAGTATGGAGATTATATCACAAACAAAAACCAATTTTAAGGAGCTTAAGAATCTTACTACTGCTACTAAAAGCTGCCCCAAAGCCAGGTCAAGTGGACAGACTTTACATCTTCCTTCTTGTCCTTCTCTAAGCACAGTCTTGCGTTATATTTTCTCATGATTAAACAAAAAATGTTAACTAAAGTGATATCTCGATAGAATTTTTAACAATTTATTTATTATTTATTTATTTAAAACATTTATATCCCGCCCTATATCATTAAGATCTCAGAGCGGCGTACAGATAAAAACATACACTATAAAACAATAAATATACACAGTTAAAAGCAAATTAAACCATGATCCAAATTAAAACAATATAGAATTTAAAAGCAATAAAAGCAGAATGAATCTTCTTTCATTATTTTCTACTGTACTTAAGTTTTATTAACTACCCACAATTTGAGGTGATGTTTGCATTTTATACTTTGGTCTCAACGCCATTGTTGGAATACTATTTCCATTCTTACTCTTATTTCTTTTCATTACTGTATAACTAACATCCCTTTACTGACTCCATCTTATCTAACACATTGTTCTTTTTTTTAAAGCTTACTGAAATACAGGCGGACATTGATCCTATGCTGCTGACAGGAGAAATAGGTCAAAAGAGTACTAATGCAAAAGTGAACGAGAGTCATCTTTTTCATCAATATCCGTGACGACACAATCAAGTGTCCAAGGAAACAGAACGCTTTTCCTGGCAGCTTTTGATTGCAAGATACTGGGCTGCCCTGAACATACATTTTAAAGTAAAGCACATTCAACATTTTTTTTGAAGAAACTATACCATCACCTGCAAATCTGCAGTAATATACCCCATTCCTCCCCTGGAAACAGGCTGAAGCTAGAGTATAGCAGCACAACACATGCTTTGTATGCAGAAAGGCACAGGTTTATTCCACAGCTTCCCCCTTTAGCAAGAACTCAGGTAACTGAGCTGAGAAAGACCTCCTCCTTGGAGAGCTGAGGGCAGTCAGAATAAAAAGTACTACTGCATGGTGACCTGTTTAAAAAGCTGACATATTTGAATAGCAACTGTGGGCAATGCCCCTGGCAGCCTACCTCATGCCCAGAACAATGCAAGCCAGGAGAGAAGCCAGCTTAGAGAGGGGAATGGGTGGCTAAAGTAGCACAGGAGAGTGGATTGGCTGTTGATAGCCCCAAGAACAAAACTGCTTTATTTTATTTTCCTGGGGTTGTAGAAAGGAGCTTACAACTGCTACCAAACAAATGAAATACTTCTGGATTTTCTTCTTCGTCTGGTCTGTGTTTGTGCAAGAATGGAAGGGTTTGACAGAGGGGCAGACTGGGGTTCTCAAAGTGCATTACATTCTAAGGGATCAGAGAAGAATCCATCAGCTCTCTATGTGGGGCCAGCTAGCGTCCTTTTTCAGGCCAGGGCCTACCCATAGGGACAGACCCCCAGGCTAACAGTACAAAGAATAGGCAAACCAAATGTCTGAAACCAAGCCTCTACCTATCTCTATTTCACAAAGACAAAGTTACCTTTTTCTCCTCCAGCTCTGCTTTCACAGACCCCAGCTCTTCTTGACACTTTTTTAGAGGTGATAGTTTCTGGAACATTTGTTCCACTTGCTGATGAAGAGTATTGTTTTCTCTGAAATAGACATTACAGACTAGGATTAGAAAAACAGAAACCAAACACAGGCTTAAACACAAAAATCTTAAAACTCAATTAAGAAAGCCTTCAAGTTATCAAGATCTTTTGTACACTTTTTAAGTCACAGGCCAAGTCATGTAACAAACACAAAACGTAATGTTCTGATCATATCACATCCCACACTTAAATTATTTCTCTAAAAGCTACTCTGACACCTGACTTTTTTTGCCTTAGGGATGAATACAAAGGCACACTAGAGCCAATTATTAACATCAAGATAGACTCAGCCAGCAGACTGCCTTGATAATACCCAAACCCAGAGAAGTGGGCAATTCAAATGAAATTAGTTCTTACCTTTTAGCAAACTGAAGCTGTGATATCTGGTTAAGGAAAACCTGAATTTCAGGGGTTACCACTATACTTTATCAAGCACATTAGAGAAGAAAAAAAAACCCTCTCACAAATCTATCTATCTATCTATCTATCTATCTATCTATGAAATTGTATAGCGGAGGTTGTTTATGAAAAGAAAGCCCACATCAAGAGCAGAAATAAAATTACAAGAAACATGGAAATGCCACTTAATCCCATATCCTAACATCATACAACTATGCATTTTGGTGCTTCTGCTAGCAATAGTAAGTTACATGAAGTGGGAGCCGAGACACCAAGTTACAGGTTAAATTTTACTACACATTACAGAAGGGGAACTGTTTGACATGGTGCCATTTTCAGACGCAGCCCCCATTTGTACCTTGCCTTTCTACCAAAAGTGGCACTCAAGGCATTGTTCTCCTAAATGTGCAGTTATTTTGCACTGGAAACTACCCATACCAATAGATCAACAGAGCCTCCTGTGTCTTTTCTTATGAGACAGCTGGTATTCTGATAACGGTACTCATGTACAAAATTGATATATTTTATGTCTCTTACAAAGCACACACAACACTGTATTGTTTTTCAGACGCCCAAGAACTTAGGTACTGGCCAAAACAGCTGGGCTTCCCTTTACAATAAATAGGGATCTTAACTGGGGAAGTAACCCCCTACCAACATTTTGGCATGTATCATAAAGGGAGAACCTTTGATTTCTGACACAAGCATACCTGACACAATAATGTATATATCTTGGATTCTGTATGCAAATACAAATATACTACCTTGAATTTATATAGTGGACTTCAAGTGTTCTAAAGGTTTCAAATACATCATTGGATCCTTGTAAGATAAGCCATTAATTAATGAAGATGGGGGGAGGTTTAGAGACTGTGATATAGTGAGTCAGTCCCCTACTCAGTTCATAATAGAGGCAAGCTTTGAACTGGGGACTTTCTGGCCCACAGCTCGGACTCTTAGCCACTACACTGTCTCTCAAAATGTACTTTCTGTCCAAGTGTGTTTGAGGCCATTGAGACTGGCCCTTCTCATTGGCTTCTTTCAGGCTCTAGAAGTCCTTTCGAAGTCCCCTTCTCTGATGACCACAGGGTCCCATCCCTGTCCCCAATGTTATTCAATATCTATATGAAGCCATTGGGAATGGTCATCAAGAGATTTAGGGCAAAGTTTCACCCAGCTCTATTTCTCTGTAACACCTGAATCCGGAGAGGCTGTGCATGTTCTGAACCAGTGCCTGGATACAGTTATGGCTTGGATGATGGCCGATAAACTGAAGCTGAATCCCAATTAGACAGAGATCTTGTGGGCTGGTGATTCCCAGATCTGGGAACCGGGGTGTTTGCCTGTTCTGGATGGGGTTGCACTCCCTCTAAAGGAGCAGGTCTGTATTTTGGGGGGCTCCTGGTCACCCACCCTCTGGAAAACCATCCCTTGTGCAGTTTGGGAGGCAGAAATATCTTTGAAACACCTCCGAAAAACATGTCTCTTTAGACAAGCCTTCCCTGGACTGTAACTTAATCTGGTTTTATGTGACTTTTAAAGTTTTAAGTTTTAATCTGGATTGTTGTTATATTATGGTTTTAGTTGTAAACTGCCCAGAGCGCCTAGGCTGTTGGGCAGTATAAATATATAATAAATAAATAAATACTTTTGCCAGCAAGCAAATACATTTTATTGAGACAGGCCTTTAGCTTGATAAGATGACTTGTTATGGCCCCTGTAAATAAGTTTGCTCAATTGGCCATTGTTTTTCAACTATTTTATTGATGTGTTTTATCTGCCTTGTTTTGATGATTTTTATATTTTATCCTTTGCGTTGTGTTTTACTGCTGTTAGCCACATGAGACCATTTGGTGGGAAAAAGGTATACAAATCTAATAAACCAATGGTGTCAGTGATGAAGGATGTATGGGTACCCACACTCTGGATTTTCCCTTTCGCATACATGCAAGCAGGAGCCTGGTTCATTCTAGCATCCAGGTATTTTAGAGGCGATCGCAGTAAGATTTTGTATGAAAGTACTTCCACCCACATTCTTTTTAAAAAAAGAAAATCACATGAAGCAGCAACTTTGTGTTTCAGCATGGCAGAGAAAGGTGGGGTTAGGATGAACCAGGGGTAGAGATGTGAAGGCCCAGAAAAAAACTGGAAAAATCTCGGGGGGGGGGGAATGGTTTTCCCCCGAAGCCTTTTTTGGTTCCCCCCCCCCCCGAAAAATTGAAAAAATGGAAAAAAACAGATTACGGGATGTTTTATTTTAGCATGATGAATAAAAATGTTTAAGAAGGTGTTCAGATATTTACTTCTCCAAATGATTTCTAAAAACTGTACAGTATCAGATTATTACAATGTCTATGCACCAAGGACAAGTAAATCCTAGGTTGCAAACTGAGACTACAACTCTCAAATGCATTTCTGCCTCTAGGGGGCAGCACTTCAATGGAAACAGAGATTGAAACTAATACTGACAGCGACAGGTCAGGAAATGAGTCTGATTAAATTTCATGCATATTCATTGAATCTTGATCCCGCCCCATTTTTCTCAGTTCTTTTTATGGGAATGGGGGCTTTATGTCTTGACACTGGAGGACTAGCGGAGACATAAATAATTTTCTTTGTTACTAATGTTGGTGGTTTCTTCAGTTGTTGTTTTTTAAAATTGTTTTTTGCCTGCTCCTCATAAACTGACAGAACCAAAGAGGTTCCTTACAGGTCAGGTGTTCCTAACAGTTCAGGAGCTTGTAGCTCCATTTGTTACCAAAAAAAAGTAAATTAAATTTGTAATAATTGTTTGAATACACTAGTTTTAATATAGCAAATGTAATAATTTTATGCCAAACCAACTTGGACATAATTACATTTTATGTTCCTAAAGTAACAAAGTGACGTTCAATCTGAAAAAAGTGCTAATATTGCATTATTTCAATTTTTCTGAAAATTTCCGGTGTCCCCCCTGAAAAAAGTGGGGGAAAAAAAAACATTTTTTCCCCCATGGCTTCAAAATTTCTGGAAATCTTACATCTCTAACCAGAGGCTCCACTTACAGTGGGTCCTCTCCCACAATTGTCCTTAGCATATGGCTCAAAAGTCATTCTCACTGCCATGGAAACAGGATGCCTGCTTTCAGTCAAAGTTGCCGTGACTGCCGTTCCCTGCCTGTGTGTTGCTGCCTGATGCAACTGTGGGTAATCTGAGCCTTCGCAGATTACACCATCAAGATTTCAGAAATCGGAACATTGCTACATTTCCAACAACAACATCTGCAGTGTTCAGAATCCAACACAGAAGTCCTCACCATATATTACAAAGCTTTCCACATGTCTTTTTAAACTACTACAACTACTTTAGATTCCCCACAACGATGTATTGCTTGTACATAGTGCATATACATAACAATTATTTTCTGGGAAACGAAATGCAGAAAAGGATATCGTTGCACTTTTGTTGGTATTCTGTCAGCAAGTGACTGTAAGAGAGGGAAAAGGGAAAGGATTAGATGTAGATCCACACTTTAAAAATAGATACTTAACACAACCCGGCAAATTTAAAGATTTGGAGAACAAATAAAAACATACACATACACATACTGTTGTGCCTGGTATATACTGAAAATGCTCTCTGTGTTTTGACATTGTTTAGCAAAAACAGCTTCTTTGCACATGATAACTGCTTTCCTAGTTATCATGCTAGTTACTGCTTTATGCACAAAACACCACATAAGGAATGTACTGCTGATTCTCTTCCTTTCTCAAAGTTTGGCCATTTGCTGTCCCTTCCACACACTTAGGTGGACTAACAGAACCACTGTAATGTTATGCTGAAATGTTATCCTGCTAGATTACAGCAGGTCTGTGAGCATAAGCTGTAGTTCTACAAGATGCTTTCGATGCCCCTGGACTTGAATGGGATTTCAAAGCCCACAAGTGCAAACATGAAAACAGATACATGTGAACATGAATCCTTTTGTGCAAAAAAGAGATAAAGATGTACTTACTCAGTATCAATTATCTTTTGCTTTAATGCAATTAAGGCTGCTACATATTCATTTAAATTCTGCAAGAGAAAACACAACAGTAAATTATTAAGGAATTTACCCCCACCACCACCACCACCATCCATGAGAATGTATCCAGATATGCCCCAAACTTGGCACATTTTAGGAACATTTAATTTGATGTGGAGAGCAAAAGAAGGAAGTACAGTTACGGACAAAAAGTAATTAAAAACTAAAGCCAGAAACCCTTTAATAAAAATAGGAACAAACCTGTGTATAACTTTAGGCTGGAAAAGAGATTGGTTCCAATAATCATAGGTCTACAATGTTGGGTTGCCTGTTAATGATGTTTAGTAGTGTAAGAACTGAGCTGAGTAAACAGCAGACCATGCTGCTTGGGTCCATCTAATTATCCTGACCATAGCTGAATCCAAACACCAGAAATAGTGGCTAGAGCTCAAAGCTCCCCATACCCCAACTGTCCAATTCCCCGACTCCGGGAATTGGAGATCTAGGCACATCCTAAGCATTAGGATACAAACCAAGTTCAAAATGCAATTCAATTGTTCCAAAACAGTCGTGTGATGAGCATAAACCCCTCTCTGTATTATAATGCTAATAATTAAAGCTTCAAATCAGGCTTATAAATAGCCACTTGTAAGTCTGTGAATGGTGAAGAAGAATGGTCCCCAAAGCAATTAACAAAGTTGTTGCGCTCCCCTTTATATTTTGATTAGTAAAGGCATGTGTGGGCAGGTAGGCTAGTAAAAGCTGGGTGGGTTTGTACTGTTAGTAGCACTATTGGCATGGCTGTTTTAAAGACTACACCATTACTTGAGCATATCTGACCAATCAAATGACAAAAGTAAGGGTGAGGAAAAACAACTGAAGCTGAATCCAGACAAGTTGGAGGTGCTTGCTGTCAAAGGCCATAACCTGGGTTTGGAGGTGTGTCAACCAGTTCTGGATGGGGTTACGCTCCCCCTGAAAGACTGTGTTCGCAGCTTGGGGGTGCTTCTGGATCTGTCGCTCCAAATGACAGCCCAGATAGATGCAACGGCCAGGAGTGCCTGCTATCAGCTTCGGCAGATACGCCAGCTGCACCCCTTCCTAGAGTCAGAAGACCTAAAGACAGTAGTGCATGTGCTGGTAACTTCGAGGCTCGACTTCTGCAATGCGCTCTACATGGGGCTACCTTTGTGCCTAGTCTGGAAACTTCAACTAGTTCAAAATATGGCAGCCAGGCTGGTCACTGGTACACCTAGGCTTGACCATATCACACCAGTTTTAAAATCTCTTCACTGGCTGCCAATTAGTTTCCGAACGAAGTATAAAGTGTTGGTTATTACCTTTAAAGCTCTACATGGTTTAGGTCCAGGCTATCTGCGGGATCGCCTTCTCCCGTACAATCCGCCCTGCACACTCAAGTCCTCTGGGAAAAATCTACTTCAGCTAGCAAAAACTAGATTAACAACTGTTATCCAGAGGACCTTCTCTTCTGCTGGTCCCAGACCATGGAATGGCCTGCCGGAGGAGACTTGTCAACTTAACGGTCTACTAGCATTCAAGAAAGCTATAAAGACTGATCTCTTCTGGCAGGCCTATCCAGTGGAATTTTAAGATGTTTTTAGAATGTTTTTTAGGATGTTTTTAACAATGTATATTATGTTTTAATTCAGTTTTATGTATTGTATCGTTTATTGCTGTTCCCAGCCTCAATCAGAATGGAGAGGCGGGTAAGAAATATTTATTACCATTATTATTATTGTTGTTGTTGTAACTAACCACACATGCATGAGTGAATGAGCCACCAGAGACAGGACTTTCATATCACTCATGGTCACCTCAAACACAATACTTTTTGATGGAGTCAACTCACATGTTTAACTGCAATTCATCAAGCATCAGGCAGACAAGTCAAGTATGTGTTAATGAACCCTATGAATAATCAACAGACCAGATAGAAAGTGTACAGTAGCCAACCAACCAATTCCCAGATGACCACATTGACTGCTTTCCCCTGTGCCTCTAGAGATGTGAAGGCCTGGGGGAAAAGACTCAGAAAAACTGGGGGGGGGGGCAGAAACTGGAGGGAAAACCATTTTTCCCAGCCATTTTTGGAAAATCTGAGATAATTCCCCCCCTACTTTCCCCCTCCATTTTAAAATCCAAAACTTTACATCTCTATGCGCCACAAACATGCAGGTCCCTTCACTCATTCTTCCTCAACAACAAGACGTGAAATGTCAAGTAAGATCTTCAAAATCATGGAAATAGGAACCAATATCCACATTGAAACCCGTATGCAATGAATTAATTAACATCTTCTGGATTATTATATATTCTCCCTATAAAACTTGAATTAGTTCTGCTCCCCCGCTCACCCAATTATGTATCCATACCCTACAGACATTGGGTAGTCTACACTAGATTCATGATGCTGGTTAGATTAAACAGTGTTTAAAATCTTCCTACAGCTAGGAATATGGCCGCTGTTCCACTGCGTAGAGTTGGGAGTAACTCCCAGCTGAAGATAACGTGAGCCGAAAACGGTATGAATTAACAGAGGAGTGAAAACAACCGTTTGGGTCTGCAACTTCCCACACAGTGTTAGGTATCTACTTAGAACTTTGCTAGAAGCAACAACAAAGAGAGCCTTTCACATCAGACACATGAGTCAAGAGTTGTAAAAGGAACATTTTTATCCATGTGGAAGCAATCGGAAGAAGAAAATCAGCAAACAATTTTCACAACACTGGCTAGGAAAGTATGATAGCTGAGAAGAAACATTACACAATGATGGAAATATGAACGAGGCCAGGAAAAAGAGCTCCCCACACATCCTCACCCTAAGGCCTAAAATGAATAAACTGGGAATTTATGGGGAAATGTAAAGTAGGGCGACCATATGAAAAGGAGGACAGTGCTGCTGGATCTTTAACTGTTGCATAGAAAAGGGAATTTCAGCAGATGTCATTTGTATATATGGAGAACCTGCTGAAATTTCCTCTTCATCACAACAGTTAAAGCTGCAGGAGCCATACTAGAGTGACCAGATTTTAAAAAGGGCAGGGCACCTGCAGCTTTAATTATTGTGATGAAGAGGAAATTTCACCAGGTTTCCCATATATACAAACACCTGCTGACATTGCCTTTTCTATGCAACTGTTAAAGATACAGGAGCCCTGCCCTCCTTTTCATAAGGTCATCCTATGTGAAGACTACTTATGAGATATTTGACTTTCAGAAATAAGCAGTTTGCAAACGTAACATTGCTGCAGCCTGTTCATACTTCTGGAGATCCCATGTATCTAAGATTCAAAGGCAGTATTATTATTATATCAGTGATGATAGAATTCTGATAGCACTTGACCAAGTTCCTAAACAAGTGGTAATATCTTTCAAACACCCCCTGAAAACATATCTTTTAGGACAAGCTTTCCCGGGACTATAACTTATTCTGGTTTTATGACATTTTAATTTTTTTAAAAAGCTTTAAAACTTGTTTTTTGTGTGTGGTATATAATGGTTTTAATTGTAAACTGTCCAGACAACCTTGGCTGTTGGGCAGTATAAATATGTAATAAATAAATAAAATAAAGTGGTACTCCTAAGGCTTGCTGTTACAGAAGTACTTTCAAATGCCACAAAATTCAGAGCATCTTCAGATATTTGGTCTAGGGAGCATGCAATTGAGGAGTCTGCTAAGCCTATTGCTCCTGGAACAAAGGTTTTTGTACTCACAGCCTCCAACTCCTTTTGCTTCTCTTTTGCCTCAGATTCCTCCAACTTTTGTATCAAGTGAAATAAACTAATGAATGTTTAAGGACACACACACAATCATGTGAAATATTTCAGAGGCTTCTTTTGGTTGATGTAAACAGTCCATTTTCTGACACACGCGGAGCTGAAAGTTCAGAATCCAAATCTATGGATCTTTTAGACACCAATATGATTAGAAAAATAGACTTGAATTATGCTAGAATTGCAAGGATATACCCTATTTCTTCGATTCTAAGACACACTTCCCCCCCCCCATATAAACAGCTCTAAAAACGGGGTGCATCTTAGAATCGTGGGTGCGTTTATTATTTCTTAGAATGAACGCTTTTTTTCTGTTGGTGGTACTGAAATTAGTGTACATCTTACAATCAATGGCATCTTAGAATCAAAGAAATACGGTAGTATTTGCTAGGGTAGAATGGGTTTATAAATTAAATAAATGAACTGGGATTCAGGATAGCTAATTTTGTCTAGCACAATATGCTATACTGCTCACAATATACACAAACCAGGGTGTTTGCGTTATCAGCAACAACTGCAATGAGAATAACCACTGTTCATAATGCAATGGTCACTTTTTGCATTTCATTTCCTCCTGACGTCACTGTTTACAATTCTCACCTTCCTCCCCATATATACAGCACATAAACCTGAGACTCTTCATAATGACCCAGGCATCTGATAACAGTTGGCTTTCATAATCAATGGAAGTTTATGCCAGAATCAAGAGTGTGAGTCTGTAAGGCAGAGCTTTCCAAACTGTGTGTCGCAACACGTTAAGTGTGACGGCTGCAGTGTGAAGGTGTGTCGCACGAACATATTACAATTTATGTATATGTCCGTATCTCTTATAAAGGGTTAGTTTAACCTCCGGTTTGCTAGTAAAACTAGGATGACCATATGAAAAGGAGGACAGGGCTCCTGTATCTTTAACAGTTGCATAGAAAAGGAAATTTCAGCAGGCGTCATTTGTATATATGGAGGAACTGGTGAAATTTCCTCTTCGACACAACAGTTAAAGCTGCAGGTGCCCTGCCCTCGTTTAAATCTGGTCACTCTAGTATAGCTCCTGCACCTTTAACAGTTGCATAGAAAAGGGAATTTCACCAGGTTCTCCATATATACAAATGACACCTGCTGAAATTCCCTTTTCTATGCAACTGTTAAATAAGGTGGCCATATGAAAAGGACAGGGCTCCTGTATCTTTAACAAATGTATTGAAAAGGGAATTTCTGAAGGTGTCATCTGTATATATGGAGGAACTGGTGAAATTTCCTCTTCATCACAACAGTTAAAGCTGCAGGTGCCCTGCCCTTGTTTAAATCTGGTCACTCTAGTATAGCTCCTGCAGCTTTAACTGCGGTGATGAAGAGGGAATTTCACCAGGTTCTTCATATATACAAATGAAACCTGCAGAAATTCCCTTTTCCAATACATTTGTTAAAGATACAGGAGCCCTGTCCTCCTTTTCACATGGTCACCCTACTGTTAAAGATACAGGAGCCCTGTCCTCCTTTTCATAGGGTCACCCTACTGTAAGGTCTCACAAGACTCTGGTTTTGGCTGTAACAGGACTTAGCAATTCCTTTGGGGATTTCTGCGCCAACTTATACAGGCGGAGAGCGGGAGTATGCGGGTACGCGGCTCCTAAGGATGTGAGGCTAAAGGAACTCCTGGCATGCCCAGAGGCACTTTCATGGCAGACACACAGGATCAAAGCGCAGAAATCAGCATCCCGGGGCCGAGGCCTGGGCGGGCCCAGCTGAGGTTTGGGACCTCCCACGGCTGCCGCCGTTACCTGTTGGAGGGCCCCGCAGTTGGCGCAGGCCTCCGCCGCCTCCGCCGCGATCCCTGCTGTGGTCGCCGCCGGCGGGGTCTCCCCGGGCATCATGGCTCCCGCCGCAGCCGCGCGCGCCCATCCGGCGCCCGTTAGAAGCTCCGGGCCGCGGCGGCGACAGAGAAACGAAATCCGCACGCAAAAGCCAGGAAGGCCCAACGTCGCGCCCCGCACTGCGACACGTAGCGAGGAAGGACCCCCCCCCCCACCCGTTCGCTAGCGGAAGGCTGTCCTAAGCGCTGCCTGACGGGAAAGGTCGCTGCGGTTCGGCTCTGCCTGAGGCACCGCTTGGCGGCCCGCAACTGCCCATCACACCCGACAAGGCACTCCGACGGGCAGCCCGTTCTCTGAGCGGGATACCGACTCCCGTCATAGCCACCTCAGGCAAGGGCAACTACAAATCCCAGCATGCAATGCGAGCTTTGCCTTTCCATTCCAGTCTGGGAGGGAATGAGAGCCCTGGTCGGAATCATCTCTAGAGGAGCAGCCACGTTAGCCTGTGTGCTAAAACAAGGCAGAGTCTTGTGGCATCTTAAAAGGCATTTCTTGTGGCAAATGGTGTAATTATGAGGGTGTTTCTTTGAAGAGCTCAGGGCTCTTCCACATTTTTATTCATGATTTGGACGAGGAGGTGCAGGGAACGCTGAACAGATTTGCAGATGACACAAAATTGGGTGGGATAGCTAATACCCTGGAAGACAGAAACAAACTTCAAAGTGATCTTGATAGGCTGGAGTGCTGGGCTGAAAACAACAGGATGAAATTTAATAGGGATAAATGCCAAGTTCTACATTTAGGAAATAGAAACCAAAGGCACAGTTCCAAGATGGGGGATATTTGGCTCAGCAATACTACAAATGAGAAGGATCTTGGAATTGTTGTAGATTGCCAGCTGAATATGAGCCAACAGTGCGATATGGCTGCAAGAAAGGCCAATGGTATTTTGGGCTGCATTAATAGAAGAATAGCTTCCAAATCACGTGAGGTCCTGGTTCCTCTCTATTCGGCCCTGGTTAGGCCTCATCTAGAGTATTGTGTCCAGTTCTGGGCTCCACAATTCAAGAAGGACGCAGACAAGCTGGAGCGTGTTCAGAGGAGGGCAACCAGGATGATCAGGGGTCTGGAAACAAAGCCCTATGAAGAGAGACTGAAAGAACTGGGCATGTTTATCCTGGAGAAGAGAAGATTGAGGGGAGACATGACAGCACTCTTCAAATACTTGAAAGGTTGTCACACAGAGGAGGGCCAGGATCTCTTCTCGATCCTCCCAGAGTGCAGGACACGGAATAATGGACTCAAGTTAAAGGAAGCCAGATTCCAGCTGGACATCAGGAAAAACTTCCTGACTGTTAGAGCAGTGCGACAATGGAATCAGTTATCTAGGGAGGTTGTGGTCTCTCCCACACTAGAGGCTTTCAAGAGGCAGCTGGACAAGCATCTGTCGGGGATGCTTTAGGGTGGATTCCTGCATTGAGCAGGGGGTTGGATTCGATGGCCTTGTAGGCCCCTTCCAGCTCTGCTATTCTATGATTCTATGAAGTAAGAGCCTCCCACAACACCCACCCTAACGTTACAGTATAGAAACTTGTGACAATAGTACACAAGTTTTTTTAAAAAATTGACATTTAAAAATGAAAAAGCAAGCCTGCCGGCCTGCAAACTACCCCATTAACAATAGCATCAGCTTGCAGTGGAGTGAGGATACAGTCAGAAAAGATATTTGAGGGAAGGGGAGAACATATCACATAGAATAATAATAATAATAATAATAATAATAATAATAATAATATTTCTTATCCACCTCTCCGATTGGATCGAGGAGGGGAACAACAGCAATCATAAAATACATAAAATACTTATTAAAAACATAGCATACACTGTTAAAAGCCTCCTAAAAGTACCCTAAAATTCTACTGGATAGGCTTGCTGGAAGAGATCAGTCTTGATAGCTTTCTTGAATGCTGAAAGACTGTCAAGCTGACGTGTCTCCTCCGACAGGCTATTCCAGTCTGGGAATGGCAGAAGAAAGGTCCTCTGGGTAACGGTTGTCAGCCTAGTCTTTGCTGACTGAAGTAGATTCTTCCCAGAGGACCTGAGTGTGCAGGGCGGATTGTACGGGAGAAGGCAATCCCGCAGGTAACCTGGACCCAAACCATGTAGAGCTTTAAAGGTAATAAGAACTTCGGCTGTTGGGCGGTATAAAAATGTAATAAATAAATAAATAAATAAATAAATAAAATAACCAACACTTTATACCTTGCCCAGAAACTAATTGGCAGCCAGTGATGAGATTTTTAGACTGGTGATCACCCCTAGATGTACCAGCGACCAACCTGGCTGCCATATTTTGAACTAGTTGAAGTTTCCGGACAAGGCACAAAGGTAGCCCTATGTAAAGCACATTGCAGAAGTTGAGCCTCAAAGTTACCAGCGTGTGCACTACCGTCTTCAGGTCTTCTAATTCTAGGAAGGGGCGCAGCTGGCGTATCAGCTAAAGCCTGGCCGTCGCATCTATCTGGGCTGTCATTTGGAGCGACGGATCCAGAAGCACCCCCTAAGCTGCGAACACAGTCTTTCAGGGGTAGCGTAACCCCATCCAGAACTGGTTGACACACCTCCAAACCCAGGTTGTGGCCTTTGACAGTGAGCACCTCCATCTTTTCTGGATTCAGCTTCAGTTTGTTTTTCCTCATCCAGCCCATTACCGCTTCCCAGCATTCATTCAGAGGAGAAACACTATCCTTAGTTGACGCTGTTGTCGAGGCCATAGAGAAATATATTTGGGTGTCATCAGCATACTGATAGCACCCTGCCCCATGCCTCCGGATGATCTCTCCAAGCAAAAACTTCAAAGTCGGAGTGAGTGAAGTTAATTTCAGATACATTGAATGTCTCACTTGTTCTTTATTTCAGTGATTTTAACTAGGGCTGTGCTCCACTTCTCTTTGGTTCTTAGAAGTGATAGCAAAGCGGGGGGCTTCACCTCCGTTATAGGTGTAGGAGAAGCGAGTCGGGGGCTAGCGAAGCATAGCAAAGAGAAGTGACCACAAGCAAACCGATCCACTTTTTGCAAAGTGCTCCGCCCGCCATTTTGGATATTTCCCCCCCAAAGGATTGCATTGCCGAAAAGATTAGCGTATAACTTTTTTGTTTTGAAACCCACATCCCTGAAACTTACTGTGCATAGAGAGTAGTGGTTGGGGGTCATTTGTGGAGATGTTCAGACTTTTTTGTCCTGCGGTTTGCTTGCTATTAATTTGTTTAGAATGGCTAAAAGTGGGAGGGGTAAGGTTTTTTGAAGCAATGAGAGGCAGATTCAACTCCCAATCATGATCACCTGAAGAAGTATCCTCCAATCCCAATGTTGGAGGGGGAGAATAAGCAAAACGGGATACTTTGTAACTTGGGATGCTGGGGGCTTTGCTAGACCTACCAGATAATCCGTGTGGGAGGAGGGGCCAGGCCGTGCTAAACGTAGCGCGGCCTGTAGGCCCCGTCCACACGCAAGACACGACGGGGCCGAGGGGAGCCCCGTCGCGTCCTCTATTTTTTTCCTCCCTTAAAGGTCCATGTGCGCAGGAGCGCACCAACGGAACCGGATTTTTTTTAAAAAAATAAATGGTTCCCTGCTCCCCCTGCCCCTGATTTCCCCCGCCACCATGCCTGAACCCCCCCTGCCCACTCGCTCACCCAGCCCCCGTCCCATCTGCCATGCCTGTCCCCCGTCTGCCATGCCCGTCCCTGTCCGCCATGCCTGTCCCCGTCCTTCTTCACCCTGTCCACCATGCCTGTCCCCGTCCTCCTCCCCCCCCCCCATCCACCAGGCCCTGTCCCCATCCGCCATGCCCGTCCCCGTTCTTCTCCACCACCTCTCCTGCCGGGAAAATTAATATTTATTTTGGGGTTTTCCAAAGTGCTTGATGACAGTTTGGAAGGACTGAAAGAAACAGAAGTGTAAAGACAGAATCTTCCTGCAGCTAATCATATGAAGAGGTCCTAAGTGTCAGAAACCTAAGGAGGAAGTTGTGAAATTCATCCCCTCATAGTCATATTCCCATAAGCCACGTGGCCACCTCCCCTGCAAGGAAGGCCCCCAGTCTGCTCCTTAGCTGGCTGGAGGGTTTCCCGTGGTGACGCTCCCTCTGAGCAGACAACGCATGCAGGAGTCTGCAGGGGCACCCATGTGCCTGGAAGAGAGGGGCAGAACTCGGGTGGCCACAAAACGGGCCTGGCTAGGGAGGCCAGGCCAATGTTGGGCACCCTTGTAAACCACAGGCCCTAGCCCCCCACTAAACCCACCAGTACTGAGCGGAACACTGGCCATGGCTGAGCACGGTTGCTAAGTGATGGCGGCATGTCTTCCATTGTGACACGACCCCCAGCTGGAAGGGCTGCAGGAGGCCTGGGGGGGAGGAGGTCTTTGTGGGTAGTGAGGAGAGAGCGAGAGGGAGCGGAGGAGAGAGTGGGAGCGCGTTTGGCAGTTAGAGAGAGCTAGAGAGTGTGGGAGAAGGTGGTGGAGAGCGGTAGAGGGTGGTAGAGGCAGCTTAGAGAGTCAGTGACATTGGGATTGTTGAAACCATCAGATAGAGTTAGAACTCCAGTTTCTAGATAGTTAGAGGCAGCTGAGAGAGGGAGGTTTCGGAGCTAGACGGAGACACTGAATCCTCAAAGATGTGAGTACTTATTTAGAGTCTCCTTCTCACCCTAGGGGGGCTCTCCCACCTCTCTCTCATGGCCAGGTCAAAATCTCTCTCTCTCTCTCTGTGTGTGTTATAAATGCTTGAGGTCCAAGGCCTGTCCTACTGCTGACCTAGGGTGGGGCTGGAAGGGTTTTGGGAGGTGGTTTCTTAATCTTACCTGAGACCCCTTCCCCAGGGTACCCACTGTCGAACCCTGTAATTGGCCCAGAGAGTTTGGGCTTTGGGGCGCTCTTGAAAAACAATAAGAACAACAACAAAAAGGACACTTGGCAGAATTTTCTCCAAATTGTCTTTGGCATTTAGGGGAGGGCTTAGCGGTATCCCCCCCCCCGCCACACCCTCAAATGATGCTAGGTATGTGGGGGGATTCCGGGGACATACTAAACCGAAGGACACCGAATGGCCATTGAAATGCATTGTGTCATTCCGAATGGCCATAGGAAACCATTGAAGGAGTTTAGGGATCATCTTCAAATTAAAATCAGTGAAGAGAGAGCCTCCTCTTGGTATTGGGAACAAAGAGAACAGAGAGTATTCTCGGTGAATTGAAGAAGAACACTTGAGTTTTTGTTGGGACTACAACATTTAAGGCCGTTCTGAAGAGCTTAGAAAGCTTAATAGGAAGAAAAAACTACATGGGAAAATACCTGAATATGCCAACTACTCTTTTCTAAACAATTTGCCAACAGGTTCAACTGAAACTATTTTTTCTTTATACGACTATCAAATATTAATAATGAACAAAGAATAGACATAAAAATAAAAATGGCTGCATTCCTCAAACCTAGCATCATGCTATCAGCTAACAAACTTTTTAAAATGTTTACTGTTTTTAACTTTTGTAAACCGCCCAGAGAGCTTTGGCTATGGGGCGGTATATAAATGTAATAAATAAATCAATAAATAACTTAAAGGAGTTAAACATTTAGTTTTCATAGAAAACCACACAGAATCAAAATACAAACTAACAAAGTGGTTTTGGGGAACAATTCCTATGACCCCCAACACAGTGGTTTCTAGGGATCATCTCCAAACATAGAAAGAAAACCGAATACAATAAAGGGAAGGTGCCTGCAGTTTCATGCAATGCTTCATAGCCACCAGTTCAAAAAGGCCAAAATAAGTGGAGCAGGGGTTGCCAAAAACTGCCACAGATTATTACCATGTTTACATATCCCCCCCCCCCTCCAGCACCCTCTCCTCACAACAATGCAGGCCTGCATTTCAAAGTAGCCATAGGGATACATGGGAATGATACCACAAGCCCCTTAAGAACCAGATGAAGCTGAAAATCCCTGAGGAGGTTGACATTAGCAACCCAAGCATCCTAAGACTCTGTGCTTGCGACATGTTGCATTGAACTTGCCCCTCCCCCCCTGCGCATAGCCAGAATATGGGGTGTCATTCAGAATGGCCATAGGAAAGCTTTAGGCTGTCACAAGCAGGCACAGAGAAAAGAGGGGGAGCCCCAAAATGCTCATGGAGATTTGAACTAAGACCCTAAGGATCCAAAGAATTTCTGCTGGAGACATGCTCCACTGGAATGGCCCCCACATTGCGCATGGGCCCATTAGGTTCCTTCAGTATGGCCATAGGAAAGCATTGGGCTTTCAGGCAGCCCCAGAAAAACAGCCCCCCCCCCCAAAATTCTCAAAGAGGCTTGTAATAACACACTAAGCATGCTAAGAGTTTTTGCTACAAGCATGCTCCATTGGAACGGCCCCTAAGCTGCGCACGGGCACACGAGGTTTCTTCAGAACGGCCATAAGAAAACAATGAGCCTATCTGGCAGCCCCAGAAAACCAGGAGGAGCCCCAAAATTCTCAAAGAGGCTTGTAATAAAACAAGAAGCATCCTAAAACTTTTTGTTGGAAGTGTGCTCCATTGGAATGGGCCCCACATTGCGCAGGGACACATGAGGTTTCTTCAGAATGGCCATAAGAAAACAATGGGCCTCTCTGGCAGCCCCAGAAAATCAGGGGGAGCCCCAAAATTCTCGTAGAGGCTTGTAATGAGACCCTAAGTATGCTAAATGTTTTTGCTGCAGGAATGCTCCGTTTGAATGTCCTCCACGTTGCACACAGGCACATAAGGTTTCTTCAGAATGGCCATAGGAAAGCATGGCGCTATCTCGCAGCCCCAGAAAATCAGGGGGAGCCCCAAAATTCTCATAGACACTTGTAAAGAGACCCTAAGCATACTAGAGCACGCCTGCAGCAAAAGCTCTTAGCATGCTTAGGGCCTTATTACAAGCCTCTACGAGAATTTTGGGGCTCCCCTGATTTTCTGGGGCTGCCAGAGAGGCCCATTGCTTTCTTATGGCCATTCTTAAGGAACCTCATAGGTCCGTGCGCAATGTGGGGCCCATTCCAACGGAGCACGCCTCCAACAAAAACTCTTAGCATGCTTAGGGTCTTATTACAAGCCTCTACGAGAATTTTGGGGCTCCTCCTGATTTTCTGGGGCTGCCAGATAGCGCCATGCTTTCCTATGGCCATTCTGAAGAAACCCCATGTACCTGTGCGCAGCATAGGGGCCGTTCCAATGGAGCACGCCTGCAGCAAAAGCTCTTAGCATGCTTAGTGTGTTATTACAAGTCTCTATAAGTATTTCAGGGGTCCCCCTGATTTTCTGGGGCTGCCAGATAGCGCCATCCTTTCCTATGGCCATTCTGAAGAAACCTCATGTGACCCAATGTGGTCTCCAGGTGTTTCGGCCTCCACTCAGAGCAGTCTTGCCTGGGGATTAGGACCTGCACTCCCCATTTCTCACTTTCCGCCTTCTCTGTTTTAGGCTGAAGAAGCTGCGAACCCTTTTTCAGCGCAATAAAGTGCACCCAGAGGAAGGCAGCAGCTTCAAGAAAGGGTTGGCATCGCCTGCAGCCCCTCCAAGGCCCTTCTGGAGGCAGTTCTGCTGCTGTAAGACGATCCAAGTCCACCCACTGGGGCTGAAACCTCCGGCGCGGAGGAAGGCCCTGGACCTGTGCACCCTGCGCCGGAGGCTGGAGGCCCTGGAAGTGGACCAGCAGGCCGCATCGGAGGGATCAGGTGAGGTGATGGCCAGGGCTTGGGGGGAGGGCTGGGGGGAGGCCTGTCCGGAGGCCCAAGGTCTCACAGGAAGGCAGCAGCCTGTCTTTGGAAGGGGGAAGGACACAGCCCTTCCTCCAGCCCTGACCTCCCTCTGTTGACTCTACGGCAGGCTTGGATTCCACCACCTCTTTGCCGCAGACCCGTACGGAGGAAGATCTCGCTGGCCTGATGGACACCATCTTCGCCTTTGTACAGCAGGTCCAAGCTGGAGAAAAGGTACAGGTCACTTAGGGCCCGTGGTGGCTGGGGCCTCCAGGACTGGCAGGGCAGAGGGCCTGGTCACGCTCGGGGAGGGGGATGGAGCCCAGCTCGTCTCCTCTTCTCCTCCGCCTCCATGACCTGTGAGATGCCTGCGAACAACGTTGTGAGGGGGGGGGACGGGGGGGGAGGGGGGGCAGAGTTTTACTAGCAATCCTTTCCTTATAATTTCCAGCATTTTGACTGCAAGGCGAAATTCCTCTTCCTCCGGGCCGTCATCGCAGCGTGCACAGCCACCCGGAAGAGCAGGGGGAGGGCCCTGGCGTTCCCCTGCTCCGCGGAGGAACTGGTGGAGGCCATAGCGGTGAGTGCGCTGCAGCCCCTGCCCGCCATTGGGAAGGCTGGTGAAATCTCCCTCCTGGGGCAGGCTGGGCCTTGAGAGGGCCTTGAATCTCATCGTTTGCCTTCTCCCTGTCGCCATCTCCCCCAGGTGGCCATGGAAACCAGGCCGGGACAGTCTCTGCCACACTGCCTCCTGGCATGTGCCATGAAGGCCATTTACGGGCTCAGGTACGACGATGGCTGATGGGGTCTGCAGGGGGACACGGATTGGTCTCTTCACCCTCACCCCTCTGGCGGCTTTGGTCAAGGAGGGAGGAGAGCTTTCTAGGCAGTGCTCTCTGCCAGCACGGAAGGCCTCTCCGAAGGACAGGGCTGTGTGCGTGAGTGGGGCTGGGGGGATAGCCAGCCGATGGTCCTTGGACAAGCCTGAATAACAGCCAATTCCTTTCTCTTTTCTCCTCCCAGCCAAACCTGGGGAGCCTTCAACCGGGAGCTGGAGTCCCACGTCTTGCGGTTGGTTCTCCATGAGGTCCTCAGCCATCCAAGGCCTGGAGCAGCCCCTCGGCAACAGGTAAATCCTCCCCAAAGGCTTTGGTGATGGGCAGAGGCCATTTCCGGAGCTTTGGCTCCCCTCTGGACCAGAAGTTGTGGCCGTTTGCTATAGGCTCGGGGGCAGGTGTCTGTTCCGGAGGGAAGGCGGGAAGGGCGCCCGTGTTCCTTAGCTGCAGCATCTGCCCAGGGAACTGTTAGAGGAAGGCGGGTTCCTTGGCGAAGCGGAATCACAGGGCTTTCTGCGGCCTGGGGGGAGGCAAAACCTCCAGGCCTGCAGGCCCCTCTGATGATGTTGTGTATCCGTGGCCCTCCTTGACCTCCAGAGAGAGGGGAAAAGGAGGGAGGAGGGAGGAGGGAGGGAGGAGACCTTCGTGCCCCAAAGTTCCTTGGTGTGGCGTGAGCTTCTTCCTCTCTCGGGCCCTTTTCCAGCAGGGCGCGCTTTCGCCCACCTCTGTTAAAGACGAAGGAATAGCATGGCTCCCTTGACCCGGAAGAAGGGAGACTCATGGGCAAATGGCAGGCAGGGGCTTCAGTGCCGGCACTCTGGTCTAACGGTCGCTTTCCTTTCAGCGCCTCTTCAAATCGTATGGCTTTGAAACAGCTGAGTTCATGCTGAGGGGCTTGCTGACCGGAGAGCCAACCGTCGGCCATTTGCTCTTCATTCTGGAGGTGAGTGGGGTTGCAGGAGGACTTTGATTTGGCTCGCAAGGCATGTGAGGATGCCCAACTCAAAGCCCCGAATGCAAATGGGAAGGTCCTGCCTGGATTCTGAGCTCCTGCTTCTCTCCACAGCACATCCATTACTGGGCCCAGTCTGTGGATGACGTGGAAAGGTGGAGAGCCCTGAGCTGTGGGACAGCCCTCCTCCAATTTGCCCAGAAGATGCAGAACCTGGATGTGAGTAGCAATACTTGCGGGCATGGCTGGAGCCCTGGACTGGGGCCGGAGGAGACTCCAAAGCAGTGGACCCAAGCTGCTCTTGGAGGAAAGGGAGCTGTCTCCTCCATGGAAGGAGCAAGGGTGGAGGCCATCAAACCAGGGCCACTGTCAGGGGCAAAGGGTTAACCCCCCATCCCAATGCCAGGTCCCATGACAGCTCCCATGGAGGGCTTGTCCTACAGAGGCCCCGTGAGGCCAAGGGTCCACCCGCGAGAGAAGTGTGGGTAGAGATCTGTCTTGTTTTCTTTCCCCCTAGATGTCGGGAGAAGAATCCACCATTCGCAGGCTCCTGGGGGAAGTTGGAGGGCTGCTCTCTCACGAGAGGGAGGAGATCCGTCAGCAGGCCAGAGAAGCCCTCCTGGCCTATCAAGAGCTCCTCCATCGCCAAAGGGGTAAGTTGGCATCAGAGGAGGAGGAGATGCAGGGCAGGGGCACGAAAGAGGCTCTGTGCTAGGCTACCTGAGGTCCAGAAGGAACCGTAGCCTTCCCTGTCCCAAGACAGTTCATCAATATTTGCCCCTAGCACCCCACAGCCTCCAGTTCTGAGGAGAGAGATTCCCCCAAGGAGGCTGAACCACCTCTTTCCCCAATCTCACTAAAACACCCGCAAGGACTGTCACTTCTGAGTGCGACCTCTGCAGTTCCCCTTGCTTTCAGGCTCTGAAGCTCTTCTTTTCTTCCCTTTCATCCAGAGGCCGTCATCATTGAGGACCTTTGAGGTCGCGATGTCTGGACACCTCCCCGTGAAGCAACGGAAGAAAGGCCGAAGGCTGAAGCAGCTGATGGAGGGAGCAGCCCGAGAGGAAAGAGAGGCCCTGCACAGGAGCCAGACGTCGATCCTGATGAAACGAGCGCCAGGCAAGAATGCCAGGAGATGCCATTGGGCATGCAAGAGAAAAGAAAGTGCGGAAGGCGAAGCAGGACACTACAAGGTGGAACGAGTGTCCCAAGGATTTGTGCAAAAGCATGGAGAAGACGTCAATGACATTGTTGGCCCGGTTGTGAAATGCAGCAGCATCGGAACATTCCTGAAGCCCGCAACGCCCAGGAAGAGGCAAGCCAGGCACCTGGAGACATTGAGATGTCACAGAAGAACTGTATACAGAGCAGCCTCCAGGTTTGCCAAACCCTGCGCAAGGAAATGCTGGGTGCAAACCCAAGAACAGACTTCAAGGACTCCACTTTGAGCGATGGAGAACCAGGTGGGTTGTTGCACTAGAAGTAAATAAGGTTTTGAAGGACATTACAAGAGAAGAACCAGAAGAAGATGCAGCAGGAGGAGAGAAGTGGCCAGAGCAAGAGGAAGACCCTGTTGGGAGAGCCTTCCTAAAGAAGGTCAGCTAGAAGCTACAGTGCCCTGGAACTGGGGCTGAAACACCAGAAGCAGTTTTAAAAACGGACTTTGGTAAATGAAGAGCTAAGCCAAAAGAGGGAATCTCTGGAGAACTGAAGCAGACGGGCGAACCTCAGAATTTGAAGTTACAGAATCAGCTGAGGGAAAGGAGATCAATAAGTACTTAACAGAATGGCTCATTAACCCTTCCCCAGAACTGGAGCTGTCACAGCGGGATATCGTCGGAGCTCCCCTGCCTTATACCCTAAATTGCATGTTGGAGCTCCCCCAAGAGACATTATAGCCACACTGTGGAATGAAGCACTAAGAGACGCCATTTTCAAAGCTGCAAGAAACGAGCCTCCCCTGTTAATAGGGGGCACCACGGTGCAACTTTGCCAAGACTTGAGTCCTGAGGCCCTCAACAGAAGAAAACCTTTTAAATTCTTCACTGAACAACTCTGCAGAGCCAACATTCAACAATGCGGTGATCCTGTGAAACGAATAACCCACAAGGACAGCAAGACTTCACGTAGTCTCCGCTCACAAGGTAGCAAGATCTCAACTTGAAATGCTCCAGCTGAATATCGAAGGCTTGTCAGAATCTGAGGAGCAAGAATCTGACCCTCAAGCGGAAGTGGAGGAACAGGGCAGCGATGCTGAATGGTCAGAACATCCCAGAAGGCAAAGAAAAAAGAACACAGCGCCAACAGCTAGGCTCCCTAATGTTCATTAAGTCTCTGAGTTCGTTTTACTCGCAGATAAGAGTTATCGTGGATCAATACGGAGTACAATATTGAAGAATTTAATATACACATGACGACATATACTAGAAGTTGCTGAGTCGGGGTGGATCTTGAGTGCTGAGAAAACGGCAGCGTGAGGAGAGACCTTCTCTGCCGGAATGCAAAAAAGCTGTCCCGAGGAATCGTTGAACGGCTCAAAAACGATTGGAAAGCTCAGCCTTGGATGGGGAATGACAGCAGACAGACAGAGAACCAGAGAAGTATTTTAAACCAAGGTAACAAGACCCAAAATATATATAGCAGAGAAGCTCCAAACGAAGCAGACGCGATGGCTGCTGGAAGCTCAGCAAACCCTGCAAACGGCACACAGTTAACACAGGTGCAACAGCAAGGAATGCAATGAAGGGCAAAAGCTCTTAAGGAGGAAATAGATCAGCCCCTTACTGCTTTTAAGCAAGAACGGAAGGAAACTCGGACAGCGATTTTGGAAACTCAACTGGGGACTTTACACACAACGATAGAACAAGTGAAAAACAACAGCAGTAATAAAGATCACACAGCCTGAGGAGAATCTTAGAAAGCAAAATGCAGAAACAAAATACAAACTGGGAGAAACGGAGAACCAAGGTCACAGATGTAACCTGCGCCTGCGTGGCCTTGCAGAAGATGCAGAAGGAGACAACAGGAAAGACCTGTTAGCAAAACGGCTTTTCTTCCATGGTCCCGGATTTCCCAACGGCCCCAGATGCCTTTGGAAGTGCTCACAGAGCTCTGGGGCCGAGGAGGAAGGCTGCAAACTCTCCTAGAGACGGAATTGTGCGCTTTGCAAGAGATCCTGCAGCAAAGACGGAGGGAACTGAAGGAAACCCTGCAGAATGGTGCAGCTGTAATGATATTGCAAGACTTGGTGCTGGAGATACTGCCGTGACGGCGGCAACTGAGACCCGACGCCTTCAAACTGCAAAAGGCAGACTACAGATATTTGCTGGGGTGGTGGTGGTTCCTTCCATCTGATGGTGCCAAATGAAGGGATCACACCAATAGCGACAAGCAAGCAAGAAGTGGCTTGAATATGGAAAGATCTGAGACTAGAACTCCCGGAAGGGGTCTCCGTTGAAGATGCAGACAGAGAAGAGGATGGGGAGGAGTCTGAAGACGAAGGAAGCCGGGAAATCATGCACAGGAGGCGCAACCAAAGACCCAGGGATAGAGGACCAATACTGGAGGGCTCAACCCTTGTGCTGAGATCCTTACCAAATAGATGAAGATGAATGGGCAAAAAAGCTAAGGAGACATGACGTAATATGAGCCGACATATAGAACATTAAGCGTAGACTGTTTTTAAGCACTTTTATTTGGACTTCTCCTTCACGTAGAAGGATAGTAACAGAAACAATCTGAGGCCATGGTTAGACCGACCGGGTCCAGCGTGACGGAGGGGGGAGGTTCTCGCGATATGGTTATTGTGAGATCTCCCCCTCTGTCTACGCGTGGCACATGATGTCCCAGGAGGGAGAGGACGTTGCACCCACCATTTTGTTTTGTTTTATAAAGGAGAAGGAGCGCACGAGCACACGAACGCAAAATGTAATGTTTTTTAAAAAATACATTTCCCTGCCCCCCCATCCCACCCCAAATGGGCACAAAGCTCCAAAGGAGATCTGTGCCCCATGCCCAGGTCTCGGCTCTTCGCGATTACGCATGAAGAGCCGGGACAACCCACGACACCCGGCCACACGTTCGGCCGTGTCAGGATCATCCCAAGACAGTGGAAAAAGCGGGTGAAAAGGGTAAGGCGATATCCCAGGCCAAGGGAGGGATCAGCCCTCCCCGCTCCCGGGATCCCCTGTGCATCATGTAAATGCCCAGGGAAATCCCCGGGAAATCCCCCCACCTAGCCACGCCCTAAGTCTATTGTTATGCCAATCATTTAAGAGGGCCAAAACAGTATGTGAAGAAAATTTAGTAAGGCTGTGAAAGAATCTCATCTCACGTGGTCGACATAGGTATTGCTACAGATAGGTGTGACTGTCCACCCCCAGACAGAAAGAGAATATTATTACTAAAAACAGTCATTATACTTTATTATTGGCGGGTAGCAATTTGTTAAATTGAGGTGCAAGCTATCACTCTAGGGAGCGATGGAACGGAATGCCCCCCCGCAAAGGCAGCGAGGAGGTGGAAAAGGGAACGTGCTGCTGGTTTTAATTTTGATTGGTTGGGATTTGTTCTTAGTTTCAAATGGGGCTGTGCACAGGGCCCCCGAACCGGTTTGGTTCCCAACCCAGACCTTCCAGATTGGGCCTGAACCAGTTCGGGTCGATCTGGACCTCCCCCGATCCGCTCCGGAACCAGATCCGGAGTGAGATCCGGAGGTCTGGATTGATATTCGGCCCCATTTTGCCCCTCCTTCCCCACTTACTTGCCTCCACAGCAGACGGCGGAGGCAGGTAAATGGGGAAAGGGGGACAAAATTGGGGGCCGAATAATAATAATAATAATAATAATAATAATAATAATAATAATAATAATTATTATTTATTACCCGCCTCTCCCTCTGGATCAAGGTGGGGTACCACACAAATAAAAGCATCATAAAATACATACAACTAATTCAAACGTTTAAAACCAGTGCATCATTAAAAGCAGCACACCATTAAAAAAGGCATCTTAAAATTCAACTGGGTAGGCCTGCCAGAAGAGATTAGTGTTTATGGCTTTCTTCCCTGGCTCCGCTGCCCACCGCTGCATGGACTGTGGTAGACAACGGAGCCAAGTAAGCCCCCCTTCCCACTTATTCTGAATGGAACCTCCCTACCCAATACTTGGGCTGTTGCTAGATGAGAGTTTAGCCTGGGCTGAAACCTGGGCTCATCCCTGTTCGTGCAGATGACGCACAGGGGATCCCGGGGTCAGGCCGGGCTAAACCCTCCCTTGACCCAGGATAACCAGATCCACTTGTAGCCCGGTTTTTCCACAGCCCCGTGCTGAGCCCGTGGCTGCAGAAAGTCTAGCTGGTTCCGCGGCTTTTCCCAACTACGTGGCTTACTCACGAGTAGCTGGGAGAAGCTGCACACACTGCACACTCCATAGGAGCGCTGTGCCCATCAGGCCGGGGGCGAGGGAATCGCAGGGGGGAGAGAGATGGGGGCAAGGGGGGAAGAGCGGACCCGGCAGGAGAGATGGGGGGGGGGGGGAAGCAGAGCCAGGGTGGGGAGACGGCAGCCAGGGTGGTGGTGGAGGGGGCATCGGACATGGTGAGCGAGCGGACGGGCGGGCGAGCAAGGGGGCGAGCGAGTGATGGAACAAGCGGGCGAGCAAGGGGGTATCAGACATTGTGGGGGGGAATCGGGGAGAGTGGGGAACGCTTTATTTTTTAAAAAAATCAACTTACCTTTTTGTTGGTGTGCTCCTACGCACATGGCCCCTTTAACTTTTTTTAAAAAATGGAGGATGTGACGGGGCTTTCCTTTCCCCGTCGGGTCTGACGTGTGGAAAGGAGCGACAGCCCGCGCTAATTCTAGCATGGGCTGGCTGCTCCTCCCACACGGATTCTGAGGTAGGTCTAGCAAGGCCCTTGTTCACAATCTAGAATAGTACTAGTACAACTATTACCCAGAGGACCTTTTCCTCTGCTGTTACCAGATTATGGAATGACCTGCCAGGAGAGATTCATCAACTTAACAGTCTTCCGGATTTTAAGAAAGCCATAAAGACTGATGTCTTCCAGCAGGGCTACCCAGTTGGATTTTAAGATGCCTTTAAATAATGTGCTGCTAGTGAATAAAAATAATTGGTATCTAAGCCAAAAAAAGGGTGGATTGGGTCTCCCAAATATAAAATTATACTACGTAGCAAATAGATTAAGACATATTGTAGAAGCAATTATAGGAGTAGGAGATTTATATTGGATGGAAGAAAAAATTATAAGTAACGTAGAGATGAGCTTGGACAATGTCTTTTTTAAAGATGGAGGGAGAAAGTGGGTTGGAAGTATAGATAATCCACTCCTTAGGACTCAATGGGAAATTTGGAGTAAATTTAAAGGGAAGCTGCTTCCGAGCAACTCTCCCTTAGCACCGATAATAATGTTAAAGAATTTCCCAGAGGATCTGAAGGGTAGATTATGTAAAATATTAAAAGAGAAAAGCAAAATGAAACTAAAGGATTGGTTAAGAGATATAAAAACAAGAGAGGATATGGAAAAATTGTTAAAGGAGAAAAAATTATCTTGGTTAGAATATGGGCAATTAGAACAATGGAATAAAAAGTGGATTAAAGATAATAGAGTTTGTAGAAAGATGACGAAGTTTGAAGAGTTAATAGTAAATAAGGAAAAAGGAAAAGGAGGTAGTATAGTTTTAAAAGGGTTAATGAGTGAAATATATAAAATATTGTTAGAAAAGGAGTTTAGAGAGAACTCAGAGAAAATGGTATGGGAGTCAGATTTGAAGGTACAAATAGGGCGACAGAGATGGGAGGGACTATGGAAACAAAGAGTGTTGAGAAGTTTATCAGTGAGAATAAAGGAGAACTATTTTAAAATTTTATGGAGGTGGTACCTAACCCCGATTAGATTGAATAAGATAAATGATCAGCATTCAGCAAATTGTTGGAGAGGTTGTGGGGAAAAAGGAACGTATTTACATATGTGGTGGCAATGCAAATATGTACAAAGATTATGGAAGATGGTGTTCTCAGAAATTGAAGAAATAGTGGGAATGAAAATAGAACAAACACCAAAGATTGCATTGCTGTCACTATTTGAAGATATAAAGTGTGGAAAAGAAACTATAGAGCTGATATCGAGTTTGCTGGTTGCAGCACGATTGATGGTAGCTAGGAACTGGAAGATTCAAGGGGAATATTCTATTGAAGAATGGTACAAAGAAGTATGGGATATAGCCATTAATGATAAACTGACATGTAATATTAAGTGGAGAAAAGGCGTAACTAAAATAAATGAGTTTGAAGGAATCTGGAAACAGTTCCTAATATTTGTGTTTACTAAGGGAAGTGGGAAACTGCCAGCAGAAGAAACGATCAGATTTTGGACTCAGGAATAGATCCCGAGGTGGGGGGTGCACTTTTATGTTAAGAATGATTATGTTGTAGTATGATAATGTATAGGTAATACTTATTCAACATATATGTACTCAACATTTATTCAATATGTATGTAGCAGTTGTTTGATGTTTCTTTTATTATTATTATTATTATTGTAATGTTGTATGTTTATATAGTGTAGAAAACAAATAAAATTATTTAAAATAAATAAATAAATAATGTGCTGCTTTTAATAATGTATTAGTTTTAAATGTTTTAATTATGTGTATTTTATGGCATTTGCATTTATGTTGTACCCTGCCTCGATCTCGAGGGAGAGGCGGGTAACAAATAAATAAATAAATTATTATTATTATTATTATTATTATTATTATTATTATTATTATTTAACCCTAACAAGGATCCAACCAATCCCGACTCCTATAGACTATAAGATATTTGCTTCAATATCGGCTAATAGATGAAAAACAGTGCTAGGATCTGTATTTCATCCCAGAGGGATTTTTTTTTTTTTTGTCCTGCAAGGAAGGCCGGAAGGGGCATGGGAGGCAGCCGACGTCACGTGTGGGACCTGCGAAAAATCTGTGAGTGCCCAGTAACGCGCTCGTCGGATGGAGCCCCACGAGTCAAGGTGGGATTCAGAAAACCTGGGTAAACTCGGGTTTTTCTGGTTTCCACATCCCTAGTTGCTTCTGTTAAACTGCTTGCAGCTTCTCATGCAGGCACAGGGATGTAGACAGAATAGACACATTTGGGGGATGAAACAAAAGGCCACACCTTATGGCTTAAGGATTCACGGTGAGCAATATCCTTCTTCTAGTTCTTTAAACATCTCCCCTCCCTGTTGCAGGTATCTAAGCCTCTTGGGAGAAGACAGTGATGACTCGGGCCATTTCTACACCAGCCCAACTGGTGGCTGGTCATGGCTGAGTCCCTGTGTGTCCAAATGATGCACAGGGACTCCCAGGGGAAAGGGGGGATGGGAATGGGTTTTCCCAGGGATAAAGAAACCCTGGGAAAACCCGATTCTTCCCATAGTTTCAGGATCGTCCTGTGACCAGGGGAGGTGTGGGCCCCCGTCCTGCCTGGTGCCACGCTTACTTGCAAGTAAGTGCAGCCCCAGAAATGGTACAGAGGGATGCCGCACGGCTCCGTGCCCATCAGGGGAGGCAGCAATTTCACCAGCCCTGGGATGGCAGGGAGGGGCAGGGGGTGAGGCCCGACACATTTCTAACGGAGTGGGGCCTCACTCTTGTGGGACTTGCCCTGCCGCTTCAAAACAGAAAAAGGTGCCTGTGCTGTCCCTGGACGTGGGGCAGTCGTGTGGAACCAGGGGGAGGATCTCAGAACCAGGCATCGAACAGCATATGCTGAGTTTTATATCTGACCCCAGAATAGTTGTTTTGAACGGATATGGTCTGTTTTTGTTTGTATTTTATGCTTTTCACGGTTTTAAATGTTGTATATTTGCTTTTAATGTTCACTCTTCTTAAACTTTTGTAAACTGCGCAAAGACCTTCGGCTATGGGGTGGTATATAAATGTAGTAAATAACAACAACAACAACAACAACAACAGAGCAACAAAAACATGGGTGGAGAAGCGATGGTAGGGAGCGTGTTTCCTCCCCGTGTGATGGAGCTCAGAGTTTGGCCATGAGAGGAGCCCAAGGAAGTGGGAAAGTCTCACAGGCTTTAATGTCTAGACAAATTAGTACCTCTGGCCTGTAGCTAGCCTGTTCGAAGCAAGCAAGACGGCACAACCACAGCCTGCCCCCTCATCTCTTCCATCCCCAACAGCCATGCACATGGTCACCCCTCCATCTACCCATAATGTACGGAAAAGGGAGGAATTCTGCCTGTTTTATGCCTCAGCTCTGACGCTGGGCCAGAAATGTCAGTTAATGTGGAACAGAGCAACAAAGCTGCCTATTGGGACTGGCCATTTTGAACCTATTATTCCAGCGCTGCGTTAACTGCACTGGTTGCCCAGGCAGGATCTACACACTCCTACTTTAAAACGGTTTCAAACGGTTTTGACAACTGTTGGGACACACACACTCCATATACAGTTTTCATACCATTTTCAAAGTGTTCTATCCTTCTTGGGGTAGATCTTCAACCCAGTAGGTTTCCAAGCCCTTAAACCAGTCTACCTGAAGGAGCACTTTCTCCCAAATGTTCCTGCCTGACCGCTAAGATGATCTTCGAAAGCTCTTCTCTGGGTGTCACTGCGCACAACGATGTGACAGGTGGCTACCAGGGAAAGATCCTTTTCTGTGGTAGCCCCCACCCACCCCATCTGTGGAATGCCCACCCTAGGGAGATCTGCCTGGCATCTTTACTATGCATCTAGACGCTAGGATGAGACCTTCCTCTTCTGCCAGGCATTTGATCTTCAATTTGCTGCCTTTATTACAGGTTTACTGCTTACTCTTTGCAGCGCAATCCTACAGCTCTTCAGTCTGATGAGCCATAAGATATTACAGACAGCTCCCCCCACAGGCCATAGACAGAACTATCATCTCTATGTGGCGGGAGGGGGGTCTGAGTGGGGATCTTCCCCGGCTTTTCTGAAGCCACAGCCGTGACCATGGAAGTTGTCCCGGAGGAGGAAAGGGAGTGTGGTGGTAGGCAGGGAAGGAAGGGGAGAAGGGAGACATGAATCTCCCTGGTCCACAAGAGTCTCTGAGAGGCGCAGAGGCCCGTCCAGCTAAGAATGCTAAAAAGCAGGAATGGGAGGCAAAAGTGCTTCCTTCCTGCCTCCCGCCCTGACTGCCAGGGCTAGATGGAGGCTTCTGATCCAGAACCATCTATAGAGTGGGGATCCCGTATGACTGCACTCGTAAGGTTTTTCATATCTTCTTCTTTTATATATTGTCACTGGCTGTATTACTGCGCTGGTCATTATTTTACTGTTTTGTGTTTTTGTAATTGCAAAGCATTTGTCGATCGGGCAGTAGATAAATCTAATCAATAAACAAATAAATTGAGTTACTAGTTGCCACTGAACTTAGTTGTATCTGGGTGGACTTGGGAGTTTCATGCGTTTGTTCTTGTTTAAGAAGAGGTCCTTGTCTCGCTTCCTGGCTGGTGAGTCTTCTAAGGGCCTTGCTAGACCTGTGTAATAATCTGGAGGAGAGGAGGGGATTTTCCTAATCTGGAGGAGAGGAGGGCTTATTCCTAACGCAAGAACTCGCCCTTATTCAGACGCGGCCGCCGTTTTTATTTTTTTTTAGAGCAGCAGGAGCAACAAAAGGTAAGTACGGGTTTTTGTTTCTTTAATTCTCCGTCCCAAAAGAGCACCTCAAGAAAGTGCCATATATCCCTAGGATGCCATCAAGTTTTACCGAAATGGTAAACCCAAAGTCCCAGAAATGTTGAGATTTCTATTGGGCCCAGATGGCTGAGGAATTTTCCAAGGGAAATGGAAGGAGATTTGCGGTTTGTGACATCTCTCACAGATGTTTTCCACACCCATGCTTGGGCATCACATGCAATCCATTTGAGGGTACTGGAGCTCATTATCTTGATTAGGGTGACCATATTTTGGAAACCAAAAAGGAGGACAACATGGCCGCCCTATAGGGGGGAGCCCACCAACATGTCCAGCCCCCAAGGGGGCGTGCCCACCAACATGTCCAGCCCCCAAGGGGGCGTGCCCACCCAAACATGGCCTTGGTCACAGGTCTGATTTCACAGCACACAATTAAGACAAACCTTTTCTAACATCTTAATGTTAAAATCACTGGAATAAAGTATAAGTGAGACATTCAATGTATCTGAAATTAACTTCACTCATTCCTACTTCTGTAGCTTTTGCTGTACGTTGAAGCTTTTGCTATACTGTGTGCTCAGCTACGCCAAGCAGGGTATTCTACTATGAAAGCGGTATATAAAAGGCAGGAGCCACACTATTACCTTATAGAGGTATTGAACTGCACTGCAGGATCTACACTATTGCTTTATAGTGGTACTGAGGTGCACTGACAACTGTTGGGGCCCAGGAGACATCTACACCTAGCAGGATATAACATTATTATTTATTTATTTATTTATTTATTTATTTATTTATTTATTTATATAGCCCCATCAATGTACATGGTGCTGTACAGAGTAAAACAGTAAATAGCAAGACCCTGCCGCATAGGCTTACATTCTATTAAAATCATAGTAAAGCGATAAGGAGGGGAAGAGAATGAAACAGGCACAGGGTAGGGTAAACAAGCACAGGGTAGGGTAAAACTAACAGTATAAAGTCCAAACAGCATCAGGTTTTAAAAGCTTTAGGAAAAAGAAAAGTTTTTAGCTGAGCTTTAAAAGCTTTCATAACACTATGAAAGTGGTATGAAAGTGGCATATGGTATGTGTCATGGGCCCCAACAGTTGTCAGTGCACTTCAGTACTGCTATAAAGCAGTAGTGTGGCTCCTGGCTTTTCTCTACCGCTTTCAAAGTGGAATGTCCTGCTTGGTGTAGATGAGCCCGGTGTGTGATACAGTCTTCCCTTCCCTCAGATATCTTTTCTGACTGCAAATCCTTCACTGGATGACCACAGTCTAACCTTTCCTAACATTTAACACTGTTTCCCCATCACCTTACTGCATACTGCTACCACTGAACAAATGAAGCAGTTGACAAGTATACAACAACCAAACAACCAAGCATTCAGAAAGAGTATAAACTACTATTAGCCTGCAAACGTTAGCCATGGAACAAAATGGACTAAAGGCTACCACCTCTTAGCTTGTTTCAACTTCAACCAGGCATAACAGTCAAAAACAACCGAGAAAAACACACCTACATTGAAATTGCAATACCTAATGACAAAAATGTTGCAGAAAAGGAAGAGGAAAAGAGAGGAAAATATACACCACTGGCTAAACTAAAGAAATGTGCAGTTTAAGGCCCCCCTTGTTTCCATCTGGGGCTCTCCTTGGTCGCTGCAGTGACATCACAGCGGCGACCAAGGAGAGCCCTGGATCAACGTGCGGCAATGGGCTGGGGGCCGCGCTCTCTCCCTTCTGGGAACCCGCCCTCCAGCCCCCCCCCCTGCGTTGAGAAAGAAGAAGAAGAGGAGGAGGAAGAAGAGGCGGAAGCAGCAGCAGCAGCAAGAGAAGAAGCAAGTAGAAGTAAGACAAAGGGGTGTGTGGGTGGGTGTGGGTGGGTGAAAGTGTATGGGTGAATAGGGTGCCTGGTTGAATGGATGTGTGTGTGCGGGCAGTGTGTGTGTGGGTGGGTGTTGGCAGTGTGTGTGGGAGGGCTGTACTTTTCTGCATGTCGGGGGGATGATTTGGAGGTGATATTCTTATGAAATAATGCATTTTGACCCATAGACCTTCCTATCCAATTTGTTTGATATAATTGGCATGACGTATATTTTGTAAAAAATGCTGATAATTGTCCATCCTTCTTAAAAATCTTTCAAAAATTAACAGGGTTGCCGCCATCATCATCATCATCATCATCATCGTCGTCGTCATTTATCTCTCTTTTCTTGCTCGTGGTGGTTTTCCTAGGTGAACATGATGGGCTTTGCCAAGTCATGCGGTCTTTTACGGATTCAGAAATGTCCTGACTATTGAACATGTTTTAGGTATGACTGCTTTCTGGATGTTGGTGTGCATGTATTTTGGTAGGCCTAATTTCTGAAGGTTTTCTTTAAAAATAAAATGATGTGATGCTGGTGACTGATGTGACTAACGGAATAATTGTAACTTTTTCCTGTTGCTATAGTTCTTTAACTTCCATAGCCAGTGGTGTATATTTCTCTCTCTTTTCCTCTTCCTTTTCTGCAACATTTTTGTCATTAGGTATTGCTGTGTCAATAAGGTAATTGTGTTTTTCTTGGTTGTTTTTGACTGTTATGTCTGGTTGAAGTTGAAACAAGTTAAGAGGTGCTAGCTTTTAGTCCATTTTGTCCCATGGCTAACGTTTGCAGGCTAATAGTAATTTATACTCTTTCTGAATGATTCGTTGCTTGTTTGTTGTACTAGATTTTTCTGTACTTGTCAACTGCTTCATTTGTTCAGTGGTAGCAGTATGCTGAATCTGTGAGTATGGATATAAGAAAGGTGATGGGGAAAGGGTGTTAAATTGTAAGCCTATGCGGCAGAGTCTTGCTATTTACTGTTTTACTCTGTACAGCACCATGTACATTGATGGTGCTATATAAATAAATAATAATAATAATAATAATAATAATAAATGTTAGGAAAGGTGAGACTATGGTCATCCAGTGAAGGATTTGCAGTCAGAAAAGATATTTGAGGGAAGGGGAGGCTGTATCACACAGCGTATAGCTAAAGCTTCAAAGTACAGCGAAAGCTACAGAAGTAGAAATGAGTGAAGTTAATTTCAGATACATTGAATGTCTCACTTGTTCTCTATTCCAGTGATTTTAACATTAAGATGTTATGTAGAACAGGTTTGTCTCAATTGTGTGCTGTGAAATCCAACCTGTGACCAAGGCAATGTTTGGGTGGACATGCCCCTTTGGGGGCGGGACATGTTGGTGGGCATGCCCCCTTGGGGGCTGGACATGTTGGTGAGCATGCCCCCTTGGGGGCTGGACATGTTGGTGAACACGCCCCCTTTGGGCGGCTGTGTTGTCCTCCTTTTTGGTTTCCAAAATATGGTCACCCTAGTCATGTGAGCTCCCTGTGATCAGAACAAACCATTTGGATTCACCATTGACCTCAATATATCAAGGCACCAAGCTGGGATGACCTTTATCACCTCTCTTATTTGCTTTATCCATAGAACCACTGGCGAAACTTATAAGAAATGGTAACTCAATTGAAGGAATCAAGTTTAAGGGAGGAAAGAGATTTACTAATTTATATGCAGAAGATTTGGGCCTAACCTTGTCAAACCCATTAAGGGACTTACAGAGAATATTGAAAATCACTACTGAATATGGTGGCGTGTCAGGGCTGACAATCAATAATAATAAATAATCTAATATATGATCTCTGAGGCCACAGCTAGACCTAAGGTTTATCCTGGGATCATCCAGGGTTCGCCCCTGCCTGAGCACTGGATCCCCTATGTGTCACCTAGATGAACAGGTTTGACTCCTGGACGATCCAGGGATAAACCTGAGGTCTAGCTATGGCCTGAATCTATCAAAAAACTAAAAAACAACAACAACAACAACTAAAGATAAGCTCATGAAAACTACTGGTATCCCAACAAATGCCAAAAATATAAAATATTTAGGGATATATTTACCAAAGTCAATACAAAATGTGATCAAGCTGAAGTGTGGGTGATAACTTTCTCCTACAAAAAATGGAGGAAGGACCTAGAGGATCGGCAATCCTTGACTTGATATTGACCAATAGGGATGACTTAGTGGATAAAGTGGCAGTTATGGGAACTCTGGGGGAAAGTGACCGCATCATACTTGAATTCTTGATTATGAAGGAGACAAAAGTTGAGTGTAGCCATACACGTACTCTGGATTTTAGGAAAGCTGATTTTAATAAACTAAGAACTATGATAAGTAAGGTCCCATGGCAAATGAGCCTAATGAGAAAAGGAGTGCAGGATGGGTGGGAGTATTTAAAAAAGGAAATTTTAAAGGCACAGTTACAAACAATTCCAACAAGGAGAAAAGATAGAAGACAACAGAGGAAACTAATGTGGCCCCACAAAAAGCTTAGAGATGACCTGAAAACAAAAAGGGATACATATAGGAAGTGGAAGGAAGGCCAGGCTACAAAAGAAGAGTACAGACAAGTGGCGCAGAAGTGCCAAAATGGTGTCAGGAAGGCTAAAGCTCAGAATGAGCTGAGATTAGCAAGGGATGCTAAAAGCAATAAAAAGGCTTTCTTCAGACATGTGAGTAGTAAAAGACAGGAAAGAAATGGTGGTTCAACTTCTTAATGAGGATGGCAAATTGATAACAGATGACAAAGAAAAGGTTCAACTTCTTAATGAGGATGGCAAATTGATAACAGATGACAAAGAAAAGGCTGAAGTGCTCAATTCCTACTTTGCCTCAGTCTTCTCCCAAAAGCGGGTCTATGACCCCCCTGGAAAAAGTGAAGCAGAAGTTGACGGGGCAGGATTACAGTTTGAGATTGATAGAACATCTAATTTCCTTGAATGAGTTCAAATCTCCAGGGCCCGATGAACTGCATCCTAGAGGAATGAAGGAGCTAGCGGAAGAACTCTCAGCACCTTTGTCTATTATCTTTGCAAAATCATGGAAGACGGGTGAGGTGCTGGACGACTGGAGGAGGGCTAACGTTGTTCCTATCTTCAAAAAGGGCAAAAAGGAAGAACCTGGGAACTACAGACCAGTCAGTCTGACATCCATCCCTGGGAAAATTCTGGAGCAGATTATAAAGAAGTCAATCTGTAAACACCTTGAAATCAATGCGGTGATCACTAGAAGCCAACATGGATTTGTCAAGAACAAGTCCTGTCAGACAAATTTGATCTCATTTTTTGATAAGGTAACCTCCCTTGTGGACTGTGGGAACGCTGTGGACGTCATATATCTTGACTTCAGCAAAGCTTTTGACAAAGTACCACATGACATTCTGATTAACAAACTAGCTAAAAGTGGGCTAGATGGAACAACTATTAGGTGGATTCACAGTTGGCGACAGAATCGGACTCAAAGAGTACTTATCAATGGAAACTTCTCAAACTGGGGAGCGGCAACGAGTGGGGTACCGCAGGGCTCAGTCCTGGGCCCAGTGCTCTTCAACATTTTTATTAATGATTTGGATGAGGAGGTGCAGGGAACGCTGATCAAATTTGCAGATGACACAAAATTGGGTGGGATAGCTAATACCCTGGAAGACAGAAACAAACTTCAAAGTGATCTTGATAGGCTGGAGTGCTGGGCTGAAAACAACAGGATGAAATTTAATAGGGATAAATGCCAAGTTCTACATTGAGGAAATAGAAACCAAAGGCACAGTTACAAGATGGGGGATACTTGGCTCAGCAATACTACAAACGAGAAGGATCTTGGAATTGTTGTAGATTGCAAGCTGAATATGAGCCAACAGTGCAATATGGCTGCAAGAAAGGCAAATGGTATTTTGGGCTGCGTTAATAGAAGTATAGCTTCCAAATCACGTGAGGTCCTGGTTCCTCTCTATTCGGCCCTGGTTAGGCCTCATCTAGAGTATTGCGTCCACTTCTGGGCTCCACAATTCAAGAAGGACGCAGACAAGCTGGAGCGTGTTCAGAGGAGGGCAACCAGGATGATCAGGGGTCTGGAAACAAAGCCCTATGAAGAGAGACTGAAAGAACTGGGCATGTTTATCCTGGAGAAGAGAAGATTGAGGGGAGACATGAGAGCACTCTTCAAATACTTAAAAGGTTGTCACACAGAGGAGGGCCAGGATCTCTTCTCGATCCTCCCAGAGTGCAGGACACGGAATAATGGACTCAAGTTAAAGGAAGCCAGATTCCAGCTGGACATCAGGAAAAACTTCCTGACTGTTAGAGCAGTGCAACAATGGAATCAGTTACCTAGGGAGGTTGTGGGCTCTCCCACACTAGAGGCTTTCAAGAGGCAGCTGGACAAGCATCTGTCGGGGATGCTTTAGGGTGGATTCCTGCATTGAGCAGGGGGTTGGATTCGATGGCCTTGTAGGCCCCTTCCAACTCTGCTATTCTAGGATTCTATGATTCTATGAAGTAAGAGCCTCCCACAACACCCACCCTATCGTTACAGTATAGAAACTTGTGACAATCGTACACAAGTTTTTTTAAAAAAAATGACATTTAAAAATGAAAAAGCAAGCCTGCCGGCCTGCAAACTACCCCATTAACAATAGCATCAGCTTGCAGTGGAGTGAGGATACAGTCAGAAAAGATATTTGAGGGAAGGGGAGAACATATCACATAGAATAATAATAATAATAATAATAATAATAATAATAATAATAATAATAATATTTCTTATCCACCTCTCCGATTGGATCGAGGAGGGGAACAACAGCAATCATAAAATACATAAAATACTTATTAAAAACATAGCATACACTGTTAAAAGCCTCCTAAAAGTACCCTAAAATTCTACTGGATAGGCTTGCTGGAAGAGATCAGTCTTGATAGCTTTCTTGAATGCTAAAAGACTGTCAAGCTGACGTGTCTCCTCCGACAGGCTATTCCAGTCTGGGAATGGCAGAAGAAAGGTCCTCTGGGTAACGGTTGTCAGCCTAGTCTTTGCTGACTGAAGTAGATTCTTCCCAGAGGACCTGAGTGTGCAGGGCGGATTGTACGGGAGAAGGCAATCCCGCAGGTAACCTGGACCCAAACCATGTAGAGCTTTAAAGGTAATAAGAGCTTCGGCTATTGGGCGGTATAAAAATGTAATAAATAAATAAATAAATAAATAAATAAATAAATAAATAAATAAAATAACCAACACTTTATACCTTGCCCGGAAACTAATTGGCAGCCAGTGATGAGATTTTTAGACTGGTGATCACCCCTAGATGTACCAGCGACCAACCTGGCTGCCATATTTTGAACTAGTTGAAGTTTCCGGACAAGGCACAAAGATAGCCCTATGTAAAGCACATTGCAGAAGTTGAGCCTCAAAGTTACCAGCGTGTGCACTACCGTCTTCAGGTCTTCTAACTCTAGGAAGGGGCGCAGCTGGCGTATCAGCTAAAGCCTGGCCGTCGCATCTATCTGGGCTGTCATTTGGAGCGACGGATCCAGAAGCACCCCCTAAGCTGCGAACACAGTCTTTCAGGGGTAGCGTAACCCCATCCAGAACTGGTTGACACACCTCCAAACCCAGGTTGTGGCCTTTGACAGTGAGCACCTCCATCTTTTCTGGATTCAGCTTCAGTTTGTTTTTCCTCATCCAGCCCATTACCGCTTCCCAGCATTCATTCAGAGGAGAAACACTATCCTTAGTTGACGCTGTTGTCGAGGCCATAGAGAAATATATTTGGGTGTCATCAGCATACTGATAGCACCCTGCCCCATGCCTCCGGATGATCTCTCCAAGCGGTTTTGCTTTTATAGCAAAAACTTCAAAGTCGGAGTGAGTGAAGTTAATTTCAGATACATTGAATGTCTCACTTGTTCTTTATTTCAGTGATTTTAACTAGGGCTGTGCTCCACTTCTCTTTGGTTCTTAGAAGTGATAGCAAAGCGGGGAGCTTCACCTCCGTCATAGGTGGAGGAGAAGCGAGTCGGGGGCTAGCGAAGCATAGCAAAGAGAAGTGACCAGAAGCAAACCGATCCACTTGTTGCAAAGTGCTCCGCCCGCCATTTTGGATATTTTTCCCCCAAAGGATTGCATTGCCGAAAAGATTAGCGTATAACTTTTTTGTTTTGAAACCCACATCCCTGAAACTTACTGTGCATAGAGAGTAGTGGTTGGGGGTCATTTGTGGAGATGTTCAGACTTTTTTGTCCTGCGGTTTGCTTGCTATTAATTTGTTTAGAATGGCTAAAAGTGGGAGGGGTAAGGTTTTTTGAAGCAATGAGAGGCAGATTCAACTCCCAATCATGATCACCTGAAGAAGTATCCTCCAATCCCAATGTTGGAGGGGGAGAATAAGCAAAACGGGATACTTTGTAACTTGGGATACTGGGGGCCTTGCTAGACCTACCAGATAATCCGTGTGGGAGGAGGGGCCAGGCCGTGCTAAACGTAGCGCGGCCTGTAGGCCCCGTCCACACGCAAGACACAACGGGGCCGAGGGGAGCCCCGTCGCGTCCTCTATTTTTTTCCTCCCTTAAAGGGCCATGTGCGCAGGAGCGCACCAACGGAACCGGATTTTTTTTTAAAAAAATAAATGGTTCCCTGCTCCCCCTGCCCCTGATTTCCCCCGCCACCATGCCTGAACCCCCCCTGCCCACTCGCTCACCCAGCCCCCGTCCCCATCCTCCATGCCTGTCCCCCTTCTGCCATGCCCGTCCCTGTCCGCCATGCCTGTCCCCGTCCTTCTTCACCCCGTCCACCATGCCTGTCCCCGTCCTCCTTCCCCCCCCCATCCACCAGGCCCTGTCCCCATCCGCCATGCCCGTCCCCGTTCTTCTCCCCCGCCTCTCCTGCCGGGAAAATTAATATTTATTTTGGGGGTTTCCAAAGTGCTTGATGACAGTTTGGAAGGACTGAAAGAAACAGAAGTGTAAAGACAGAATCTTCCTGCAGCTAATCATATGAAGAGGTCCTAAGTGTCAGAAACCTAAGGAGGAAGTTGTGAAATTCATCCCCTCATAGTCATATTCCCATAAGCCACGTGGCCACCTCCCCTGCAAGGAAGGCCCCCAGTCTGCTCCTTAGCTGGCTGGAGGGTTTCCCGTGGTGACGCTCCCTCTGAGCAGACAACGCATCCAGGAGTCTGCAGGGGCACCCATGTGCCTGGAAGAGAGGGGCAGAACTCGGGTGGCCACAAAACGGGCCTGGCTAGGGAGGCCAGGCCAATGTTGGGCACCCTTGTAAACCACAGGCCCTAGCCCCCCACTAAACCCACCAGTACTGAGCGGAACACTGGCCATGGCTGAGCACGGTTGCTAAGTGATGGCGGCATGTCTTCCATTGTGACACGACCCCCAGCTGGAAGGGCTGCAGGAGGCCTGGGGGGGAGGAGGTCTTTGTGGGTAGTGAGGAGAGAGCGAGAGGGAGCGGAGGAGAGAGTGGGAGCGCGTTTGGCAGTTAGAGAGAGCTAGAGAGTGTGGGAGAAGGTGGTGGAGAGCGGTAGAGGGTGGTAGAGGCAGCTTAGAGAGTCAGTGACATTGGGATTGTTGAAACCATCAGATAGAGTTAGAACTCCAGTTTCTAGATAGTTAGAGGCAGCTGAGAGAGGGAGGTTTCGGAGCTAGACGGAGACACTGAATCCTCAAAGATGTGAGTACTTATTTAGAGTCTCCTTCTCACCCTAGGGGGGCTCTCCCACCTCTCTCTCATGGCCAGGTCAAAATCTCTCTCTCTCTCTCTCTGTGTGTTATAAATGCTTGAGGTCCAAGGCCTGTCCTACTGCTGACCTAGGGTGGGGCTGGAAGGGTTTTGGGGGGTGGTTTCTTAATCTTACCTGAGACCCCTTCCCCAGGGTACCCACTGTCGAACCCTGTAATTGGCCCAGAGAGTTTGGGCTTTGGGGCGCTGTCGAAATACAATAAGAACAAAAACAAAAAGGACACTTGGCAGAATTTTCTCCAAATTGTCTTTGGCATTTAGGGGAGGGCTTAGCGGTATCCCCCCCCCCCGCCACACCCTCAAATGATGCTAGGTATGTGGGGGGATTCCGGGGACATACTAAACCGAAGGACACCGAATGGCCATTGAAATGCATTGTGTCATTCCGAATGGCCATAGGAAACCATTGAAGGAGTTTAGGGATCATCTTCAAATTAAAATCAGTGAAGAGAGAGCCTCCTCTTGGTATTGGGAACAAAGAGAACAGAGAGTATTCTCGGTGAATTGAAGAAGAACACTTGAGTTTTTGTTGGGACTACAACATTTAAGGCCGTTCTGAAGAGCTTAGAAAGCTTAATAGGAAGAAAAAACTACATGGGAAAATACCTGAATATGCCAACTACTCTTTTCTAAACAATTTGCCAACAGGTTCAACTGAAACTATTTTTTCTTTATACGACTGTCAAATATTAATAATGAACAAAGAATAGACATAAAAATAAAAATGGCTGCATTCCTCAAACCTAGCATCATGCTGTCAGCTAACAAACTTTTTAAAATGTTTACTGTTTTTAACTTTTGTAAACCGCCCAGAGAGCTTTGGCTATAGGGCGGTATATAAATGTAATAAATAAATAAATAAATAAATAACTTAAAGGAGTTAAACATTTAGTTTTCATAGAAAACCACACAGAATCAAAATACAAACTAACAAAGTGGTTTTGGGGAACAATTCCTATGACCCCCAACACAGTGGTTTCTAGGGATCATCTCCAAACATAGAAAGAAAACCGAATACAATAAAGGGAAGGTGACTGCAGTTTCATGCAATGCTTCAGAGCCACCAGTTCAAAAAGACCAAAATAAGTGGAGGAGGGGTTGCCAAAAACTGCCACAGATTATTACCATGTTTACATATCCCCCCCCCCTCCAGCACCCTCTCCTCACAACAATGCAGGCCTGCATTTCAAAGTAGCCATAGGGATACATGGGAATGATACCACAAGCCCCTTAAGAACCAGATGAAGCTGAAAATCCCTGAGGAGGTTGACATTAGCAACCCAAGCATCCTAAGACTCTGTGCTTGCTACATGTTGCATTGAACTTGCCCCCCCCCCTGCGCATAGCCAGAATATGGGGTGTCATTCAGAATGGCCATAGGAAAGCTTTAGGCTGTCACAAGCAGGCACAGAGAAAAGAGGGGGAGCCCCAAAATGCTCATGGAGATTTGAACTAAGACCCTAAGGATCCAAAGAATTTCTGCTGGAGACATGCTCCACTGGAATGGCCCCCACATTGCGCATGGGCCCATTAGGTTCCTTCAGTATGGCCAAAGGAAAGCATTGGGCTGTCAGGCAGCCCCAGAAAAACAGCCCCCCCCCAAAAAAATTCTCAAAGAGGCTTGTAATAACACACTAAGCATCCTAAGAGTTTTTGCTACAAGCATGCTCCATTGGAACGGCCCCTAAGCTGCGCACGGGCACACGAGGTTTCTTCAGAACGGCCATAAGAAAACAATGAGCCTATCTGGCAGCCCCAGAAAACCAGGAGGAGCCCCAAAATTCTCAAAGAGGCTTGTAATAAAACAAGAAGCATCCTAAAACTTTTTGTTGGAAGTGTGCTCCATTGGAATGGGCCCCACATTGCGCAGGGACACATGAGGTTTCTTCAGAATGGCCATAAGAAAACAATGGGCCTCTCTGGCAGCCCCAGAAAATCAGGGGGAGCCCCAAAATTCTCGTAGAGGCTTGTAATGAGACCCTAAGTATGCTAAATGTTTTTGCTGCAGGAATGCTCCGTTTGAATGTCCTCCACGTTGCACACAGGCACATAAGGTTTCTTCAGAATGGCCATAGGAAAGCATGGCGCTATCTCGCAGCCCCAGAAAATCAGGGGGAGCCCCAAAATTCTCATAGACACTTGTAAAGAGACCCTAAGCATACTAGAGCACGCCTGCAGCAAAAGCTCTTAGCATGCTTAAGGCCTTATTACAAGCCTCTACAAGAATTTTGGGGCTCCCCTGATTTTCTGGGGCTGTCAGAGAGGCCCATTGCTTTCTTATGGCCATTCTTAAGGAACCTCATAGGTCCGTGCGCAATGTGGGGCCCATTCCAACGGAGCACGCCTCCAACAAAAACTCTTAGCATGCTTAGGGTCTTATTACAAGCCTCTACGAGAATTTTGGGGCTCCTCCTGATTTTCTGGGGCTGCCAGATAGCGCCATGCTTTCCTATGGCCATTCTGAAGAAACCCCATGTACCTGTGCGCAGCATAGGGGCCGTTCCAATGGAGCACGCCTGAAGCAAAAGCTCTAAGCATGCTTAGTGTGTTATTACAAGTCTCTATAAGTATTTCAGGGGTCCCCCTGATTTTCTGGGGCTGCCAGATAGCGCCATCCTTTCCTATGGCCATTCTGAAGAAACCTCATGTGACCCAATGTGGTCTCCAGGTGTTTCGGCCTCCACTCAGAGCAGTCTTGCCTGGGGATTAGGACCTGCACTCCCCATTTCTCACTTTCCGCCTTCTCTGTTTTAGGCTGAAGAAGCTGCGAACCCTTTTTCAGCGCAATAAAGTGCACCCAGAGGAAGGCAGCAGCTTCAAGAAAGGGTTGGCATCGCCTGCAGCCCCTCCAAGGCCCTTCTGGAGGCAGTTCTGCTGCTGTAAGACGATCCAAGTCCACCCACTGGGGCTGAAACCTCCGGCGCGGAGGAAGGCCCTGGACCTGTGCACCCTGCGCCGGAGGCTGGAGGCCCTGGAAGTGGACCAGCAGGCCGCATCGGAGGGATCAGGTGAGGTGATGGCCAGGGCTTGGGGGGAGGGCTGGGGGGAGGCCTGTCCGGAGGCCCAAGGTCTCACAGGAAGGCAGCAGCCTGTCTTTGGAAGGGGGAAGGACACAGCCCTTCCTCCAGCCCTGACCTCCCTCTGTTGACTCTACGGCAGGCTTGGATTCCACCACCTCTTTGCCGCAGACCCGTACGGAGGAAGATCTCGCTGGCCTGATGGACACCATCTTCACCTTTGCACAGCAGGTCCAAGCTGGAGAAAAGGTACAGGTCACTTAGGGCCCGTGGTGGCTGGGGCCTCCAGGACTGACAGGGCAGAGGGCCTGGTCACGCTCGGGGAGGGGGATGGAGCCCAGCTCGTCTCCTCTTCTCCTCCGCATCCATGACCTGTGAGATGCCTGCGAACAACGTTGTGAGGGGGGGGACGGAGGGGGGAGGGGGGGCAGAGTTTTACTAGCAATCCTTTCCTTATAATTTCCAGCATTTTGACTGCAAGGCGAAATTCCTCTTCCTCCGGGCCGTCATCGCAGCGTGCACAGCCACCCGGAAGAGCAGGGGGAGGGCCCTGGCGTTCCCCTGCTCCGCGGAGGAACTGGTGGAGGCCATAGCGGTGAGTGCGCTGCAGCCCCTGCCCGCCATTGGGAAGGCTGGTGAAATCTCCCTCCTGGGGCAGGCTGGGCCTTGAGAGGGCCTTGAATCTCATCGTTTGCCTTCTCCCTGTCGCCATCTCCCCCAGGTGGCCATGGAAACCAGGCTGGGACAGTCTCTGCCACACTGCCTCCTGGCATGTGCCATGAAGGCCATTTACGGGCTCAGGTACGACGATGGCTGATGGGGTCTGCAGGGGGACACGGATTGGTCTCTTCACCCTCACCCCTCTGGCGGCTTTGGTCAAGGAGGGAGGAGAGCTTTTAGGCAGTGCTCTCTGCCAGCACGGAAGGCCTCTCCGAAGGACAGGGCTGTGTGCGTGAGTGGGGCTGGGGGGGATAGCCAGCCGACGGTCCTTGGACAAGCCTGAGTAACAGCCAATTCCTTTCTCTTTTCTCCTCCCAGCCAAACCTGGGGAGCCTTCAACCGGGAGCTGGAGTCCCACGTCTTGCGGTTGGTTCTCCATGAGGTCCTCAGCCATCCAAGGCCTGGAGCAGCCCCTCGGCAACAGGTAAATCCTCCCCAAAGGCTTTGGTGATGGGCAGAGGCCATTTCCGGAGCTGTGGCTCCCCTCTGGACCAGAAGTTGTGGCCGTCTGCTATAGGCTCGGGGGCAGGTGTCTGTTCCGGAGGGAAGGCGGGAAGGGCGCCCCCGTTCCTTAGCTGCAGCATCTGCCCAGGGAACTGTTAGAGGAAGGTGGGTTCCTTGGCGAAGCGGAGTCACAGGGCTTTCTGCGGCCTGGGGGGAGGCAAAACCTCCAGGCCTGCAGGCCCCTCTGATGATGTTGTGTCTCCGTGGCCCTCCTTGACCTCCAGAGAGAGGGGAAAAGGAGGGAGGAGGGAGGAGGGAGGGAGGAGACCTTCGTGCCCCAAAGTTCCTTGGTGTGGCGTGAGCTTCTTCCTCTCTCGGGCCCTTTTCCAGCAGGGCGCGCTTTTGCCCACCTCTGTTAAAGACGAAGGCATAGCATGGCTCCCTTGACCCGGAAGAAGGGAGACTCATGGGCAAATGGCAGGCAGGGGCTTCAGTGCCGGCACTCTGGTCTAACGCTCGCTTTCCTTTCAGCGCCTCTTCAAATCGTATGGCTTTGAAACAGCTGAGTTCATGCTGAGGGGCTTGCTGACCGGAGAGCCAACCGTCGGCCATTTGCTCTTCATTCTGGAGGTGAGTGGGGTTGCAGGAGGACTTTGATTTGGCTCGCAAGGCATGTGAGGATGCCCAACTCAAAGCCCCCAATGCAAATGGGAAGGTCCTGCCTGGATTCTGAGCTCCTGCTTCTCTCCACAGCACATCCATTACTGGGCCCAGTCTGTGGATGACGTGGAAAGGTGGAGGGCCCTGAGCTGTGGGACAGCCCTCCTCCAATTTGCCCAGAAGATGCAGAACCTGGATGTGAGTAGCAATACTTGCGGGCATGGCTGGAGCCCTGGACTGGGACCGGAGGAGACTCCAAAGCAGTGGACCCAAGCTGCTCTTGGAGGAAAGGGAGCTGTCTCCTCCATGGAAGGAGCAAGGGTGGGGGCCATCAAACCAGGGCCACTGTCAGGGGGCAAAGGGTTAAACCCGCCATCCCAATGCCAGGTCCCATGACAGCTCCCATGGAGGGCTTGTCCTACAGAGGCCCCGTGAGGCCAAGGGTCCACCCGCGAGAGAAGTGTGGGTAGAGATCTGTCTTGTTTTCTTTCCCCCTAGATGTCGGGAGAAGAATCCACCATTCGCAGGCTCCTGGGGGAAGTTGGAGGGCTGCTCTCTCACGAGAGGGAGGAGATCCGTCAGCAGGCCAGCGAAGCCCTCCTGGCCTATCAAGAGCTCCTCCATCGCCAAAGGGGTAAGTTGGCATCAGAGGAGGAGGAGATGCAGGGCAGGGGCACGAAAGAGGCTCTGTGCTAGGCTACCTGAGGTCCAGAAGGAACCGTAGCCTTCCCTGTCCCAAGACAGTTCATCAATATTTGCCCCTAGCACCCCACAGCCTCCAGTTCTGAGGAGAGAGATTCCCCCAAGGAGGCTGAACAACCTCTTTCCCCAATCTCACTAAAACACCCGCAAGGACTGTCGCTTCTGAGTGCGACCTCTGCAGTTCCCCTTGCTTTCAGGCTCTGAAGCTCTTCTTTTCTTCCCTTTCATCCAGAGGCCGTCATCATTGAGGACCTTTGAGGGCGCGATGTCTGGACACCTCCCCGTGAAGCAACGGAAGAAAGGCTGAAGGCTGAAGCAGCTGATGGAGGGAGCAGCCCAAGAGGAAAGAGAGGCCCTGCACAGGAGCCAGACGTCAATCCTGATGAAACGAGCGCCAGGCAAGAATGCCAGGAGATGCCATTGGGCATGCAAGAGAAAAGAAAGTGTGGAAGGCGAAGCAGGACACTGCAAGGTGGAACGAGTGTCCCAAGGATTTGTGCAAAAGCATGGAGAAGATGTCAATGACATTGTTGGCCCGGTTGTGAAATGCAGCAGCATCGGAACATTCCTGAAGCCAGCAACGCCCAGGAAGAGGCAAGCCAGGCACCTGGAGACATTGAGATGTCACAGAAGAACTGTATACAGAGCAGCCTCCAGGTTTGCCAAACCCTGCGCAAGGAAATGCTGAGTGCAAACCCAAGAACAGACTTCAAGGACTCCACTTTGAGCGATGGAGAACCAGGTGGGTTGTTGCACTAGAAGTAAATAAGGTTTTGAAGGACATTACAAGAGAAGAACCAGAAGAAGATGCAGCAGGAGGAGAGAAGTGGCCAGAGCAAGAGGAAGACCCCGTTGGGAGAGCCTTCCTAAAGAAGGTCAGCTAGAAGCTACAGTGCCCTGGAACTGGGGCTGAAACACCAGAAGCAGTTTTAAAAACGGACTTTGGTAAATGAAGAGCTAAGCCAAAAGAGGGAATCTCTGGAGAACTGAAGCAGACGGGCGAACCTCAGAATTCGAAGTTACAGAATCAGCTGAGGGAAAGGAGATCAATAAGTACTTAACAGAATGGCTCATTAACACTTTCCCAGAACTGGAGCTGTCACAGCGGGATATCGTCGGAGCTCCCCTGCCTTATACCCTAAGTCGCATGTTGGAGCTCCCCCAAGAGACATTATAGCCACACTGTGGAATGAAGCACTAAGAGACGCCACTTTCAAAGCTGCAAGAAACGAGTCTCCCCTGTTAATAGGGGGCACCACGGTGCAACTTTGCCAAGACTTGAGTCCTGAGGCCCTCAACAGAAGAAAATCTTTTAAATTCTTCACTGAACAACTCTGCAGAGCCAACATTCAACAATGCCGTGATCCTGTGAAACGAATAACCCACAAGGACAGCAAGACTTCACATAGTCTCCGCTCACAAGGTAGCAAGATCTCAACTTGAAATGCTCCAGCTGAATATCGAAGGCTTGTCAGAATCTGAGGAGCAAGAATCTGACCCACAAGCGGAAGTGGAGGAACAGGGCAGCGATGCTGAATGGTCAGAACATCCCAGAAGGCAAAGAAAAAAGAACACAGCGCCAACAGCTAGGCTCCCTAATGTTCAGTAAGTCTCTGAGTTCGTTTTACTCGCAGATAAGAGTTATCGTGGATAAATACGGAGTACAATATTGAAGAATTTAATATACACATGACGACATATACTAGAAGTTGATGAGTCGGGGTGGATCTTGAGTGCTGAGAAAACGGCAGCGTGAGGAGAGACCTTCTCTGCCGGAATGCAAAAAAGCTGTCCCGAGGAATCGTTGAACGGCTCAAAAACGATTGGAAAGCTCAGCCTTGGATGGGGAATGACAGCAGACCGACAGAGAACCAGAGAAGTATTTTAAACCAAGGTAACAAGACCCAAAATATATATAGCAGAGAAGCTCCAAACGAAGCAGACGCGATGGCTGCCGGAAGCTCAGCAAACCCTGCAAACGGCACACAGTTAACACAGGCGCAACAGCAAGGAATGCAATGAAGGGCAAAAGCTCTTAAGGAGGAAGTAGATCAGCCCCTTAATGCTTTTAAGCAAGAACGGAAGGAAACTAGGACAGCGATTTTGGAAACTCAACTGGGGACTTTACACACAACGATAGAACAAGTGAAAAACAACAGCAGTAATAAAGATCACACAGCCTGAGGAGAATCTTAGAAAGCAAAATGCAGAAACAAAATACAAACTGGAAGAAACGGAGAACCAAGGTCACAGATGTAACCTGCGCCTGCGTGGCCTTGCAGAAGATGCAGAAGGAGACAACAGGAAAGACCTGTTAGCAAAACGGCTTTTCTTCCATGGTCCCGGATTTCCCAACGGCCCCAGATGCCTTTGGAAGTGCTCACAGAGCTCTGGGGCCGAGGAGGAAGGCTGCAAACTCTCCTAGAGACGGAATTGTGCGCTTTGCAAGAGATCCTGCAGCAAAGACGGAGGGAACTGAAGGAAACCCTGCAGAATGGTGCAGCTGTAATGATATTGCAAGACTTGGTGCTGGAGATACTGCCGTGACGGCGGCAACTGAGACCCGACGCCTTCAAACCGCAAAAGGCAGACTAGAGAGATTTGCTGGGGTGGTGGTGGTTCCTTCCATCTGATGGTGCCAAATGAAGGGATCACACCAATAGCGACAAGCAAGCAAGAAGTGGCTTGAATGTGGAAAGATCTGAGACTAGAACTCCCGGAAGGGGTCTCCGTTGAAGATGCAGATAGAGAAGAGGGTGGGGAGGAGTCTGAAGACGAAGGAAGCTGGGAAATCATGCACAGGAGGCGCAACCAAAGACCCAGGGATAGAGGACCAATACTGGAGGGCTCAACCCTTGTGCTGAGATCCTTACCAAATAGATGAAGATGAATGGGCAAAAAAGCTAAGGTGACATGACGTAATATGAGCCGACATATAGAACATTAAGCATAGACTGTTTTTAAGCACTTTTATTTGGACTTCTCCTTCACGTAGAAGGATAGTAACAGAAACAATCTGAGGCCATGGTTAGACCGACCGGGGGGAGGTTCTCGCGATATGGTTATTGTGAGATCTCCCCCTCTGTCTACGCGTTCAGCCATGTCAGGATCATCCCAAGACCGTGGAAAAAGCGGGTGAAAAGGGTAAGGCGATATCCCAGGCCAAGGGAGGGATCAGCCCTCCCTGCTCCCGGGATCCCCTGTGCATCATGTAAATGCCCAGGGAAAATCCCCGGGAAATCCCCCCACCTAGCCACGCCCTAAGTCTATTGTTATGCCAATCATTTAAGAGGGCCAAAACAGTATGTGAAGAAAATGTAGTAAGGCTGTGAAAGTATCTCATCTCACGTGGTCGACATAGGTATTGCTACACATAGGTGTGACTGTCCACCCTCAGACAGAAAGAGAATGTTATTACTAAAAACAGTCATTATACTTTATTATTGGCGGGTAGCAATTTGTTAAATTGAGGTGCAAGCTATCGCTCTAGGGAGCGATGGAACGGAATGCCCCCCCCCCCGCAAAGGCAGCGAGGAGGTGGAAAAGGGAACGTGCTGCTGGTTTTAATTTTGATTGGTTGGGATTTGTTCTTAGTTTCAAATGGGGCTGTGCACAGGGCCCCCGAACCGGTTTGGTTCCCAACCCAGACCTTCCAGATTGGGCCTGAACCAGTTCGGGTCGATCTGGACCTCCCCCGATCCGCTCCGGAACCAGATCCGGAATGAGATCCGGAGGTCTGGATTGATATTCGGCCCCATTTTGCCCCTCCTTCCCCACTTACTTGCCTCCACAGCAGACGGTGGAGGCAGGTAAATGGGGAAAGGGGGACAAAATTGGGGGCCGTATAATAATAATACTAATTATTATTATTATTATTATTATTATTATTATTATTATTATTATTGCCCGCCTCTCCCTCTGGATCAAGGTTGGGTACAACACAAATAAAAACATCATAAAATACATACAACTAATTCAAACGTTTAAAACCAGTGCATCATTAAAAGTAGCACACCATTAAAAAAGGCATCTTAAAATTCAACTGGGTAGGCCTGCCGGAAGAGATTAGTGTTTATGGCTTTCTTCCCTGGCTCCGCTGCCCACCGCTGCATGGACTGTGGTAGACAACGGAGCCAAGTAAGCCCCCTGTCCCACTTATTCTGAATGGAACCTCCCTACACAATACTTGGGCTGTTGCTAGATGAGAGTTTAGCCTGGGCTGAAACCTCGGCTCATCCCTGTTCGTGACCCGGGATAACCAGATCCACTTGTAGCCCTGTTTTTCCACAGCCCCGTGCTGAGCCCGTGGCTGCAGAAAGTCTAGCTGGTTCCGTGGCTTTTCCCAACTACGCGGCTTACTCACGAGTATCTGGGAGAAGCTGCACACACTGCACACTCCATAGGAGCGCTGTGCCCATCAGGCCGGGGGCGAGGGAATCGCGGGGGGGAGAGAGATGGGGGCAAGGGGGGAAGAGCGGACCCGGCAGGTGAGATGGGGGGGGGAAAGCAGAGCCAGGGTGGGGAGATGGCAGCCAGGGTGGTGGTGAAGGGGGCATCGGACATGGTGAGCGAGCGGACGGGCGGGCGAGCAAGGGGGCGAGCGAGTGATGGAACGAGCGGGCGGGCGAGCAAGCTGGCGAGCGGGCGGGCAAGGGGGCGAGCAGGGGGTATCAGACATTGTGGGGGGAATCGGGTGTTGGGTTATTGTGCCAGAACTTTTCTCTCTCTGGAACTCTGTTTGTGCTCAGAAACAAACACACATCACACAGGTCTTACACAGCAGAGCTGGTTTATTTCCTTCAGGCTTCTGTGCAGTTCAATTCAGATCAGTTCAGATCAGCACACTGAGGCATACACAGAGAGCAGTGATCATAGAGCAGTGATCAGTAAGCAGTGATCAGTAAGCAGTGATCAGTTCCATTTTACAAAGTGAGAAACTATATACACATCTTACACAATTCTTATCTACATTACATACAGCTGTGATGAGGCTAACTTAGAATCTTGGCAAGGTTCCCAGAACAGCCTCTATCTCAAGGTAATTGCCCACAGATAGACTTTCTCTGTTTAACCCTGAGATAGCCATACACACACAATTTTAATGACTAAGCAAGTATTTCTTTTCATATACTTAACAGTCCTCCTCTTGCGCATGTTGTTTAAATTGTGTTACAATCTGAGACCCAGCTTTAAAAGCATCTCTTTGTGTTTTACCATTGAATGTTCCACCTGTCCTTCCTCATTTTGTTTTACTTTGAATACCCATTTACTGTTAATGGCTTTACGACCTTCAGGTAAAGGTACTAGCTCCCACGTTTCATTTTTTCCATTGCTCTGATTTCCTCTGACATTGCTTCATGCCAGCCCTGAGCTTCTGTAGGTTCCATCTCCTGAATTTCCTCAAATGAAGTAGGTTCATAGGCTATTAGTAAAGCTCTATGAGAAACCTGTTTGCTTTGGTATTCATCTGAATAACGAATTGGAGCTTTGCGTTCCCTTTCTGGTCGCTTTGGCATAGTTACAGGCATAGTTTCCTCCTTTACAGTTTCTTCCCCCTCCCTCTCTTGCTGAGATTGTTCAGGAATTTCTTCTGTTTCTACAGCTTTCTGTTCTACAGGCAAACTTACATACTGTTTTGTTTCCTGCATTTGTTCATGAAAAACTACATCTCTGCTCACAATTACACTTTTGTGATATGGAGACCACAAACGATAGCCTTTTGTTTGTGTATCATATCCCAACAGTTTACATTCCAAACCTCTTTGAGCTAGTTTTCCTGGTCTGTTTTCTTTCTGAATATGAGCAAAACATTTACTTCCAAAAACCCTTATATGTGACACTCTAGGTTTTCTTTTGTAAAACATTTCATATGGAGTTTTTTCATGTACAGAGTGGTAAAGCCTGTTTAACAAATAATTTGAGGTGGACAAAGCTTCTGCCCAGAACAGGTTAGACAATCCTGACTCTTTCAATAGAGCTCTTAACATGTTCTGCAAGGTTCTGTTTTTCCTTTCTGCAACTCCATTTTGAAATGGTGAATATGGAGCAGTAAGGTCATGTTGTATACCTTCATCACTGAGGAATTTTTTTAATTGGTTGCTAAGAAATTCACCTCCCCGGTCCGTTCTTAGATTAGCTATAGGTTCTTTAAATCTATTTTTACTCCACTTAACAAAGGCTTTAAACTTTCCAAAAGTTTCACTCTTCTGTTTTAACACATACACAAATCCAAATCTACTGTAATCATCAACAATAGACAAGAAAAATCTGTTTCCTCCTTGACTTGTCTCAAAAGGACCTGCAAGATCTGCATGAATTAATTCAAAAATTATTTTTGTTGTTCTCTCACTATGTTTTGGAATGTTTGACTTATGACACTTGGTTTCACTGCATACATTACATTCTACATAGTTAGAACATGGTTTGATTTTCACCCCTTCACACAATTCTGGAATCTTAGAAATTGTTTTATAGTTAGCATGACCAAACCTTTTATGAGTTAAATGGATACACTCTTGGTGTGGTTTGCAATTGGCTATTGTTTTTGTTGTGACTTTGCTGGCTACAACTTCATTTTCTGTACAAGTATTAATCACATACAAAGATTCTTTCATTATTCCTTGCACACACACCTTGTTTCCCTGTTTTATAGTACAATTTTCTTCAGTAAAACAAACCTCATACCCCATTTCTGTTAACTGAAACACACTTAGAAGGTTTGTTTCTAATTCTGGTACATATAAAACACTTTGTAGTTCAACTCCCAGACAATCAAAATATACATTACCCACACCACAAATCTGGATTTTTGTTCCATTTGCAAGGGTAACACACTTTTGCTTTGAAGTAGAAGTTTCCAAGGTTACAAATGAAAGTTTGTCTTTTGCCATACTTATTGAAGCCCCAGAGTCCAAAAACCAAGGATTCATTGTTTCTTTGACTCTTGCTAGAAGACACTTCTTTGTTGATTCAGCTTCATTCATGTTGTTTTCTTCTCTCCACTTTGCTGTCGACTGCTTTTTCTTCTTGTTGTTGTTGCAATCCCGCCGTAAATGTTCTGTGGAACCACAATTAAAGCATTTCCTTGCCTTTAATGCAGCCACCACGTCAGAAGATTTATGGCTTTGTTGAAATTCAGCCACAGGATGTTTAAGGCTCTGTTGTTTTGAAGCTTGTCTTCTTTCATAGGTTTCCAGTAGTTTTCCAGCTACATACTCGAGGGTTAAATTTTTCTCCTCTTGACTTTCCATCATGGTGACAACCGCGTCGTACGATGAATCAAGACTTGACAAAATCACATAGACTTGGTGTATAGTTGTAAACTCCATCCCTCGTGCCCTGAGTTGATTGAAGATTTCTCTCATGCTTTTCAAATGGTTTGACATAGACTCCCCTGGTTTCAGCTTCATTCCATACAGCTTCCGGGTTAGAATTACTTTACTTCCCGCTGTTTCTCTTTGATATACAGCTTGTAGCGCATTCCAGCACTCTTTTGATGTATTCAAAAACTGAATGAAGGAAATTTGAGAGTCTTCCACAGCTAATGCAATAACTGCCATTGCTTTTGCATCGTCCTTAAACCATTTAGCATTCTCTGGATCTGCTCTATCTGGTGGATCCTCTGTGACTACATACCACAGTTCAGCCTGAATCAGATACATTTGCATTTTGTAAGACCATAATGCATAGTTAGAGTCATTCAGCTTTTCTAACAATTGATGCAAACCAGACATATTAGCTCCTGCCATTCCCTCTGCTTTAGGAATTGGTATCTCACCGTCCTCCTGCTCAGAGTCCTCCTCAGAGTCAGCCGACTGAGATTTTTCCTCACTTTGCAGCACTGGCTTTAGCTTGATGTCTTCCTTCATCAACAGTTTTCTGTTTTAGCAGACTCCTGGTTCTGATACTGCACCGTTCCCATCAAGTTCTGGTTCTTTTGCCTGGGTTAGGCTGGCGTAGGCTTCCTGGACTGGACTGGGCCCATAACCTTTGTTGGGTTATTGTGCCAGAACTTTTCTCTCTCTGGAACTCTGTTTGTGCTCAGAAACAAACACACATCACACAGGTCTTACACAGCAGAGCTGGTTTATTTCCTTCAGGCTTCTGTGCAGTTCAATTCAGATCAGTTCAGATCAGCACACTGAGGCATACACAGAGAGCAGTGATCATAGAGCAGTGATCAGTAAGCAGTGATCAGTAAGCAGTGATCAGTTCCATTTTACAAAGTGAGAAACTATATACACATCTTACACAATTCTTATCTACATTACATACAGCTGTGATGAGGCTAACTTAGAATCTTGGCAAGGTTCCCAGAACAGCCTCTATCTCAAGGTAATTGCCCACAGATAGACTTTCTCTGTTTAACCCTGAGATAGCCATACACACACAATTTTAATGACTAAGCAAGTATTTCTTTTCATATACTTAACATCGGGGGAGTGGGGAACGCTTTATTTTTAAAAAAAATCAACTTACCTTTTTGTTGGTGTGCTCCTACGCACATGGCCCCTTTAAATTTTTTTTAAAAATGGAGGATGCGACGGGGCTTTCCTTTCCCCGTCTGGTCTGACGTGTGGAAAGGAGCGACAGCCCGCGCTAATTCTAGCACGGGCTGGCTGCTCCTCCCACACAGATTCTGAGGTAGGTCTAGCAAGGCCCTTGTTCACAGTCTAGAATAGTACTAGTACAACTATTACCCAGAGGACCTTTTCCTCTGCTGTTACCAGATTATGGAATGACCTGCCAGGAGAGATTCATCAACTTAACAGTCTTCCGGATTTTAAGAAAGCCATAAAGATTGATGTCTTCCAGCAGGGCTACCCAGTTGGATTTTAAGATGCCTTTTAATAATGTGCTGCTTTTAATAATGTATTAGTTTTAAATGTTTTAATTATGTGTATTTTATGGCATTTGCATTTATGTTGTACCCTGCCTCGATCTCGAGGGAGAGGCGGGTAACAAATAAATAAATAAATAAACAAATAAATAAATAATAATAATAATAATAATTAATAATAATAATAATAATAATAATTTAACCCTAACAAGGATCCAACCAATCCCAACTCCTATAGACTATAAGATATTTGCTTCAATATGGGCTAATAGATGAAAAACAGTGCTAGAATCTGTAATTCATCCCAGAGGGATTTTTTTTTTTTTTGTCCTGCAAGGAAGGCCGGAAGGGGCATGGGAGGCAGCCGACGTCACGTGTGGGACCTGCGAAAAATCTGTGAGGGCCCAGTAACGCGCTCGTCGGATGGAGCCCCACGAGTCAAGGGTGGGATTCAGAAAACCTGGGTAAAGTCGGGTTTTTCTGGTTTCCACATCCCTAGTTGCTTCTGTTAAACTGCTTGCAGCTTCTCATGCAGGCACAGGGATGTAGACAGAATAGACACATTTGGGGGATGAAACAAAAGGCCACAACTTATGGCTTAAGGATTCACGGTGAGCTATATCCTTCTTCTAGTTCTTTAAACATCTCCCCTCCCTGTTGCAGGTATCTAAGCCTCTTGGGAGAAGACAGTGATGACTCGGGCCATTTCTACACCAGCCCAATTGGTGGCTGGTCATGGCTGAGTCCCTGTGTGTCCAAATGATGCACAGGGACTCCCAGGGGAAAGGGGGATGGGAATGGGTTTTCCCAGGGATAAAGAAACCCTGGGAAAACCCGATTCTTCCCATAGTTTCAGGATCGTCCTGTGACCAGGGGAGGTGTGGGCCCCCGTCCTGCCTGGTGCCACGCTTACTTGCAAGTAAGTGCAGCCCCAGAAATGGTACAGAGGGATGCCGCACGGCTCCGTGCCCATCAGGGGAGGCAGCAATTTCACCAGCCCTGGGACGGCAGGGAGGGGCAGGGGGTGAGGCCCGACACATTTCTAACGGAGTGGGGCCTCACTCTTGTGGGACTTGCCCTGCCGCTTCAAAACAGAAAAAGGTGCCTGTGCTGTCCCTGGACGTGGGGCAGTCGTGTGGAACCAGGGGGAGGATCTCAGAACCAGGCATCGAACAGCATATGCTGAGTTTTATATCTGACCCCAGAATAGTTGTTTTGAACGGATATGGTCTGTTTTTGTTTGTATTTTATGCTTTTCACGGTTTTAAATTTTGTATATTTGCTTTTAATGTTCACTCTTCTTAAACTTTTGTAAACTGCGCAAAGAGCTTCGGCTATGGGGTGGTATATAAATGTAGTAAATAATAACAATAATAATAATAACAACAACAACTGAGCCACAAAAACATGGGTGGAGAAGCGATGGTAGGGAGCGTGTTTCCTCCCCGTGTGATGGAGCTCAGAGTTTGGCCATGAGAGGAGCCCAAGGAAGTGGGAAAGTCTCACAGGCTTTAATGTCTAGACAAATTAGTACCTCTGGCCTGTAGCTAGCCTGTTCGAAGCAAGCAAGACGGCACAACCACAGCCTGCCCCCTCATCTCTTCCATCCCCAACAGCCATGCACATGGTCACCCCTCCATCTACCCATAATGTACGGAAAGGAGAGGAATTCTGCCTGTTTTATGCCCTCAGCTCTGACGCTGGGCCAGAAATGTCAGTTAATGTGGAACAGAGCAACAAAGCTGCCTATTGGGACTGGCCATTTTGAACCTATTATTCCAGCGCTGCGTTAACTGCACTGGTTGCCCAGACCATGGAAGTTGTCCCGGAGGAGGAAAGGGAGTGTGGTGGTAGGCAGGGAAGGAAGGGGAGAAGGGAGACATGAATCTCCCTGGTCCACAAGAGTCTCTGAGAGGCGCAGAGGCCCGTCCAGCTAAGAATGCTAAAAAGCAAGAAAGGGAGGCAAAAGTGCCTCCTTCCTGCCTCCCGCCCTGAGTGCCAGGGCTAGATGGAGGCTTCTGATCCAGAACCATCTATAGAGTGGGGATCCCGTATGACTGCACTCGTAAGGTTTTTCATATCTTCTTCTTTTATATATTGTCATTGGCTGTATTACTGCGCTGGTCATTATTTTACTGTTTTGTGTTTTTGTAATTGCAAAGCATTTGTCGATCGGGCAGTCGATAAATCTAATCAATAAACAAATAAATTGAGTTACTAGTTGCCACTGAACTTAGTTGTATCTGGGGGACTTGGGAGTTTCATGCGTTTGTTCTTGTTTAAGAAGAGGTCCTTGTCTCGCTTCCTGGCTGGTGAGTCTTCTAAGGGCCTTGCTAGACCTGTGTAATAATCTGGAGGAGAGGAGGGGATTTTCCTAATCTGGAGGAGAGGAGGGGTTATTCCTAACACAAGAACTCGCCCTTATTCAGACGCGGCCGCCATTTTTATTTTTTTTAAAGCAGCAGGAGCCGCAAAAGGTAAGTACGGGTTTTTGTTTCTTTAATTCTCCGTCCCAAAAGAGCACCTCAAGAAAGTGCCATATATCCCTAGGATGCCATCAAGTTTTACCTAAATGGTAAACCTAAAGTCCCAGAAATGTTGAGATTTCTATGGGGCCAAGATGGCTGAGGAATTTTCCAAGGGAAATGGAAGGAGATTTGCGGTTTGTGACATCTCTCACAGATGTTTTCCACACCCATGCTTGGGCATCACATGCAATCCATTTGAGGGTACTGGAGCTCATTATCTTGCTTAGGGTGACCATATTTTGGAAACCAAAAAGGAGGACAACATAGCCGCCCTATAGGGGCATGCCCACCAACATGTCCAGCCCCCAAATGGGCGTGCCCACCCAAACATGGCCTTGGTCACAGGTCTGATTTCACAGCACACAATTAAGACAAACCTTTTCTAACATCTTAATGTTAAAATCACTGGAATAAAGTATAAGTGAGACATTCAATGTATCTGAAATTAACTTCACTCATTCCTACTTCTGTAGCTTTTGCTGTACGTTGAAGCTTTTGCTATACTGTGTGCTCAGCTACGCCAAGCAGGGTATTCCACTATGAAAGAGGTATATAAAAGGCAGGAGCCACACTATTACCTTATAGAGGTATTGAACTGCACTGCAGGCGCTACACTATTGCTTTATAGTGGTACTGAGGTGCACTGACAACTGTTGGGGCCCAGGAGACATGTACACCTAGCAGGATATATTATTATTATTATTATTATTATTATTATTATTATTTATTTATTTATTTATTTATATAGCCTCATCAATGTACATGGTGCTGTACAGAGTAAAACAGTAAATAGCAAGACCCTGCCGCATAGGCTTACATTCTATTAAAATCATAGTAAAGCGATAAGGAGGGGAAGAGAATGAAACAGGCACAGGGTAGGGTAAACAAGCACAGGGTAGGGTAAAACTAACAGTATAAAGTCCAAACAGCATCAGGTTTTAAAAGCTTTAGGAAAAAGAAAAGTTTTTAGCTGAGCTTTAAAAGCTTTCATAACACTATGAAAGTGGTATGAAAGTGGCATATGGTATGTGTCATGGGCCCCAACAGTTGTCAGTGCACTTCAGTACTGCTATAAAGCAGTAGTGTGGCTCCTGGCTTTTCTCTACCGCCCTGGATCAACGTGAGGCAATGGGCTGGGGGCCGCGCTCCCTCCCTTCTGGGAACCCGCCCTCCAGCCCCACCCCTGCGTTGAGAAAGAAGAAGAAGAGGAGGAGGAAGAAGAGGCGGAAGCAGCAGCACCAGCAAGAGAAGAATCAAGTAGAAGTAAGACAAAGGGGTGTGTGGGTGTGTGGGTGAAAGTGTATGGGTGAATAGGGTGCCTGGTTGAATGGATGTGTTTGTGTTGGCAGTGTGTGTGTGGGTGTGTGTTGGCAGTGTGTGTGGGAGGGCTGTACTTTTCTGCATGTCGGGGGGATGATTTGGAGGTGATATTCTTATGAAATAATGCATTTTGACCCATAGACCTTCCTATCCAATTTGTTTGATATAATTGGCATGATGTGTATTTTGTAAAAAATGCTGATAATTGTCCATCCTTCTTAAAAATCTTTCAAAAATTAACAGGGTTGCCACCATCATCATCATCATCATCATCGTCGTCATTTATCTCTCTTTTCTTGCTCGTGGTGGTTTTCCTAGGTGAACATGATGGGCTTTGCCAAGTCATGCGGTCTTTTACGGATTCAGAAATGTCCTGACTATTGAACATGTTTTAGGTATGACTGCTTTCTGGATGTTGGTGTGCATGTATTTTGGTAGGCCTAATTTCTGAAGGTTTTCTTTAAAAATAAAATGATGTGATGCTGGTGACTGATGTGACTAACGGAATAATTGTAACTTTTTCCTGTTGCTATAGTTCTTTAACTTCCATAGCCAGTGGTGTATATTTCTCTCTCTTTTCCTCTTCCTTTTCTGCAACATTTTTGTCATTAGGTATTGCTGTGTCAATAAGGTAATTGTGTTTTTCTTGGTTGTTTTTGACTGTTATGTCTGGTTGAAGTTGAAACAAGTTAAGAGGTGCTAGCTTTTAGTCCATTTTGTCCCATGGCTAACGTTTGCAGGCTAATAGTAGTTTATACTCTTTCTGAATGATTCGTTGCTTGTTTGTTGTACTAGATTTTTCTGTACTTGTCAACTGCTTCATTTGTTCAGTGGTAGCAGTATGCTGAATCTGTGAGTATAGATATAAGAAATGTTGGTGAGCATGCCCCCTTGGGGGCTGGATATGTTGGTGGACACGCCCCCTTTGGGCGGCTGTGTTGTCCTCCTTTTTGGTTTCCAAAATATGGTCACCCTAGTCATGTGAGCTCCCTGTGATCAGAACAAACCATTTGGATTCACCATTGACCTCAATATATCAAGGCACCAAGCTGGGATGACCTTTATCACCTCTCTTATTTGCTTTATCCATAGAACCACTGGCGAAACTTATAAGAAATGGTAACTCAATTGAAGGAATCAAGTTTAAGGGAGGAAAGAGATTTACTAATTTATATGCAGAAGATTTGGGCCTAACCTTGTCAAACCCATTAAGGGACTTACAGAGAATATTGAAAATCACTACTGAATATGGTGGCGTGTCAGGGCTGACAATCAATAATAAAAAAAATCTAATATATGATCTCTGAGGCCACAGCTAGACCTAAGGTTTATCCTGGGATCATGCAGGGTTCGCCCCTGCGTGAGCACTGGATCCCCTATGTGTCACGTAGATGAACAAGTTTGACTCCTGGACGATCCAGGGATAAACCTGAGGTCTAGCTATGGCCTGAATCTATCAAAAACAAAACTAAACTAAAGATAAGCTCATGAAAACTACTGGTATCCCAACAAATGCCAAAAATATAAAATATTTAGGGATATATTTACCAAAGTCAATACAAAATGTGATCTAGCTGAAGTGTGGGTGATAACTTTCTCCTACAAAAAATGGAGGAAGGAACTAGAGGATCGGCAATCCTTGACTTGATATTGACCAATAGGGATGACTTAGTGGATAAAGTGGCAGTTATGGGAACTCTGGGGGAAAGTGACCGCATCATACTTGAATTCTTGATTATGAAGGAGACAAAAGTTGAGTGTAGCCATACACGTACTCTGGATTTTAGGAAAGCTGATTTTAATAAACTAAGAACTATGATAAATAAGGTCCCATGGCAAATGAGCCTAATGAGAAAAGGAGTGCAGGATGGGTGGGAGTATTTAAAAAAGGAAATTTTAAAGGCACAGTTACAAACAATTCCAACAAGGAGAAAAGATAGAAACAACAGAGGAAACCAATGTGGCTCCACAAAAAGCTTAGAGATGACCTGAAAACAAAAAGGGATACATATAGGAAGTGGAAGGAAGGCCAGGCTACAAAAGAAGAGTACAGACAAGTGGCGCAGAAGTGCCAAAATGGCGTCAGGAAGGCTAAAGCTCAGAATGAGCTGAGATTAGCGAGGGATGCTAAAAGCAATAAAAAGGCTTTCTTCAGACATGTGAGTAGTAAAAGACAGAGGAAAGAAATGGTGGTTCAACTTCTTAATGAGGATGGCAAATTGATAACAGATGACAAAGAAAAGGCTGAAGTGCTCAATTCCTACTTTGCCTCAGTCTTCTCCCAAAAGCGGGTCTATGACCCCCCTGGAAAAAGTGAAGCAGAAGTTGACGGGGCAGGATTACAGTTTGAGATTGATAAACAAATGGTCAAAGAACACCTAATTTCCTTGAATGAGTTCAAATCTCCAGGGCCCGATGAACTGCATCCTAGAGGAATGAAGGAGCTAGCGGAAGAACTCTCAGCACCTTTGTCTATTATCTTTGCAAAATCATGGAAGACGGGTGAGGTGCCGGACGACTGGAGGAGGGCTAACGTTGTCCCTATCTTCAAAAAGGGCAAAAAGGAAGAACCTGGGAACTACAGACCAGTCAGTCTGACATCCATCCCTGGGAAAATTCTGGAGCAGATTATAAAGAAGTCAATCTGTAAACACCTTGAAATCAATGCAGTGATCACTAGAAGCCAACATGGATTTGTCAAGAACAAGTCCTGTCAGACAAATTTGATCTCATTTTTTGATAAGGTAACCTCCCTTGTGGACCGTGGGAACGCTGTGGACGTCATATATCTTGACTTCAGCAAAGCTTTTGACAAAGTACCACATGACATTCTGATTAACAAACTAGCTAAAAGTGGGCTAGATGGAACAACTATTAGGTGGATTCACAGTTGGCGACAGAATCGGACTCAAAGAGTACTTATCAATGGAACCTTCTCAAACTGGGGAGCGGCAACGAGTGGGGTAGCGCAGGGCTCAGTCCTGGGCCCAGTGCTCTTCAACATTTTTATTAATGATTTGGACGAGGAGGTGCAGGGAACGCTGATCAAATTTGCAGATGACACAAAATTGGGTGGGATAGCTAATACCCTGGAAGACAGAAACAAACTTCAAATTGATCTTGATAGGCTGGAGTGCTGCGCTGAAAACAACAGGATGAAATTTAATAGGGATAAATGCCAAGTTCTACATTTAGGAAATAGAAACCAAAGGCACAGTTACAAGATGGGGGATACTTGGCTCAGCAATACTACAAATGAGAAGGATCTTGGAATTGTTGTAGATTGCAAGCTGAATATGAGCCGTCAGTGCGATATGGCTGCAAGAAAGGCAAATGGTATTTTGGGCTGCATTAATAGAAGTATAGCTTCCAAATCACGTGAGGTCCTGGTTCCTCTCTATTCGGCCCTGGTTAGGCCTCATCTAGAGTATTGCGTCCAGTTCTGGGCTCCACAATTCAAGAAGGACGCAGACAAGCTGGAGCGTGTTCAGAGGAGGGCAACCAGGATGATCAGGGGTCTGGAAACAAAGCCCTATGAAGAGAGACTGAAAGAACTGGGCATGTTTATCCTGGAGAAGAGAAGATTGAGGGGAGACATGAGAGCACTCTTCAAATACTTGAAAGGTTGTCACACAGAGGAGGGCCAGGATCAGGGTGACTAAACGTCCGGATTCGGCCGGACACGCCCGGAAAACGGGGGGGGGGGATCTGCGTCCGGCTGGAAATACCTTCCCCCCCCCCTTTTGTCCGGCCCCAATGGAAGCCGGGGCCTTAATAAACTTACCAGGCCTAAATGAGTGGTGATTTAGTGAGTGGTGGCGGCGGCCATCTTGAATCTCGCCCGAAATCACGCGAGATCTCGGCAGCTGGCTGGGAACTCTGCGAGACCCAGCCAACAGCCGAGATCTCGCGTGAGTTTGGGCCAGATTCAAGATGGACACTGCAAGGGGTGGGTAGTGAGAGTGGGGTGACTGGTTGGGGGCTGCGTGCAGGAACTTCTAGCAACGCAGCCTCCAGCCCCCCCCGCCCCCGCAGTGCAGAAGCAGTAGCAGCAGCAGCAGCAGCAGCAGCAGCAACAGGAGGTAAGACTGAAGTTTGTGTGTGTTTGTGTGTGAGAATGTGTGGGTGCATGAGGTCTTTGAGTGAATGCATGTGTGCATGCATGTTTTTTGATTGAGTGATGCTGAGTGTGTGTGTGCATGCACACGTGTGCTGGCAGTGGGAGTTTTCTGTGAGTTGGGATGATTTGGAAGTGAAGTTCCTATTAAATAATGCATTTTAGACCCATAGACCTTCCTTTCCAATTTGTTTACTATAATTGGCATGACGTATGTTTTGTAACAGTGGCTGACAATTGTTCATCCTTCTTAAAGAAACTTCTAAAAAATTAACAGGGTTGCTATTATCATCATTATCATTATCATCATCTCTCTCTTTTCTTGCTTGTGGTTTTTCTAGATGAACATGATGGGCTTTGCCAAGTCATGTTGTCTTTTACTGATTCAGAAATGTCCAGACTATTGAACATATTTTAAGTATAACTACTTTCTGGATGTTGGCATGCATGTATTTCGGTAGACGATGTCATGCTGGTGACTGATGTGAGTAACAAATAATTGTAAGTTTTTCCTGGTGCCATAGTTCTTTAACTTCCATATCCAGTGATGTATATTTTTCTTTTCTGCAACATTTTTGTCATTAGGTATTGCAATTTCAATGTCGGTGTGTTTTTCTTGGTTGTTTTTGACTGTTATGTCTGGTTGAAGTTGAAACAAGCTAAGACAAGCTTTAATCCATTTTGTTCCATGGCTAACATTTGCAGGCTGTTACGTGATGCGTTCTCATTAGACCCGTGTACAAAAAAGTCAGTACTGCTCACAGAAGCTACCTTGTAACAACTCCCCCCATTGATGACAAACCAATCTTATTGGTGGCGTCATCACAACAATTATACAGGTTGGAACTGGAGACTTATTTCACTGGTCTAGAATCGTAGTAACTACTCTTTCTAATTAGACTTTATAGCCAATTAGAATTTATCCTTAAAACAGGATACAGTATTGCAAAAACATGTTCATGCTGAAAACACAAAAGTGATGATCTGGCAATACACAATACTACTGACAGTATTAAAACTGGCACTTAAACATATTCTTTCTGAGGTGGGGGAACACATTTATATGATTCTTTCATTCTTGCTTATTGCTTATGTGTGACTGCCTATGTATGGTGATTAGCTGGTAGAGGGAATGGAAGAAGAGTTGAATGTACAAGGATAGACAAAGAAACTTGCTATTAAGGAGGGAAGCATGGGGTAAACTTCACAATATTAACACTATAAATGTTTTAGGAAAACAACAATTGAAAGAGAGCACATCTTTCTTTATACAGGAGTAAAACAATTACACTCAAAGTTCTATTTTTATTCAGCTGAGAATAAATGATGGGACTGAAATTTCTAGAGCTTCTTCAAAAGCAAGTTTTCTTGCAACGTGCGTCGCCCTGGCTGCAGACGCGGAAGCCGCAGGGAAGACGCTATCCCTGGTTATTATGATGGTGTTGGCAAAAACCTGCATAGGAAATTAACTACAAAGAGACGTGGATCACTGGATGAAGAGCAATTAACAAAACAATAACTATGTACATGAATCTGTGCATCTTTTTTTTTTCTCCTTAAGATTTAGAGGCTAAGTTTTTACTCTGCACATGCTGTTGGCTAGGCTGCCAAGGGCTAGTTAAAGCTGAGTGAAACTTTCAATCAGGGGGCTTTGGGGGTGGCAACATTTCTTGTTATTATTATTATTATTATTATTATTATTATTTATATATTTATTTATATAGCACCATCAATGTACATGGTGCTGTACAGAGTAAAACAATAAATAGCAAGACCCTGCCACATAGCTTACATTCTAATAAAGTCATAATAAAACAATAAGGAGGGGAAGAGAATGCACCAAACAGGCAGTATAAAAGTCAGAACAAAATCAAGTTTTAAAAGCTTTAGGAAAAAGAAACGTTTTTAGCTGAGCTTTAAAAGCTGCCATTGAACTTGTAGTTCTCAAATGTTCTGGGAGAGCGTTCCAGGCATAAGGGGCAGCCGAAGAAAATGGACAAAGCCGAGCAAGGGAAGGAGAGACCCTTGGGCAGGTGAGAGACATGGCATCAGAGGAGCGAAGAGCACGAGTGGGGCAATAGTGTGAGATGAGAGAGGAAAGATAGGAAGGAGCTAGACAGTGAAAAGCTTTGTAGGTCAACAGGAGAAGTTTATATTGGATTCTGAAATGAATTGGAAGCCAATGAAGAGATTTCAGAAGTGGAGTAACATGGTCAGAGCAGCAGAGTGGTGAACAGAAACCAATGGATTGATGTGAGAAGAAGGAAGGCCAGTGAGGAGAAGGTTGCAGTAGTCCAACCGAGAAATAACCAATGCATGGTTAAAGAATAACCAATTCTTTAAACATACTTGCATGGCTGGCTAGAATAAAGAAAACTAAAGCAATTACTCTGAAAGTTACTGGTGCTCTTTGTGCAAAGCTTGACTGAGTAATTGCAATTGAAAAAGGCTTATAGTCAGGGGGCTTTACTTTCCATTCTTTGGACTGCAAGCTAAGGACACTCTCAGCTTTAGTTAGGCAAATGCTATGCTCTGTCTTGGTGTCTTGAAGGGGCTCTCCTTGTGCCTTACAAGGGTCTACCCAATGCGTGTAATTTTTGTCTACTCTCTGGTGGCTGCACTTTGAGACTATTTAATAGATTAGAGAGAAAACTAGGTTAATTTTTAAATTTAATTCAGGTTTGAGGTAGACTCTTCTTGCCGTTGGAGGCTCTATTTTTGAAGTTTTTCTGGTATGAACAGGTTGCTTATCAGGAAGCAACAGCTGGTTAGCAAAGTCTAGTAAAGAAAACATTGTGTTTGCAAACCAGCTGTTGCTTCCTGATAAGCAACCCTGTTCATACCAGAAAAACTTCAAAAATAGAGCCTCCAACGGCAAATCTTTTCTGGATTCAGCTTCAGTTTGTTTTTCCTCATCCAGCCCATTACCGCTTCCCAGCATTCATTCAGAGGAGAAACACTATCCTTAGTTGACGCTGTTGTTGAGGCCATAGAGAAATATATTTGGGTGTCATCAGCATACTGATAGCACCCTGCCCCATGCCTCCGGATGATCTCTCCAAGCGGTTTTGCTTTTATAGCAAAAACTTCAAAGTCGGAGTGAGTGAAGTTAATTTCAGATACATTGAATGTCTCACTTGTTCTTTATTTCAGTGATTTTAACTAGGGCTGTGCTCCACTTCTCTTTGGTTCTTAGAAGTGATAGCAAAGCGGGGAGCTTCACCTCCGTTATAGGTGGAGGAGAAGCGAGTCGGGGGCTAGCGAAGCATAGCAAAGAGAAGTGACCAGAAGCAAACCGATCCACTTGTTGCAAAGTGCTCCGCCCGCCATTTTGGATATTTCCCCCCCAAAGGATTGCATTGCCGAAAAGATTAGCGTATAACTTTTTTGTTTTGAAACCCACATCCCTGAAGCTTACTGTGCATAGAGAGTAGTGGTTGGGGGTCATTTGTGGAGATGTTCAGACTTTTTTGTCCTGCGGTTTGCTTGCTATTCATTTGTTTAGAATGGCTAAAAGTGGGAGGGGTAAGGTTTTTTGAAGCAATGAGAGGCAGATTCAACTCCCAATCATGATCACCTGAAGAAGTATCCTCCAATCCCAATGTTGGAGGGGGAGAATAAGCAAAACGGGATACTTTGTAACTTGGGATACTGGGGGCCTTGCTAGACCTACCAGATAATCCGTGTGGGAGGAGGGGCCAGGCCGTGCTAAAAGTAGCGCGGCCTGTAGGCCCCGTCCACATGCAAGACACGACGGGGCCGAGGGGAGCCCCGTCGCGTCCTCTATTTTTTTCCTCCCTTAAAGGGCCATGTGGGCAGGAGCGCACCAACGGAACCGGATTTTTTTTAAAAAAATAAATGGTTCCCTGCTCCCCCTGCCCCTGATTTCCCCCGCCACCATGCTGAACCCCCCCTGCCCACTCGCTCACCCAGCCCTCGTCCCCATCTGCCATGCCTGTCCCCCGTCTGCCATGCCCGTCCCTGTCCGCCATGCCTGTCCCCGTCCTTCTTCACCCCGTCCACCATGCCTGTCCCCGTCCTCCTTCCCCCCCCATCCACCAGGCCCTGTCCCCATCCGCCATGCCCATCCCCATTCTTCTCCCCCGCCTCTCCTGCCGGGAAAATTAATATTTATTTTGGGGTTTTCCAAAGTGCTTGATGACAGTTTGGAAGGACTGAAAGAAACAGAAGTGTAAAGACAGAATCTTCCTGCAGCTAATCATATGAAGAGGTCCTAAGTGTCAGAAACCTAAGGAGGAAGTTGTAAAATTCATCCCCTCATAGTCATATTCCCATAAGCCACGTGGCCACCTCCCCTGCAAGGAAGGCCCCCAGTCTGCTCCTTAGCTGGCTGGAGGGTTTCCCGTGGTGACGCTCCCTCTGAGCAGACAACGCATCCAGGAGTCTGCAGGGGCACCCATGTGCCTGGAAGAGAGGGGCAGAACTCGGGTGGCCACAAAACGGGCCTGGCTAGGGAGGCCAGGCCAATGTTGGGCACCCTTGTAAACCACAGGCCCTAGCCCCCCACTAAACCCACCAGTACTGAGCGGAACACTGGCCATGGCTGAGCACGGTTGCTAAGTGATGGCGGCATGTCTTCCATTGTGACACGACCCCCAGCTGGAAGGGCTGCAGGAGGCCTGGGGGGGAGGAGGTCTTTGTGGGTAGTGAGGAGAGAGCGAGAGGGAGCGGAGGAGAGAGTGGGAGCGCGTTTGGCAGTTAGAGAGAGCTAGAGAGTGTGGGAGAAGGTGGTGGAGAGCGGTAGAGGGTGGTAGAGACAGCTTAGAGAGTCAGTGACATTGGGATTATTGAAACCATCAGATAGAGTTAGGACTCTAGTTTCTAGATAGTTAGAGGCAGCTGAGAGAGGGAGGTTTCGGAGCTAGACGGAGACACTGAATCCTCAAAGATGTGAGTACTTATTTAGAGTCTCCTTCTCACCCTAGGGGGGCTCTCCCACCTCTCTCTCATGGCCAGGTCAAAGTCTCTCTCTCTCTCTCTCTCTGTGTTATAAATGCTTGAGGTCCAAGGCCTGTCCTACTGCTGACCTAGGGTGGGGCTGGAAGGGTTTTGGGGGGTGGTTTCTTAATCTTACCTGAGACCCCCTCCCCAGGGTACCCACTGTTGAACCCTGTAATTGGCCCAGAGAGTTTGGGCTTTGGGGCGCTCTTGAAAAACAATAAGAACAACAACAAAAAGGACACTTGGCAGAATTTTCTCCAAATTGTCCTCGGCATTTAGGGGAGGGCTTAGCGGTATCCCCCCCCCCGCCACACCCTCAAATGATGCTAGGTATGTGGGGGGATTCCGGGGACATACTAAACCGAAGGACACCGAATGGCCATTGAAATGCATTGTGTCATTCCGAATGGCCATAGGAAACCATTGAAGGAGTTTAGGGATCATCTTCAAATTAAAATCAGTGAAGAGAGAGCCTCCTCTTGGTATTGGGAACAAAGAGAACAGAGAGTATTCTCGGTGAATTGAAGAAGAACACTTGAGTTTTTGTTGGGACTACAACATTTAAGGCCGTTCTGAAGAGCTTAGAAAGCTTAATAGGAAGAAAAAACTACATGGGAAAATACCTGAATATGCCAACTACTCTTTTCTAAACAATTTGCCAACAGGTTCAACTGAAACTATTTTTTCTTTATACGACTGTCAAATATTAATAATGAACAAAGAATAGACATAAAAATAAAAATGGCTGCATTCCTCAAACCTAGCATCATGCTATCAGCTAACAAACTTTTTAAAATGTTTACTGTTTTTAACTTTTGTAAACCGCCCAGAGAGCTTTGGCTATGGGGCGGTATATAAATGTAATAAATAGATAAATAAATAACTTAAAGGAGTTAAACATTTAGTTTTCATAGAAAACCACACAGAATCAAAATACAAACTAACAAAGTGGTTTTGGGGAACAATTCCTATGACCCCCAACACAGTGGTTTCTAGGGATCATCTCCAAACATAAAAAGAAAACCGAATACAATAAAGGGAAGGTGCCTGCAGTTTCATGCAATGCTTCATAGCCACCAGTTCAATAAGGCCAAAATAAGTGGAGGAGGGGTTGCCAAAAACTGCCACAGATTATTACCATGTTTACATATCCCCCCCCCTCCAGCACCCTCTCCTCACAACAATGCAGGCCTGCATTTCAAAGTAGCCATAGGGATACATGGGAATGATACCACAAGCCCCTTAAGAACCAGATGAAGCTGAAAATCCCTGAGGAGGTTGACATTAGCAACCCAAGCATCCTAAGACTCTGTGCCTGATCCATGTTGCATTGAACTTGCCCCCCTCCCTTGGGCATAGCCATGATATGGGGTGTCATTCAGAACGGCCATAGGAAAGCATTAGGCTGTCACAAGCAGGCACAGAGAAAAGAGGGGGAGCCCCAAAATGCTCATGGAGATTTGAACTAAGACCCTAAGGATCCAAAGAGTTGCTGCTGGAGACATGCTCCACTGGAATGGCCCCCACATTGCGCATGGGCCCATTAGGTTCCTTCAGTATGGCCATAGGAAAGCATTGGGCTGTCAGGCAGCCCCAGAAAAACAGCCCCCCCCCAAAATTCTCAAAGAGGCTTGTAATAACACACTAAGTATCCTAAGAGTTTTTGCTGCAAGCATGCTCCATTGGAACGGCCCCTAAGCTGCGCACGGGCACACGAGGTTTCTTCAGAACGGCCATAAGAAAACAATGAGCCTATCTGGCAGCCCCAGAAAACCAGGAGGAGCCCCAAAATTCTCAAAGAGGCTTGTAATAAAACAAGAAGCATCCTAAAACTTTTTGTTGGAAGTGTGCTCCATTGGAATGGGCCCCACATTGTGCAGGGACACATGAGGTTTCTTCAGAATGGCCATAAGAAAACAATGGGCCTCTCTGGCAGCCCCAGAAAATCAGGGGGAGCCCCAAAATTCTCGTAGAGGCTTGTAATGAGACCCTAAGTATGCTAAATGTTTTTGCTGCAGGAATGCTCCGTTTGAATGTCCTCCACGTTGCACACAGGCACATAAGGTTTCTTCAGAATGGCCATAGGAAAGCATGGCGCTATCTCGCAGCCCCAGAAAATCAGGGGGAGCCCCAAAATTCTCATAGACACTTGTAAAGAGACCCTAAGCATACTAGAGCACGCCTGCAGCAAAAGCTCTTAGCATGCTTAGGGCCTTCTTACAAGCCTCTATGAGAATTTTGGGGCTCCCCTGATTTTCTGGGGCTGCCAGAGAGGCCCATTGCTTTCTTATGGCCATTCTTAAGGAACCTCATGGGTCCGTGCGCAATTTGGGGCCCATTCCAACGGAGCACGCCTCCAACAAAAACTCTTAGCATGCTTAGGGTCTTATTACAAGCCTCTACGAGAATTTTGGGGCTCCTCCTGATTTTCTGGGGCTGCCAGATAGCGCCATGCTTTCCTATGGCCATTCTGAAGAAACCCCATGTACCTGTGCGCAGCATAGGGGCCGTTCCAATGGAGCACGCCTGCAGCAAAAGCTCTTAGCATGCTTAGTGTGTTATTACAAGTCTCTATAAGTTTTTCAGGGGTCCCCCTGATTTTCTGGGGCTGCCAGATAGCGCCATCCTTTCCGATGGCCATTCTGAAGAAACCTCATGTGACCCAATGTGGTCTCCAGGTGTTTCGGCCTCCACTCAGAGCAGTCTTGCCTGGGGATTAGGACCTGCACTCCCCATTTCTCACTTTCCGCCTTCTCTGTTTTAGGCTGAAGAAGCTGCGAACCCTTTTTCAGCGCAATAAAGTGCACCCAGAGGAAGGCAGCAGCTTCAAGAAAGGGTTGGCATCGCCTGCAGCCCCTCCAAGGCCCTTCTGGAGGCAGTTCTGCTGCTGTAAGACAATCCAAGTCCACCCACTGGGGCTGAAACCTCCGGCGCGGAGGAAGGCCCTGGACCTGTGCACCCTGCGCCGGAGGCTGGAGGCCCTGGAAGTGGACCAGCAGGCCGCATCGGAGGGATCAGGTGAGGTGATGGCCAGGGCTTGGGGGGAGGGCTGGGGGGAGGCCTGTCCGGAGGCCCAAGGTCTCACAGGAAGGCAGCAGCCTGTCTTTGGAAGGGGGAAGGACACAGCCCTTCCTCCAGCCCTGACCTCCCTCTGTTGACTCTACGGCAGGCTTGGATTCCACCACCTCTTTGCCGCAGACCCGTACGGAGGAAGATCTCGCTGGCCTGATGGACACCATCTTCGCCTTTGCACAGCAGGTCCAAGCTGGAGAAAAGGTACAGGTCACTTAGGGCCCGTGGTGGCTGGGGCCTCCAGGACTGACAGGGCAGAGGGCCTGGTCACGCTCGGGGAGGGGGATGGTGCCCAGCTCGTCTCCTCTTCTCCTCCGCCTCCATGACCTGTGAGATGCCTGCGAACAACGTTGTGAGGGGGGGGGACGGAGGGGGGAGGGGGGGCAGAGTTGTACTAGCAATCCTTTCCTTATAATTTCCAGCATTTTGACTGCAAGGCGAAATTCCTCTTCCTCCGGGCCGTCATCGCAGCGTGCACAGCCACCCGGAAGAGCAGGGGGAGGGCCCTGGCGTTCCCCTGCTCCGCGGAGGAACTGGTGGAGGCCATAGCGGTGAGTGCGCTGCAGCCCCTGCCCGCCATTGGGAAGGCTGGTGAAATCTCCCTCCTGGGGCAGGCTGGGCCTTGAGAGGGTCTTGAATCTCATCGTTTGCCTTCTCCCTGTCGCCATCTCCCCCAGGTGGCCATGGAAACCAGGCTGGGACAGTCTCTGCCACACTGCCTCCTGGCATGTGCCATGAAGGCCATTTACGGGCTCAGGTACGACGATGGCTGATGGGGTCTGCAGGGGGACACGGATTGGTCTCTTCACCCTCACCCCTCTGGCGGCTTTGGTCAAGGAGGGAGGAGAGCTTTTAGGCAGTGCTCTCTGCCAGCACGGAAGGCCTCTCCGAAGGACAGGGCTGTGTGCGTGAGTGGGGCTGGGGGGATAGCCAGCCGACGGTCCTTGGACAAGCCTGAATAACAGCCAATTCCTTTCTCTTTTCTCCTCCCAGCCAAACCTGGGGAGCCTTCAACCGGGAGCTGGAGTCCCACGTCTTGCGGTTGGTTCTCCATGAGGTCCTCAGCCATCCAAGGCCTGGAGCAGCCCCTCGGCAACAGGTAAATCCTCCCCAAAGGCTTTGGTGATGGGCAGAGGCGGTTTCCGGAGCTTTGGCTCCCCTCTGGACCAGAAGTTGTGGCCGTCTGCTATAGGCTCGGGGGCAGGTGTCTGTTCCGGAGGGAAGGCGGGAAGGGCGCCCCCGTTCCTTAGCTGCAGTATCTGCCCAGGAAACTGTTAGAGGAAGGCGGGTTCCTTGGCGAAGCGGAGTCACAGGGCTTTCTGCGGCCTGGGGGGAGGCAAAACCTCCAGGCCTGCAGGCCCCTCTGATGATGTTGTGTCTCCGTGGCCCTCCTTGACCTCCAGAGAGAGGGGAAAAGGAGGGAGGAGGGAGGGAGGAGACCTTCGTGCCCCAAAGTTCCTTGGTGTGGCGTGAGCTTCTTCCTCTCTCGGGCCCTTTTCCAGCAGGGCGCGCTTTCGCCCACCTCTGTTAAAGACGAAGGAATAGCATGGCTCCCTTGACCCGGAAGAAGGGGGACTCATGGGCAAATGGCAGGCAGGGGCTTCAGTGCCGGCACTCTGGTCTAACGCTCGCTTTCCTTTCAGCGCCTCTTCAAATCGTATGGCTTTGAAACAGCTGAGTTCATGCTGAGGGGCTTGCTGACCGGAGAGCCAACCGTCGGCCATTTACTCTTCATTCTGGAGGTGAGTGGGGTTGCAGGAGGACTTTGATTTGGCTCGCAAGGCATGTGAGGATGCCCAACTCAAAGCCCCGAATGCAAATGGGAAGGTCCTGCCTGGATTCTGAGCTCCTGCTTCTCTCCACAGCACATCCATTACTGGGCCCAGTCTGTGGATGACGTGGAAAGGTGGAGGGCCCTGAGCTGTGGGACAGCCCTCCTCCAATTTGCCCAGAAGATGCAGAACCTGGATGTGAGTAGCAATACTTGCGGGCATGGCTGGAGCCCTGGACTGGGACCGGAGGAGACTCCAAAGCAGTGGACCCAAGCTGCTCTTGGAGGAAAGGGAGCTGTCTCCTCCATGGAAGGAGCAAGGGTGGGGGCCATCAAACCAGGGCCACTGTCAGGGGCAAAGGGTTAACCCCCCATCCCAATGCCAGGTCCCATGACAGCTCCCATGGAGGGCTTGTCCTACAGAGGCCCCGTGAGGCCAAGGGTCCACCCGCGAGAGAAGTGTGGGTAGAGATCTGTCTTGTTTTCTTTCCCCCTAGATGTCGGGAGAAGAATCCACCATTCGCAGGCTCCTGGGGGAAGTTGGAGGGCTGCTCTCTCACGAGAGGGAGGAGATCCGTCAGCAGGCCAGCGAAGCCCTCCTGGCCTATCAAGAGCTCCTCCATCGCCAAAGGGGTAAGTTGGCAACAGAGGAGGAGGAGATGCAGGGCAGGGGCACGAAAGAGGCTCTGTGCTAGGCTACCTGAGGTCCAGAAGGAAAGAAGGAGCCGTAGCCTTCCCTGTCGCAAGACAGTTCATCAATATTTGCCCCTAGCACCCCACAGCCTCCAGTTTTGAGGAGAGAGATTCCCCCAAGGAGGCTGAACAGCCTCTTTCCCCAATCTCACTAAAACACCCCCAAGGACTGTCGCTTCTGAGTGCGACCTCTGCAGTTCCCCTTGCTTTCAGGCTCTGAAGCTCTTCTTTTCTTCCCTTTCATCCAGAGGCCGTCATCATTGAGGACCTTTGAGGGCGCGATGTCTGGACACCTCCCCGTGAAGCAATGGAAGAAAGGCCGAAGGCTGAAGCAGCTGATGGAGGGAGCAGCCCGAGAGGAAAGAGAGGCCCTGCACAGGAGCCAGACGTCAATCCTGATAAAACAAGCGCCAGGCAAGAATGCCAAGAGATGCCATTGGGCATTCAAGAGAAAAGAAAGTGCGGAAGGCGAAGCAGGACACTACAAGGTGGAACGAGTGTCCCAAGGATTTGTGCAAAAGCATGGAGAAGACGTCAATGACATTGTTGGCCCGGTTGTGAAATGCAGCAGCATCGGAACATTCCTGAAGCCAGCAACGCCCAGGAAGGGGCAAGCCAGGCACCTGGAGACATTGAGATGTCACAGAAGAACTGTATACAGAGCAGCCTCCAGGTTTGCCAAACCCTGCGCAAGGAAATGCTGGGTGCAAACCCAAGAACAGACTTCAAGGACTCCACTTTGAGCGATGGAGAACCAGGTGGGTCGTTGCACTAGAAGTAAATAAGGTTTTGAAGGACATTACAAGAGAAGAACCAGAAGAAGATGCAGCAGGAGGAGAGAAGTGGCCAGAGCAAGAGGAAGACCCTGTTGGGAGAGCCTTCCTAAAGAAGGTCAGCTAGAAGCTACAGTGCCCTGGAACTGGGGCTGAAACACCAGAAGCAGTTTTAAAAACGGACTTTGGTAAATGAAGAGCTAAGCCAAAAGAGGGAATCTCTGGAGAACTGAAGCAGACGGGCGAACCTCAGAATTCGAAGTTACAGAATCAGCTGAGGGAAAGGAGATCAATAAGTACTGAACAGAATGGCTCATTAACACTTTCCCAGAACTGGAGCTGTCACAGCGGGATATCGTCGGAGCTCCCCTGCCTTGTACCCTAAGTCGCATGTTGGAGCTCCCGCAAGAGACATTATAGCCACACTGTGGAATGAAGCACTAAGAGACGCCATTTTCAAAACTGCAAGAAACGAGTCTCCCCTGTTAATAGGGGGCACCACGGTGCAACTTTGCCAAGACTTGAGTCCTGAGGCCCTCAACAGAAGAAAATCTTTTAAATTCTTCACTGAACAACTCTGCAGAGCCAACATTCAACAATGCCGTGATCCTGTGAAACGAATAACCCACAAGGACAGCAAGACTTCACGTAGTCTCCGGTCACAAGGTAGCAAGATCTCAACTTGAAATGCTCCAGCTGAATATCGAAGGCTTGTCTGAATCTGAGGAGCAAGAATCTGACCCTCAAGCGGAAGTGGAGGAACAGGGCAGCGATGCTGAATGGTCAGAACATCCCAGAAGGCAAAGAAAAAAGAACACAGCGCCAACAGCTAGGCTCCCTAATGTTCATTAAGTCTCTGAGTTCGTTTTACTCGCAGATAAGAGTTATCGTGGATAAATACGGAGTACAATATTGAAGAATTTAATATACACATGACGACATATACTAGAAGTTGATGAGTCGGGGTGGATCTTGAGTGCTGAGAAAACGGCAGCGTGAGGAGAGACCTTCTCTGCCGGAATGCAAAAAAGCTGTCCCGAGGAATCGTTGAACGGCTCAAAAACGATTGGAAAGCTCAGCCTTGGATGGGGAATGACAGCAGACCGACAGAGAACCAGAGAAGTATTTTAAACCAAGGTAACAAGACCCAAAATATATATAGCAGAGAAGCTCCAAACGAAGCAGACGCGATGGCTGCCGGAAGCTCAGCAAACCCTGCAAACGGCACACAGTTAACACAGGCGCAACAGCAAGGAATGCAATGAAGGGCAAAAGCTCTTAAGGAGGAAATAGATCAGCCCCTTACTGCTTTTAAGCAAGAACGGAAGGAGACGTGGACAGCGATTTTGGAAACTCAACTGGGGACTTTACACACAACGATAGAACAAGTGAAAAACAACAGCAGTAATAAAGATCACACAGCCTGAGGAAAATCTTAGAAAGCAAAATGCAGAAACAAAATACAAACTGGAAGAAACGGAGAACCAAGGTCACAGATGTAACCTGCGCCTGCGTTGCCTTGCAGAAGATGCAGAAGGAGACAACAGGAAAGACCTGCTAGAGTTTAGCCTGGGCTGAAACCTCGGCTCATCCCTGTTCGTGACCCGGGATAACCAGATCCACTTGTAGCCCGGTTTTTCAACAGCCCCGCGCTGAGCCCGTGGCTGCAGAAAGTCTAGCTGGTTCTGTGGCTTTTCCCAACTACGCGGCTTACTCACGAGTAGCTGGGAGAAGCTGCACACACTGCACACTCCATAGGAGTGCTGTGCCCATCAGGCCGGGGGCGAGGGAATCACGGGGGGGAGAGAGATGGGGGCAAGGGGGGAAGAGCGGACCCGGCAGGAGAGATGGGGGGGGGGAAAGCAGAGCCAGGGTGGGGAGATGGCAGCCAGGGTGGTGGTGGAGGGGGCATCGGACATGGTGAGCGAGCGGATGGGCGGGCGAGCAAGGGGGCGAGCGAGTGATGGAACGAGCGGGCGGGCGAGCAAGCTGGCAAGGGGGCGAGCAGGGGGGTATCAGACATTGTGGGGGGAATCGGGGGAGTGGGGAACGCTTTATTTTTTAAAAAAATCAACATACCTTTTTGTTGGTGTGCTCCTACGCACATGGCCCCTTTAACTTTTTTTAAAAAATGGAGGATGTGACGGGGCTTTCTTTTCCCCGTCGGGTCTGACGTGTGGAAAGGAGCGACAGCCCGCGCTAATTCTAGCACAGGCTGGCTGCTCCTCCCACACAGATTCTGAGGTAGGTCTAGCAAGGCCCTTGTTCACAATCTTGAATAGTACTAGTACAACTATTACCCAGAGGACCTTTTCCTCTGCTGTTACCAGATTATGGAATGACCTGCCAGGAGAGATTCATCAACTTAACAGGAGGTTAAGTAAGCCCCCCTTCCCGCTTATTTTGAATGGAACCTCCCTACCCAATACTTGGGCTGTTGCTAGATGAGAGTTTAGCCTGGGCTGAAACCTGGGCTCATCCCTGTTCGTGCAAATGACGCACAGGGGATCCCGGGGTCAGGCCAGGCTAAACCCTCCCTTGACCTGGGATAACCAGATCCACTTGTAGCCCAGTTTTTCCACAGCCCCGTGCTGAGCCCGTGGCTGCAGAAAGTCTAGCTGGTTCCACGGCTTTTCCCAACTACGCGGCTTACTCACGAGTAGCTGGGAGAAGCTGCACACACTGCACACTCCATAGGGGCGCTGTGCCCATCAGGCCGGGGGCGAGGGAATCGCAGGGGGGAGAGAGATGGGGGCAAGGGGGGAAGAGCGGGCCCGGCAGGAGAGATGGGGGGGGAAGCAGAGCCAGGGTGGGGAGATGGCAGCCAGGGTGGTGGTGGAGGGGGCATCGGACATGGTGAGCGAGAGGACGGGCGGGCGAGTACGGGGGTATCAGACATTGTGGGGGGGAATCGGGGGAGTGGGGAACGCTTTATTTTTTAAAAAAATCAACTTACCTTTTTGTTGGTGTGCTCTTACGCACATGGCCCCTTTAACTTTTTTTAAAAAATGGAGGATGCGACGGGGCTTTCCTTTCCCCGTCGGGTCTGACGTGTGGAAAGGAGCGACAGCCCGCGCTAATTCTAGCACGGGCTGGCTGCTCCTCCCACACGGATTCTGAGGTAGGTCTAGCAAGGCCCTTGTTCACAATCTTGAATAGTACTAGTACAACTATTACCCAGAGGACCTTTTCCTCTGCTGTTACCAGATTATGGAATGACCTGCCAGGAGAGATTCATCAACTTAACAGTCTTCCGGATTTTAAGAACGCCATAAAGACTGATGTCTTCCAGCAGGGCTACCCAGTTGGATTTTAAGATGCCTTTTAATAATGTGCTGCTTTTAATAATGTATTAGTTTTAAATGTTTTAATTATGTGTATTTTATGGCATTTGCATTTATGTCGTACCCTGCCTCAATCTCGAGGGAGAGGCGGGTAACAAATAAATAAATAAATAAATTATTATTATTATTATTATTATTATTATTATTATTATTATTTAACCCTAACAAGGATCCAACCAATCCCGACTCTTATAGATTACAAGATATTTGCTTCAATATCGGCTAATAGATGAAAAACAGTGCTAGGATCTGTAATTCATCCCAGAGGGATTTTTTTTTGTCCTGCAAGAAAGGCCGGAAGGGGCATGGGAGGCAGCCGACGTCACGTGTGGGACCTGCGAAAAATCTGTGTGCCCAGTAACGCGCTCGTCGGATGGAGCCCCACGAGTCAAGGTGGGATTCAGAAAACCTGGGTAAACTCGGGTTTTTCTGGTTTCCACATCCCTAGTTGCTTCTGTTAAACTGCTTGCAGCTTCTCATGCAGGCACAGGGATGTAGACAGAATATACACATTTGGGGGATGAAACAAAAGGCCACAACTTATGGCTTAAGGATTCACGGTGAGCTATATCCTTCTTCTAGTTCTTTAAACATCTCCCCTCCCTGTTGCAGGTATCTAAGCCTCTTGGGAGAAGACAGTGATGACTCGGGCCATTTCTACACCAGCCCAATTGGTGTCTGGTCATGGCTGAGTCCCTGTGTGTCCAAATGATGCACAGGGACTCCCAGGTGAAAGGGGGGATGGGAATGGGTTTTCCCAGGGGTAAAGAAACCCTGGGAAAACCCGATTCTTCCCATAGTTTCAGGATCGTCCTGTGACCAGGGGAGGTGTGGGCCCCCGTCCTGCCTGGTGCCACGCTTACTTGCAAGTAAGTGCAGCCCCAGAAATGGTACAGAGGGATGCCGCACGGCTCTGTGCCCATCAGGGGAGGCAGCAATTTCACCAGCCCTGGGATGGCAGGGAGGGGCAGGGGATGAGGCCCGACACATTTCTAACGGAGTGGGGCCTCACTCTTGTGGGACTTGCCCTGCCGCTTCAAAACAGAAAAAGGTGCCTGTGCTGTCCCTGGACGTGGGGCAGTCGTGTGGAACCAGGGGGAGGATCTCAGAACCAGGCATCGAACAGCATAGGCTGAGTTTTATATCTGACCCCAGAATCGTTGTTTTAAACGGATATGGTCTGTTTTTGTTTGTATTTTATGCTTTTCACGGTTTTAAATTTTGTATATTTGCTTTTAACATTCACTCTTCTTAAACTTTTGTTAACTGCGCAAAGAGCTTCGGCTACGGGGTGGTATATAAATGTAGTAAATAACAACAACAACAACAACAACAACAACAACTGAGCAACAAAAACATGGGTGGAGAAGCGATGGTAGGGAGCGTGTTTCCTCCCCGTGTGATGGAGCTCAGAGTTTGGCCATGAGAGGAGCCCAAGGAAGTGGGAAAGTCTCACAGGCTTTAATGTCTAGACAAATTAGTACCTCTGGCCTGTAGCTAGCCTGTTCGAAGCAAGCAAGACGGCACAACCACAGCCTGCCCCCTCATCTCTTCCATCCCCAACAGCCATGCACATGGTCACCCCTCCATCTACCCATAATGTACGGAAAAGAGAGGAATTCTGCCTGTTTTATGCCCTCAGCTCTGACGCTGGGCCAGAAATGTCAGTTAATGTGGAACAGAGCAACAAAGCTGCCTATTGGGACTGGCCATTTTGAACCTATTATTCCAGCGCTGCGTTAACTGCACTGGTTGCCCAGACCATGGAAGTTGTCCCGGAGGAGGAAAGGGAGTGTGGTGGTAGGCAGGGAAGGAAGGGGAGAAGGGAGACATGAATCTCCCAAATCCACAAGAGTCTCTGAGAGGCGCAGAGGCCCGTCCAGCTAAGAATGCTAAAAAGCAAGAAAGGGAGGCAAAAATGCCCCCCTCCCGCCTCTCGCCCTGAGTGCCAGGGCTAGATGGAGGCTTCTGGTCTCAGAATCATCTATAGAGTGGGGGTCCCGTATGACTGCACTCGTAAGGCTTTTCATATCTTCTTCTTTTATATATTGTCACTGGCTGTATTTCTGCGCTCGTCATTATTTTACTGTTTTGTGTTTTTGTAATTGCAAAGCATTTGTCGATCGGGCAGTAGATAAATCTAATCAATAAACAAATAAATTGAGTTACTAGTTGCCACTGAACTTAGTTGTATCTGGGTGGACTTGGGAGTTTCATGCTTTGTTCTTGTTTAAGAAGAGGTCCTTGTCTCGCTTCCTGGCTGGTGAGTCTTCTAAGGGCCTTGCTAGACCTGTGTAATAATCTGGAGGAGAGGAGGGGATTTTCCTAATCTGGAGGAGAGGAGGGCTTATTCCTAACGCAAGAACTCGCCCTTATTCAGACGCGGCCGCTATTTTTATTTTTTTTAAAGCAGCAGGAGCCACAAAAGGTAAGTACGGGTTTTTGTTTCTTTAATTCTCCGTCCCAAAAGAGCACCTCAAGAAAGTGCCATATATCCCTAGGATGCCATCAAGTTTTACCTAAATGGTAAACCCAAAGTCCCAGAAATGTTGAGATTTCTATGGGGCCAAGATGGCTGAGGAATTTTCCAAGGGAAATGGAAGGAGATTTGCGGTTTGTGACATCTCTCACAGATGTTTTCCACACCCATGCTTGGGCATCACATGCAATCCATTTGAGGGTACTGGAGCTCATTATCTTGCTTAGGGTGACCATATTTTGGAAACCAAAATGGAGGACAACATAGCCGCCCTATAGGGGCATGCCCACCAACATGTCCAGCCCCCAAATGGGCGTGCCCACCCAAACAAGGCCTTGGTCACAGGTCTGATTTCACAGCACACAATTAAGACAAACCTTTTCTAACATCTTAATGTTAAAATCACTGGAATAAAGTATAAGTGAGACATTCAATGTATCTGAAATTAACTTCACTCATTCCTACTTCTGTAGCTTTTGCTGTACGTTGAAGCTTTTGGTATACTGTGTGCTCAGCTACGCCAAGCAGGGTATTCCACTATGAAAGAGGTATATAAAAGGCAGGAGCCACACTATTACCTTATAGAGGTATTGAACTGCACTGCAGGCGCTACACTATTGCTTTATAGTGGTACTGAGGTTCACTGACAACTGTTGGGGCCCAGGAGACATCTACACCTGGCCGGATATATTATTATTATTATTATTATTATTATTATTATTATTATTATTATTATATTTATTTATTTATTTATTTATATAGCCCCATCAATGTACATGGTGCTGTACAGAGTAAAACAGTAAATAGCAAGACCCTGCCGCATAGGCTTACATTCTATTAAAATCATAGTAAAGCGATAAGGAGGGGAAGAGAATGAAACAGGCACAGGGTAGGGTAAACAAGCACAGGGTAGGGTAAAACTAACAGCATAAAGTCCAAACAGCATCAGGTTTTAAAAGCTTTAGGAAAAAGAAAAGTTTTTAGCTGAGCTTTAAAAGCTTTCATAACACTATGAAAGTGGTATGAAAGTGGCATATGGTATGTGTCATTGGCCCCAACAGTTGTCAGTGCACTTCAGTACTGCTATAAAGCAGTAGTGTGGCTCCTGGCTTTTCTCTACCGCTTACAAAGTGGAATATCCTGCTTGGTGTAGATGAGCCCTGTGTGTGATACAGTCTTCCCTTCCCTCAGATATCTTTTCTGACTGCAAATCCTTCACTGGATGACCACAGCCTAACCTTTCCTAACATTTAACACTGTTTCCCCATCACCTTACTGCATACTGTTACCACTGAATATGTGAAGCAATTGACAAGTATACAACAACCAAACAACCAAGCATTCAGAAAGAGTATAAACTACTATTAGCCTGCAAACGTTAGCCATGGAACAAAATGGACTAAAGGCTACCACCTCTTAGCTTGTTTCAACTTCAACCAGGCATAACAGTCAAAAACAACCGAGGAAAACACACCTACATTGAAATTGCAATACCTAATGACAAAAATGTTGCAGAAAAGGAAGAGGAAAAGAGAGGAAAATATACACCACTGGCTAAACTAAAGAAATGTGCAGTTTAAGGCCCCCCTTGTTTCCATCTGGGGCTCTCCTTGGTCGCTGCAGTGACATCACAGCGGCGACCAAGGAGAGCCCTGGATCAACGTGCGGCAATGGGCTGGGGGCCGCGCTCCCTCCCTTCTGGGAACCCGCCCTCCAGCCCCCCCTGCGTTGAGAAAGAAGAAGAAGAGGAGGAAGAAGAAGAGGCGGAAGCAGCAGCAGCAGCAAGAGAAGAAGCAAGTAGAAGTAAGACAAAGGGGTGTGTGGGTGGGTGTGTGAAAGTGTATGGGTGAATAGGGTGCCTGGTTGAATGGATGTGTGTGTGCGGGCAGTGTGTGTGTGTGTGTGTGTTGGCAGTGTGTGTGGGAGGGCTGTACTTTTCTGCATGTCGGGGGGATGATTTGGAGGTGATATTCTTATGAAATAATGCATTTTGACCCATAGACCTTCCTATCCAATTTGTTTGATATAATTGGCATGACGTATATTTTGTAAAAAATGCTGATAATTGTCCAACCTTCTTAAAAATCTTTCAAAAACTAACAGGATTGCCGCCATCATCATCATCGTCATCATCATCGTCGTCATCGTCATTTATCTCTCTTTTCTTGCTCGTGGTGGTTTTCCTAGGTGAACATGATGGGCTTTGCCAAGTCATGCGGTCTTTTACGGATTCAGAAATGTCCTGACTATTGAACATGTTTTAGGTATGACTGCTTTCTGGATGTTGGTGTGCATGTATTTTGGTAGGCCTAATTTCTGAAGGTTTTCTTTAAAAATAAAATGATGTGATGCTGGTGACTGATGTGACGGAATAATTGTAACTTTTTCCTGTTGCTATAGTTCTTTAACTTCCATAGCCAGTGGTGTATATTTCTCTCTCTTTTCCTCTTCCTTTTCTGCAACATTTTTGTCATTAGGTATTGCTGTGTCAATAAGGTAATTGTGTTTTTCTTGGTTGTTTTCGACTGTTATGTCTGGTTGAAGTTGAAACAAGTTAAGAGGTGCTAGCTTTTAGTCCATTTTGTCCCATGGCTAACGTTTGCAGGCTAATAGTAGTTTATACTCTTTCTGAATGATTCGTTGCTTGTTTGTTGTACTAGATTTTTCTGTACTTGTCAACTGCTTCATTTGTTCAGTGGTAGCAGTATGCTGAATCTGTGAGTATAGATATAAGAAATGTTGGTGAGCATGCCCCCTTGGGGGCTGGATATGTTGGTGGACATGCCCCCTTTGGGCGGCTGTGTTGTCCTCCTTTTTGGTTTCCAAAATATGGTCACCCTAGTCATGTGAGCTCCCTGTGATCAGAACAAACCATTTGGATTCACCATTGACCTCAATATATCAAGGCACCAAGCTGGGATGACCTTTATCACCTCTCTTATTTGCTTTATCCATAGAACCACTGGCGAAACTTATAAGAAATGGTAACTCAATTGAAGGAATCAAGTTTAAGGGAGGAAAGAGATTTACTAATTTATATGCAGAAGATTTGGGCCTAACCTTGTCAAACCCATTAAGGGACTTACAGAGAATATTGAAAATCACTACTGAATATGGTGGCGTGTCAGGGCTGACAATCAATAATAAAAAAAATCTAATATATGATCTCTGAGGCCACAGCTAGACCTAAGGTTTATCCTGGGATCATGCAGGGTTCGCCCCTGCCTGAGCACTGGATCCCCTATGTGTCACCTAGATGAACAGGTTTGACTCCTGGACGATCCAGGGATAAACCTGAGGTCTAGCTATGGCCTGAATCTATCAAAAACAAAACTAAACTAAAGATAAGCTCATGAAAACTACTGGTATCCCAACAAATGCCAAAAATATAAAATATTTAGGGATATATTTACCAAAGTCAATACAAAATGTGATCAAGCTGAAGTGTGGGTGATAACTTTCTCCTACAAAAAATGGAGGAAGGAACTAGAGGATCGGCAATCCTTGACTTGATATTGACCAATAGGGATGACTTAGTGGATAAAGTGGCAGTTATGGGAACTCTGGGGGAAAGTGACCGCATCATACTTGAATTCTTGATTATGAAGGAGACAAAAGTTGAGTGTAGCCATACACGTACTCTGGATTTTAGGAAAGCTGACTTTAATAAACTAAGAACTATGATAAGTAAGGTCCCATGGCAAATGAGCCTAATGAGAAAAGGAGTGCAGGATGGGTGGGAGTATGTAAAAAAGGAAATTTTAAAGGCACAGTTACAAACAATTCCAACAAGGAGAAAAGATAGAAGACAACAGAGGAAACCAATGTGGCTCCACAAAAAGCTTAGAGATGACCTGAAAACAAAAAGGGATACATATAGGAAGTGGAAGGAAGGCCAGGCTACAAAAGAAGAGTACAGACAAGTGGTGCAGAAGTGCCAAAATGGCGTCAGGAAGGCTAAAGCTCAGAATGAGCTGAGATTAGCGAGGGATGCTAAAAGCAATAAAAAGGCTTTCTTCAGACATGTGAGTAGTAAAAGACAGAGGAAAGAAATGGTGGTTCAACTTCTTAATGAGGATGGCAAATTGATAACAGATGACAAAGAAAAGGCTGAAGTGCTCAATTCCTACTTTGCCTCAGTCTTCTCCCAAAAGCGGGACTATGACCCCCCTGGAAAAAGTGAAGCAGAAGTTGACGGGGCAGGATTACAGTTTGAGATTGATAAACAAATGGTCAAAGAACACCTAATTTCCTTGAATGAGTTCAAATCTCCAGGGCCCGATGAACTGCATCCTAGAGGAATGAAGGAGCTAGCGGAAGAACTCTCAGCACCTTTGTCTATTATCTTTGCAAAATCATGGAAGACGGGTGAGGTGCCGGACGACTGGAGGAGGGCTAACGTTGTCCCTATCTTCAAAAAGGGCAAAAAGGAAGAACCTGGGAACTACAGACCAGTCAGTCTGACATCCATCCCTGGGAAAATTCTGGAGCAGATTATAAAGAAGTCAATCTGTAAACATCTTGAAATCAATGCGGTGATCACTAGAAGCCAACATGGATTTGTCAAGAACAAGTCCTGTCAGACAAATTTGATCTCATTTTTTGATAAGGTAACCTCCCTTGTGGACCGTGGGAACGCTGTGGACGTCATATATCTTGACTTCAGCAAAGCTTTTGACAAAGTACCACATGACATTCTGATTAACAAACTAGCTAAAAGTGGGCTAGATGGAACAACTATTAGGTGGATTCACAGTTGGCTACAGAATCGGACTCAAAGAGTACTTATCAATGGAACCTTCTCAAACTGGGGAGCGGCAACGAGTGGGGTACCGCAGGGCTCAGTCCTGGGCCCAGTTTTATTAATGATTTGGACGAGGAGGTGCAGGGAATGCTTATCAAATTTGCAGATGACACAAAATTGGGTGGGATAGCTAATACCCTGGAAGACAGAAACAAACTTCAAAGTGATCTTGATAGGCTGGAGTGCTGGGCTGAAAACAACAGGATGAAATTTAATAGGGATAAATGCCAAGTTCTACATTGAGGAAATAGAAACCAAAGGCACAGTTACAAGATGGGGGATACTTGGCTCAGCAATACTACAAACGAGAAGGATCTTGGAATTGTTGTAGATTGCAAGCTGAATATGAGCCGACAGTGCGATATGGCTGCAAGAAAGGCAAATGGTATTTTGGGCTGCATTAATAGAAGTATAGCTTCCAAATCACGTGAGGTCCTGGTTCCTCTCTATTCGGCCCTGGTTAGGCCTCATCTAGAGTATTGCGTCCAGTTCTGGGCTCCACAATTCAAGAAGGACGCAGACAAGCTGGAGCGTGTTCAGAGGAGGGCAACCAGGATGATCAGGGGTCTGGAAACAAAGCCCTATGAAGAGAGACTGAAAGAACTGGGCATGTTTAGCCCGGAGAAGAGAAGATGGAGGGGAGACATGAGAGCACTCTTCAAATAGTTGAAAGGTTGTCACACAGAGGAGGGCCAGGATCAGGGTGACTAAAAGTCCGGATTCGGCCGGACACGCCCGGAAAACGGGGGGGGATCTGCGTCCGGCTGGAAATACCTTCCCCCCCCCCTTTTGTCCGGCCCCAATGGAAGCCGGGGCCTTAATAAACTTACCAGGCCTAAATGAGTGGTGATTTAGTGAGTGGTGGCGGCGGCCATCTTGAATCTCGCCCGAAATCACGCGAGATCTCGGCAGCTGGCTGGGAACTCTGCGAGACCCAGCCAACAGCCGAGATCTCGCGTGAGTTTGGGCCAGATTCAAGATGGACACTGCAAGGGGTGGGTAGTGAGAGTGGGGTGACTGGTTGGGGGCTGCGTGCAGGAACTTCTAGCAACGCAGCCTCCAGCCCCCCCCCCCCGCCCCTGCAGAAGCAGTAGCAGCAGCAGCAGCAGCAGCAACAGCAACAGGAGGTAAGACTGAAGTTTGTGTGTGTTTGTGTGTGAGAATGTGTGGGTGCATGAGGTCTTTGAGTGAATGCATGTGTGCATGCATGTTTTTTGATTGAGTGATGCTGAGTGTGTGTGTGCATGCACACATGTGCTGGCAGTGGGAGTTTTCTGTGAGTTGGGATGATTTGGAAGTGAAGTTCCTATTAAATAATGCATTTTAGACCCATAGACCTTCCTTTCCAATTTGTTTACTATAATTGGCATGACGTATGTTTTGTAACAGTGGCTGACAATTGTTCATCCTTCTTAAAGAAACTTCTAAAAAATTAACAGGGTTGCTATTATCATCATTATCATTATCATCATCTCTCTCTTTTCTTGCTTGTGGTTTTTCTAGATGAACATGATGGGCTTTGCCAAGTCATGTTGTCTTTTACTGATTCAGAAATGTCCAGACTATTGAACATATTTTAAGTATAACTACTTTCTGGATGTTGGCATGCATGTATTTCGGTAGACGATGTCATGCTGGTGACTGATGTGAGTAACAAATAATTGTAAGTTTTTCCTGGTGCCATAGTTCTTTAACTTCCATATCCAGTGATGTATATTTTTCTTTTCTGCAACATTTTTGTCATTAGGTATTGCAATTTCAATGTCGGTGTGTTTTTCTTGGTTGTTTTTGACTGTTATGTCTGGTTGAAGTTGAAACAAGCTAAGACAAGCTTTAATCCATTTTGTTCCATGGCTAACATTTGCAGGCTGTTACGTGATGCGTTCTCATTAGACCCGTGTACAAAAAAGTCAGTACTGCTCACAGAAGCTACCTTGTAACAACTCCCCCCATTGATGACAAACCAATCTTATTGGCGGCGTCATCACAACAATTATACAGGTTGGAACTGGAGACTTATTTCACTGGTCTAGAATCGTAGTAACTACTCTTTCTAATTAGACTTTATAGCCAATTAGAATTTATCCTTACAACAGGATACAGTATTGCAAAAACATGTTCATGCTGAAAACACAAAAGTGATGATCTGGCAATACACAATACTACTGACAGTATTAAAACTGGCACTTAAACATATTCTTTCTGAGGTGGGGGAACACATTTATATGATTCTTTCATTCTTGCTTATTGCTTATGTGTGACTGCCTATGTATGGTGATTAGCTGATAGAGGGAATGGAAGAAGAGTTGAATGTACAAGGATAGACAAAGAAACTTGCTATTAAGGAGGGAAGCATGGGGTAAACTTCACAATATTAACACTATAAATGTTTTAGGAAAACAACAATTGAAAGAGAGCACATCTTTCTTTATACAGGAGTAAAACAATTACACTCAAAGTTCTATTTTTATTCAGCTGAGAATAAATGATGGGACTGAAATTTCTAGAGCTTCTTCAAAAGCAAGTTTTCTTGCAACGTGCGTCACCCTGGCTGCAGACGCGGAAGCCGCAGGGAAGACGCTATCCCTGCAGCGTCTGCCATTTTTTGTTTTGTTTTAAAGGGGCAACGTGCGCCCCAAAGACTCCGAAGCAGGTAAGGTTTTTTTTAAAAAATTAAACCCCCATCCTGCTCCTGATTCCCCCCCCAGCCCCCCTGCCCACTCTTTCCCCACCCTCCCTCCCCAGCCCCGATGTCTGCACCACCCTCCCAGTCATCCTCCCGTGTGTGTGTTTGTGCCGCCTGTCCATCTCCGCCGCCCTCCCTGTCCCCCTCTCCTGCCGGTCTGGCCTCCCCCCCCCGGATCCCCTCCCGGCGCGCTGTTCCCTCCGCGGCTTTTCCCGGCTACTCGCGAGCAAGCGAGTAGCCGCAAAAAGCCTTGGATGCTGCTAGACCTTCCGCAGTCTCGGCCTCAGGCTGGGACTGCAGAAAGGGCGCGCCATAAGCGACTTTGCTTATGGCGCCTTTAACCAGGTCTCGGCGCGGCCTGGGCCCGGATTCCCCTGTGCATCATCTGCACGCACAGCAGGGAAACCGGGCCTCGCAGCGCGCTAAGGCCTTGTCTAGCAAGGGCCTAAGTTATCCGGAATGCTGCATACAGTCTATTGTGGGTCTTCTCACTGACGAGCAAATAGTCTATATGGAATTATTGAGTAGCTGCTTGTTTTGGGGCTCTTGTAGTCTTTGGATGCTGGAAGACTACTGCAACTGGTGTCATCTGGACTCTGGTCTTCTGTACTGCAGTTTATCTGGGTTCCATCTTTCATTATTACTTTTCTGAGAAGATTTCTTGCATCTCTTTAGGGTTATGATGGTGTTGGCAAAAACCTGCATAGGAAATTAACTACAAAGAGGCGTGGATCGCTGGATGAAGAGCAATTAACAAAACAATAACTATGTACATGAATCTGTGCATCTTTTTTTTTCTCCTTAAGATTTAGAGGCTAAGTTTTTACTCTGCACATGCTGTTGGCTAGGCTGCCAAGGGCTAGTTAAAGCTGAGTGAAACTTTCAATCAGGGGGCTTTGGGGGTGGCAGCATTTCTTGTTATTATTATTATTATTATTTATTTATTTATTTATATAGCACTATCAATGTACATGGTGCTGTACAGAGTAAAACAATAAATAGCAAGACCCTGCCGCATAGCTTACATTCTAATAAAGTCATAATAAAACAATAAGGAGGGGAAGAGAATGCACCAAACAGGCAGTATAAAAGTCAGAACAAAATCAAGTTTTAAAAGCTTTAGGAAAAAGAAACGTTTTTAGCTGAGCTTTAAAAGCTGCCATTGAACTTGTAGTTCTCAAATGTTCTGGGAGAGCGTTCCAGGCATAAGGGGCAGCCGAAGAAAATGGACAAAGCCGAGCAAGGGAAGGAGAGACCCTTGGGCAGGTGAGAGACATGGCATCAGAGGAGCGAAGAGCACGAGTGGGGCAATAGTGTGAGATGAGAGAGGAAAGATAGGAAGGAGCTAGACAGTGAAAAGCTTTGTAGGTCAACAGGAGAAGTTTATATTGGATTCTGAAATGAATTGCAAGCCAATGAAGAGATTTCAGAAGTGGAGTAACATGGTCAGAGCAGCAGAGTGGTGAACAGAAACCAATGGATTGATGTGAGAAGAAGGAAGGCCAGTGAGGAGAAGGTTGCAGTAGTCCAACCGAGAAATAACCAATGCATGGTTAAAGAATAACCAATTCTTTAAACATACTTGCATGGCTGGCTAGAATAAAGAAAACTAAAGCAATTACTCTGAAAGTTACTGGTGCTCTTTGTGCAAAGCTTGACTGAGTGATTGCAATTGAAAAAGGCTTATAGTCAGGGGGCTTTACTTTCCATTCTTTGGACTGCAAGCTAAGGACACTCTCAGCTTTAGTTAGGCAAATGCTATGCTCTGTCTTGGTGTCTTGAAGGGGCTCTCCTTGTGCCTTACAAGGGTCTACCCAATGCGTGTAATTTTTGTCTACTCTCTGGTGGCTGCACTTTGAGACTATTTAATAGATTAGAGAGAAAACTAGGTTAATTTTTAAATTTAATTCAGGTTTGAGGTAGACTCTTCTTGCCGTTGGAGGCTCTATTTTTGAAGTTTTTCTGGTATGAACAGGGTTGCTTATCAGGAAGCAACAGCTGGTTAGCAAAGTCTAGTAAAGAAAACATTGTGTTTGCAAACCAGCTGTTGCTTCCTGATAAGCAACCTGTTCATACCAGAAAAACTTCAAAAATAGAGCCTCCAACGGCAAGAAGAGTCTACCTCAAACCTGAATTAAATTTAAAAATTAACCTAGTTTTCTCTCTAATCTATTAAGAGAGGCATTCAAGAGGCAGCTGGACAACCATCTGTCAGGGATGCTTTAGGTTGGATTCCTGCATTGAGCAGGGGGTTGGACTAGATGGCCTTGTAGGCCCCTTCCAACTCTGCTATTCTATGATTCTAAATAGTCTCAAAGTGCAGCCACCAGAGAGTAGACAAAAATTACACACATTGGGTAGTCCCTTGTAAGGCACAAGGAGAGCCCCTTCAAGACACCAAGGCCTTGCAAAACAATTCTAGCAATTCTAATTTTTGCAGTTCTAAAAAGCAGTTTCTAAAATCACAGTTCTAGCAAACATTTAGGCTAAGCAAAACATTTTGCATGCAATATTACTTCAAACACATTGGTGTTACCCAGCACTGGAAACAGAAAACAAGAAAGCATTCATACAGTGAACCGCTATGCTGTACATTGATGGTGCTATATAAATAAATAAATAAATAAATAAACGAATAAATAAATAAATAAATAATAATGTGTGTATGAACAGACACGTGTCTGCCCACATTCTACACCAGATCAGTTACGTGATGTGCTCTCATTAGACCCGTGTACAAACTCGCACACATTCTAATGAGACTTACACCCACTTCTAAGGAATCTATTGACATTGTTATTATTATTATTATTTATTTATATAGCACCATCAATGTACATGGTGCTGTACAGAGTAAAACAATAAATAGCAAGACCATGCCGCATAGGCTTACATTCTAATAAAATCATAATAAAACAATAAGGAGAGGAAGAGAATGCACCAAACAGGCAGTATAAAAGTCAGAACAAGATCAAGTTTTAAAAGCTTTAGGAAAAAGAAAAGTTTTTAGCTGAGCTTTAAAAGCTGCCATTGTACTTGTAGTTCTCAAATGTTCTGGAAGAGCGTTCCAGGCATAAGGGGCAGCAGAAGAAAATGGACGAAGCCGAGCAAGGGAAGGAGAGACCCTTGGGCAGGTGAGAAACATGGCATCAGAGGAGCGAAGAGCAAGAGCGGGGCAATAGTGCGAGATGAGAGAGGAGAGATAGGAAGGAGCTAGACAGTGAAAAGCTTTGTAGGTCAACAGGAGAAGTTTATATTGGATTCTGAAATGAATTGGAAGCCAATGAAGAGATTTCAGAAGTGGAGTAACATGGTCAGAGCCGCGAGCCAAGAAGATGATCTTAGCAGCAGAGTGGTGAACAGAAACCAATGGACTGATGTGAGAAGAAGGAAGGCCAGTGAGAAGGAGGTTGCAGTAGTCCAACCGAGAAATAACCAATGCATGAACAAGAGTCTTGGCAGAAGAGACAGACAAAAATGACCTAATCCTGGCAATATTATACTGGAAAAATCGACAGGATTTAGCTACTGCCTCAATAAGAGGAATAAAGGAGAGCGAGGAATCAAATATAAAGCCAAGACTACGAGCTTCCTTGACTGGAGTAAGCGTAACATCATTGACAGTAAGAGAGAATGAGAGATGAGAAGGTTTAGGAGGAAAAACAAGCAATTCAGTCTTTGCCATATTAAGTTTCAAACGACGATGAAGCAACCAAGCTGAGATATCTGAAAGACATGCCGAGACATTGGCCATAGAGCGTCTGTGGCGAAGTAAGGCAATTCTAACTCAAGAAACTTACAGCACTGAAGGGGATAACGCCACAGTGGCACATTTATTGAGGTTGAAACAAATACAAAGGCACAAGCTAGTTTTGGGGAAATTAGCTGAGCATGTAAAGGCTTAGAAGCAGTTTCAAGATTGAAAAATAGACCTTTTGAGACTTAAGAGCATACACAGAGACAGCAGGGGAAAGAGTAGAGGGAATCTAATAATAATAATATACCTCTCCTTGGGCTGCAGCCCTTTCTTGTAGAGCAGAACTGTGGAGCATTGCAACTCTCGGTCTTAGGTGAAGAGGAAGGAAAAGCAGCGAGGCAAAGCATGGCAGCGCTCAAAAAGAAGCAGCTAGCCTCTCTTTCCCCTCCCCCTTTAGGGTGTCTTGGTATGATCTTGTTTAAAGGTCTACTTGCTATGGGAACAAAAGAGGGTGATTTGCGGATGATGGCCGTACTTGATGCAGCTTGGAGTTCAGCAACAGGGCTATATTAGCATGTGTATGACCAGGTAAAACTCTTGCCATCCAGCATTCATATTCTGCTTAGTTTTACCCCTACCTTTGTCTCTGGGGAAGGCATTTGAAGAGTCTATCAGGAAATGGTTACTCGAGCTAGGCCTTCTGTGAATGCTCGCAGTCTATAGGTGGGGTTATGGGTGACTTCAAAATGGAGTCAGTACTGCTCACAGAAGCTACCTTGTAACAAGGCTAATAGTTTATGCTCTGGTTGTTGTATACTTGTCAACTGCTTCACTTGTTCAGTGGTAGCAGTATGCAGTAAGGTGATGGGGAAACAGTGTTAAATGTTAGGAAAGGTTAGACTATGGTCATCCAGTGAAGGATTTGCAGTCAGAAAAGATATTTGAGGGAAGGGGAGACTGTATCACACATAGGGCTCATCTACACCAAGCAGGATATTCCGCTCTGAAAAAGCGGTATAGAAAATCCAGGCGCCACACTACTGCTTTATAGCAGTATTGAAGTGTACTGACAACTGTTGGGGCCCATGACACATACCATATACCACTTTCATAACACTTTCATAGTGTTATAACCTGCTTGGTGTAGATGTGTCATGGGCCCCAACAGTTGTCAGTGCTCTTCAGTACCACTATAAAGCAGTAGTGTAGCTCGTGCAGTGCAGTTGAATACCTCTATAAAGTAATAGTGTGGCTCCTGACTTTTATATACCGCTTTCATAGTGGAATACCCTTCTTGGTGTAGCTGAGCACACAGTATAGCAAAAGCTTCAACATACAGCAAAAGCTACAGAAGTAGGAATGAGTGAACTTAATTTCAGATACATTGAATGTCTCACTTATACTTTACTCCAGTGATTTATTCCAGGCACAGTTACAAAATGGGGGATACTTGGCTCAGCAATACTACAAACGAGAAGGATCTTGAAATTGTTGTAGATCGCAAGCTGAATATGAGCCAACAGTGCGATATGGCTGCAAGAAAGGCAAATACTATTTTGGGCTGCATTAATAGAAGTATAGCTTCCAAATCACGTGAGGTACTGGTTCCTCTCCATTCAGCCCTGGTTAGGCCTCATCTAGAGTATTGTGTCCAGTTCTGGGCTCCACAATTCAAGAAGGATGCAGACAAGCTGGAGTGTGTTCAGAGGAGGGCAACTAGGATGATCAGACGTCTGGAAACAAAGCCCTATGAAGAGAGACTGAAAGAACTGGGCATGTTTAACCTGGAGAAGAGAAGATTGAGGGGAGACATGATAGCACTCTTCAAATACTTAAAAGGTTGTCACACAGAGGAGGGCCAGGATCTCTTCTCGATCCTCCCAGAGTGCGGGACACAGAATAATGGGCTCAAGTTAAAGGAAGCTAGATTCCATCTGGACATCAGGAGAAACTTCCTGACTGTTAGAGCAGTACGACAATGGAATCAGTTGCCTGGTGAGGTTGTGGGCTCTCTCACACTAGAGCACTTCAAGAGGCAGCTGCACAACCATCTGTCAGGGATGCTTTAGGGTGGATTTCTGCACTTAGCAGGGGGTTGGATTCGATGGCCTTGTAGGCCCCTTCCAACTCTGCTATTCTATGATTTTAACATTAAGATGTAATGTAGAACAGGTCTGTCTTAATTGTGTGCTGTGAAATTAGACCTGTGACCAAGGCCATATTTGGGTGGGCACGCCCCTTTGGGGGCTGGGCATGCTGGTGAGCACACCCCCTTGGGGGCTGGACATGTTGTTGGGCACGCCCCCTTGGGGGCTGGACATGTTGGTGGGCACACCCCCATGGGGCGGCCATGTTGTCCTCCTTTTTGGTTTCCAAAATATGGTCACCCTAGCCAGGATCTCTTCTCGATCCTCCCAGAGTGCAGGACACAGAATAATGGACTCAAGTTAAAGGAAGCCAGATTCCAGCTGGACATCAGGAAAAACTTCCTGACTGTTAGAGCAGTGCGACAATGGAATCAGTTACCTAGGGAGGTTGTGGGCTCTCCCACACTAGAGGCTTTCAAGAGGCAGCTGGACAAGCATCTGTCGGGGATGCTTTAGGGTGGATTCCTGCATTGAGCAGGGGGTTGGACTCGATGGCCTTGTAGGCCCCTTCCAACTCTGCTATTCTAGGATTCTATGATTCTATGAAGTAAGAGCCTCCCACAACACCCACCCTAACGTTAGAGTATAGAAACTTGTGACAATCGTACACAAGTTTTTTTAAAAAATTGACATTTAAAAATGAAAAAGCCAGCCTGCCGGCCTGCAAACTACCCCATTAACAATAGCATCAGCTTGCAGTGGAGTGAGGATACAGTCAGAAAAGATATTTGAGGGAAGGGGAGAACATATCACATAGAATAATAATAATAATAATAATAATAATAATAATAATAATAATATTTCTTATCCACCTCTCCGATTGGATCGAGGAGGGGAACAACAGCAATCATAAAATACATAAAATACTTATTAAAAACATAGCATACACTGTTAAAAGCCTCCTAAAAGTACCCTAAAATTCTACTGGATAGGCTTGCTGGAAGAGATCAGTCTTGATAGCTTTCTTGAATGCTAAAAGACTGTCAAGCTGACGTGTCTCCTCCGACAGGCTATTCCAGTCTGGGAATGGCAGAAGAAAGGTCCTCTGGGTAACGGTTGTCAGCCTAGTCTTTGCTGACTGAAGTAGATTCTTCCCAGAGGACCTGAGTGTGCAGGGCGGATTGTACGGGAGAAGGCAATCCCGCAGGTAACCTGGGCCCAAACCATGTAGAGCTTTAAAGGTAATAAGAGCTTCGGCTATTGGGCGGTATAAAAATGTAATTAATAAATAAATAAATAAAATAACCAACACTTTATACCTTGCCCGGAAACTAATTGGCAGCCAGTGATGAGATTTTTAGACTGGTGTAATGTGATCACCCCTAGATGTACCAGCGACCAACCTGGCTGCCATATTTTGAACTAGTTGAAGTTTCCGGACAAGGCACAAAGGTAGCCCTATGTAAAGCACATTGCAGAAGTTGAGCCTCAAAGTTACCAGCGTGTGCACTACCGTCTTTAGGTCTTCTAACTCTAGGAAGGGGCACAGCTGGCGTATCAGCTAAAGCCTGGCCGTCGCATCTATCTGGGCTGTCATTTGGAGCGACGGATCCAGAAGCACCCCCTAAGCTGCGAACACAGTCTTTCAGGGGGAGCGTAACCCCATCCAGGACTGGTTGACACACCTCCAAACCCAGGTTGTGGCCTTTGACAGTGAGCACCTCCATCTTTTCTGGATTCAGCTTCAGTTTGTTTTTCCTCATCCAGCCCATTACCGCTTCCAAGCATTCATTCAGAGGAGAAACACTATCCTTAGTTGACGCTGTTGTCGAGGCCATAGAGAAATATATTTGGGTGTCATCAGCATACTGATAGCACCCTGCCCCATGCCTCCGGATGATCTCTCCAAGCGGTTTTGCTTTTATAGCAAAAACTTCAAAGTCGGAGTGAGTGAAGTTAATTTCAGATACATTGAATGTCTCACTTGTTCTTTATTTCAGTGATTTTAACTAGGGCTGTGCTCCACTTCTCTTTGGTTCTTAGAAGTGATAGCAAAGCGGGGAGCTTCACCTCCGTCATAGGTGGAGGAGAAGCGAGTCGGGGGCTAGCGAAGCATAGCAAAGAGAAGTGACCAGAAGCAAACCGATCCACTTGTTGCAAAGTGCTCCGCCCGCCATTTTGGATATTTTTCCCCCAAAGGATTGCATTGCCGAAAAGATTAGCGTATAACTTTTTTGTTTTGAAACCCACATCCCTGAAACTTACTGTGCATAGAGAGTAGTGGTTGGGGGTCATTTGTGGAGATGTTCAGACTTTTTTGTCCTGCGGTTTGCTTGCTATTAATTTGTTTAGAATGGCTAAAAGTGGGAGGGGTAAGGTTTTTTGAAGCAATGAGAGGCAGATTCAACTCCCAGTCATGATCACCTGAAGAAGTATCCTCCAATCCCAATGTTGGAGGGGGAGAATAAGCAAAACGGGATACTTTGTAACTTGGGATACTGGGGGCCTTGCTAGACCTACCAGATAATCCGTGTGGCAGGAGGGGCCAGGCCGTGCTAAAAGTAGCGCGGCCTGTAGGCCCCGTCCACACGCAAGACACGACGGGGCCGAGGGGAGCCCCGTCGTGTCCTCTATTTTTTTCCTCCCTTAAAGGGCCATGTGGGCAGGAGCGCACCAACGGAACCGGATTTTTTTTTAAAAAATAAATGGTTCCCTGCTCCCCCTGCCCCTGATTTCCCCCGCCACCATGCCTGAACCCCCCCTGCCCACTCGCTCACCCAGCCCCCGTCCCCATCCGCCATGCCTGTCCCCGTCTGCCATGCCCGTCCCTGTCCGCCATGCCTGTCCCCGTCCTTCTTCACCCCGTCCACCATGCCTGTCCCCGTCCTCCTTCCCCCCCCATCCACCAGGCCCGTCCCCGTTCTTCTCCACCGCCTCTCCTGCCGGGAAAATTAATATTTATTTGGGGGTTTTCCAAAGTGCTTGATGACAGTTTGGAAGGACTGAAAGAAACAGAAGTGTAAAGACAGAATCTTCCTGCAGCTAATCATATGAAGAGGTCCTAAGTGTCAGAAACCTAAGGAGGAAGTTGTGAAATTCATCCCCTCATAGTCATATTCCCATAAGCCACGTGGCCACCTCCCCTGCAAGGAAGGCCCCCAGTCTGCTCCTTAGCTGGCTGGAGGGTTTCCCGTGGTGACGCTCCCTCTGAGCAGACAACGCATCCAGGAGTCTGCAGGGGCACCCATGTGCCTGGAAGAGAGGGGCAGAACTCGGGTGGCCACAAAACGGGCCTGGCTAGGGAGGCCAGGCCAATGTTGGGCACCCTTGTAAACCACAGGCCCTAGCCCCCCACTAAACCCACCAGTACTGAGCGGAACACTGGCCATGGCTGAGCACGGTTGCTAAGTGATGGCGGCATGTCTTCCATTGTGACACGACCCCCAGCTGGAAGGGCTGCAGGAGGCCTGGGGGGGAGGAGGTCTTTGTGGGTAGTGAGGAGAGAGCGAGAGGGAGCGGAGGAGAGAGTGGGAGCGCGTTTGGCAGTTAGAGAGAGCTAGAGAGTGTGGGAGAAGGTGGTGGAGAGCGGTAGAGGGTGGTAGAGGCAGCTTAGAGAGTCAGTGACATTGGGATTGTTGAAACCATCAGATAGAGTTAGAACTCCAGTTTCTAGATAGTTAGAGGCAGCTGAGAGAGGGAGGTTTCGGAGCTAGACGGAGACACTGAATCCTCAAAGATGTGAGTACTTATTTAGAGTCTCCTTCTCACCCTAGGGGGGCTCTCCCACCTCTCTCTCATGGCCAGGTCAAAATCTGTGTGTGTGTGTGTGTGTGTGTGTGTGTGTGTGTGTGTGTGTTATAAATGCTTGAGGTCCAAGGCCTGTCCTACTGCTGACCTAGGGTGGGGCTGGAAGGGTTTTGGGAGGTGGTTTCTTAAACTTACCTGAGACCCCTTCCCCAGGGTACCCACTGTTGAACCCTGTAATTGGCCCAGAGAGTTTGGGCTTTGGGGCACTGTCGAAATACAATAAGAACAACAACAAATAGGACATTTGGCAGAATTTTCTCCAAATTGTCTTTGGCATTTAGGGGAGGGCTTAGCGGTATCCCCCCCCCCGCCACACCCTCAAATGATGCTAGGTATGTGGGGGGATTCCGGGGACATACTAAACCGAAGGACACCGAATGGCCATTGAAATGCATTGTGTCATTCCGAATGGCCATAGGAAACCATTGAAGGAGTTTAGGGATCATCTTCAAATTAAAATCAGTGAAGAGAGAGCCTCCTCTTGGTATTGGGAACAAAGAGAACAGAGAGTATTCTCGGTGAATTGAAGAAGAACACTTGAGTTTTTGTTGAGACTACAACATTTAAGGCCGTTCTGAAGAGCTTAGAAAGCTTAATAGGAAGAAAAAACTACATGGGAAAATACCTGAATATGCCAACTACTCTTTTCTAAACAATTTGCCAACTGGTTCAACTGAAACTATTTTTTCTTTATACGACTGTCAAATATTAATAATTAACAAAGAATGGACATAAAAATAAAAATGGCTGCATTCCTCAAACCTAGCATCATGCTATCAGCTAACAAACTTTTTAAAATGTTTACTGTTTTTAACTTTTGTAAACCGCCCAGAGAGCTTTGGCTATGGGGCGGTATATAAATGTAATAAATAAATAAATAAATAACTTAAAGGAGTTAAACATTTAGTTTTCATAGAAAACCACACAGAATCAAAATACAAACTAACAAAGTGGTTTTGGGGAACAATTCCTATGACCCCCAACACAGTGGTTTCTAGGGATCATCTCCAAACATAAAAAGAAAACCGAATACAATAAAGAGAAGGTGCCTGCAGTTTCATGCAATGCTTCATAGCCACCAGTTCAAAAAGGCCAAAATAAGTGGAGGAGGGGTTGCCAAAAACTGCCACAGATTATTACCATGTTTACATATCCCCCCCCCCTCCAGCACCCTCTCCTCACAACAATGCAGGCCTGCATTTCAAAGTAGCCATAGGGATACATGGGAATGATACCACAAGCCCCTTAAGAACCAGATGAAGCTGAAAATGCTTGAGGAGGTTGACATTAGCAACCCAAGCATCCTAAGGAAAGCATTAGGCTGTCACAAGCAGGCACAGAGAAAAGAGAGGGAGCCCCAAAATGCTCATGGAGATTTGAACTAAGACCCTAAGGATCCAAAGAGTTTAAGCCCCTTAAGAACCAGATGAAGCTGAAAATCCCTGAGGAGGTTGACATTAGCAACCCAAGCATCCTAAGACTCTGTGCCTGATCCATGTTGCATTGAACTTGCCCCCCCCCTGCGCATAGCCAGAATATGGGGTGTCATTCAGAATGGCCATAGGAAAGCTTTATGCCAGCGGTTCTCAACCTGTGGGTCGAGACCCCTTTGGGGGTCGAATGACCCTTTCACAGGGGTCGCCTAAGACCATTGGAAAACACATATTTCCGATGGTCTTAGGAAACTGTATTGACTGAACTATGTCATGTATCATCTTTTGTATTATTAAAGCTATTGTTATGTATTATTTTCATTAGCAAACCATCCCATGACAATGGATTGTGTAGAGAAGAACGAAAATAATTTTATGGTTGGGGGTCACCACAACATGAGGAACTGTATTAAAGGGTTGCGGCATTAGGAAGGTTGAGAACCACTGCTTTAGGCTGTCACAAGCAGGCACAGAGAAAAGAGGGGGAGCCCCAAAATGCTCATGGAGATTTGAACTAAGACCCTAAGGATCCAAAGAATTTCTGCTGGAGACATGCTCCACTGGAATGGCCCCCACATTGCGCATGGGCCCATTAGGTTCCTTCAGTATGGCCATAGGAAAGCATTGGGCTGTCAGGCAGCCCCAGAAAAACAGCCCCCCCCCCAAATTCTCAAAGAGGCTTGTAATAACACACTAAGCATGCTAAGAGTTTTTGCTGCAAGCATGCTCCATTGGAACGGCCCCTAAGCTGCGCACGGGCACACGAGGTTTCTTCAGAACGGCCATAAGAAAACAATGAGCCTATCTGGCAGCCCCAGAAAACCAGGAGGAGCCCCAAAATTCTCAAAGAGGCTTGTAATAAAACAAGAAGCATCCTAAAACTTTTTGTTGGAAGTGTGCTCCATTGGAATGGGCCCCACATTGCGCAGGGACACATGAGGTTTCTTCAGAATGGCCATAAGAAAACAATGGGCCTCTCTGGCAGCCCCAGAAAATCAGGGGGAGCCCCAAAATTCTCATAGACACTTGTAAAGAGACCCTAAGCATACTAGAGCACGCCTGCAGCAAAAACTCTTAGCATGCTTAGGGCCTTATTACAAGCCTCTACAATAATTTTGGGGCTCCCGTGATTTTCTGGGGCTGCCAGAGAGGCCCATTGCTTTCTTATGGCCATTCTTAAGGAACCTCATGGGTCCGTGCGCAATGTGGGGCCCATTCCAACGGAGCACGCCTCCAACAAAAACTCTTAGCATGCTTTGGGTCTTATTACAAACCTCTACGAGAATTTTGGGGCTCCTCCTGATTTTCTGGAGCTGTCAGATAGCGCCATGCTTTCCTATGGCCATTCTTGAGAAACCCCATGTACCTGTGCGCAGCATAGGGGCCGTTCCAATGGAGCACGCCTGCAGCAAAAGCTCTTAGCATGCTTAGTGTGCTATTACAAGTCTCTATACGTATTTCAGGGGTCCCCCTGATTTTCTGGGGCTGCCAGATAGCGCCATCCTTTCCTATGGCCATTCTGAAGAAACCTCAGGTGCCCGTGCACAGCTTAGGGGCCGTTCCATGGAGCACGCCTGAAGCAAAAACTGTTAGCATGCTTAGGGCCTTATTGCAAGCCTCTACGAGAATTTTGGGGCTCCCCCTGATTTTCTGGGGCTGCCAGATAGCGCCATCCTTTCCTATGGCCATTCTGAAGAAACCTCATGTGACCCAATGTGGTCTCCAGGTGTTTCGGCCTCCACTCAGAGCAGTCTTGCCTGGGGATTAGGACCTGCACTCCCCATTTCTCACTTTCCGCCTTCTCTGTTTTAGGCTGAAGAAGCTGCGAACCCTTTTTCAGCGCAATAAAGTGCACCCAGAGGAAGGCAGCAGCTTCAAGAAAGGGTTGGCATCGCCTGCAGCCCCTCCAAGGCCCTTCTGGAGGCAGTTCTGCTGCTGTAAGACGATCCAAGTCCACCCACTGGGGCTGAAACCTCCGGCGCGGAGGAAGACCCTGGACCTGTGCACCCTGCGCCGGAGGCTGGAGGCCCTGGAAGTGGACCAGCAGGCCGCATCGGAGGGATCAGGTAAGGTGATGGCCAGGGCTTGGGGGGAGGCCTGTCCGGAGGCCCAAGGTCTCACAGGAAGGCAGCAGCCTGTCTTTGGAAGGGGGAAGGACACAGCCCTTCCTCCAGCCCTGACCTCCCTCTGTTGACTCTACGGCAGGCTTGGATTCCACCACCTCTTTGCCGCAGACCCGTACGGAGGAAGATCTCGCTGGCCTGATGGACACCATCTTCACCTTTGCACAGCAGGTCCAAGCTGGAGAAAAGGTACAGGTCACTTAGGGCCCGTGGTGGCTGGGGCCTCCAGGACTGGCAGGGCAGAGGGCCTGGTCACGCTCGGGGAGGGGGATGGAGCCCAGCTCGTCTCCTCTTCTCTTCCGCCTCCATGACCTGTGAGATGCCTGCAAACAACGTTGTGGGGGGGGGGGGGACGGAGGGGGGAGGGGGGCAGAGTTTTACTAGCAATCCTTTCCTTATAATTTCCAGCATTTTGACTGCAAGGCGAAATTCCTCTTCCTCCGGGCCGTCATCGCAGCGTGCACAGCCACCCGGAAGAGCAGGGGGAGGGCCGTGGCGTTCCCCTGCTCCGCGGAGGAACTGGTGGAGGCCATAGCGGTGAGTGCGCTGCAGCCCCTGCCCGCCATTGGGAAGGCTGGTGAAATCTCCCTCCTGGGGCAGGCTGGGCCTTGAGAGGGCCTTGAATCTCATCGTTTGCCTTCTCCCTGTCGCCATCTCCCCCAGGTGGCCATGGAAACCAGGCCGGGACAGTCTCTGCTACACTGCCTCCTGGCATGTGCCATGAAGGCCATTTACGGGCTCAGGTACGACGATGGCTGATGGGGTCTGCAGGGGGACACGGATTGGTCTCTTCACCCTCACCCCTCTGGCGGCTTTGGTCAAGGAGGGAGGAGAGCTTTTAGGCAGTGCTCTCTGCCAGCACGGAAGGCCTCTCCAAAGGACAGGGCTGTGTGCGTGAGTGGGGCTGGGGGGATAGCCAGCCGACGGTCCTTGGACAAGCCTGAATAACAGCCAATTCCTTTCTCTTTTCTCCTCCCAGCCAAACCTGGGGAGCCTTCAACCGGGAGCTGGAGTCCCACGTCTTGCGGTTGGTTCTCCATGAGGTCCTCAGCCATCCAAGGCCTGGAGCAGCCCCTCGGCAACAGGTAAATCCTCCCCAAAGGCTTTGGTGATGGGCAGAGGCGGTTTCCGGAGCTTTGGCTCCCCTCTGGACCAGAAGTTGTGGCCGTCTGCTATAGGCTCGGGGGCAGGTGTCTGTTCCGGAGGGAAGGCGGGAAGGGCGCCCCGTTCCTTAGCTGCAGCATCTGCCCAGGGAACTGTTAGAGGAAGGCGGGTTCCTTGGCGAAGCGGAGTCACAGGGCTTTCTGCGGCCTGGGGGGAGGCAAAACCTCCAGGCCTGCAGGCCCCTCTGATGATGTTGTGTCTCCGTGGCCCTCCTTGACCTCCAGAGAGAGGGGAAAAGGAGGGAGGAGGGAGGAGGGAGGGAGGAGACCTTCGTGCCCCAAAGTTCCTTGGTGTGGCGTGAGCTTCTTCCTCTCTCGGGCCCTTTTCCAGCAGGGCGCGCTTTTGCCCACGTCTGTTAAAGACGAAGGCATAGCATGGCTCCCTTGACCCGGAAGGAGGGAGACTCATGGGCGAATGGCAGGCAGGGGCTTCAGTGCCGGCACTCTGGTCTAACGCTCGCTTTCCTTTCAGCGCCTCTTCAAATCGTATGGCTTTGAAACAGCTGAGTTCATGCTGAGGGGCTTGCTGACCGGAGAGCCAACCGTCGGCCATTTGCTCTTCATTCTGGAGGTGAGTGGGGTTGCAGGAGGACTTTGATTTGGCTCGCAAGGCATGTGAGGATGCCCAACTCAAAGCCCTGAATGCAAATGGGAAGGTCCTGCCTGGATTCTGAGCTCCTGCTTCTCTCCACAGCACATCCATTACTGGGCCCAGTCTGTGGATGACGTGGAAAGGTGGAGGGCCCTGAGCTGTGGGACAGCCCTCCTCCAATTTGCCCAGAAGATGCAGAACCTGGATGTGAGTAGCAATACTTGCGGGCATGGCTGGAGCCCTGGACTGGGACCGGAGGAGACTCCAAAGCAGTGGACCCAAGCTGCTCTTGGAGGAAAGGGAGCTGTCTCCTCCATGGAAGGAGCAAGGGTGGAGGCCATCAAACCAGGGCCACTGTCAGGGGCAAAGGGTTAACCCCCCATCCCAATGCCAGGTCCCATGACAGCTCCCATGGAGGGCTTGTCCTACAGAGGCCCCGTGAGGCCAAGGGTCCACCCGCGAGAGAAGTGTGGGTAGAGATCTGTCTTGTTTTCTTTCCCCCTAGATGTCGGGAGAAGAATCCACCATTCGCAGGCTCCTGGGGGAAGTTGGAGGGCTGCTCTCTCACGAGAGGGAGGAGATCCGTCAGCAGGCCAGAGAAGCCCTCCTGGCCTATCAAGAGCTCCTCCATCGCCAAAGGGGTAAGTTGGCATCAGAGGAGGAGGAGATGCAGGGCAGGGGCACGAAAGAGGCTCTGTGCTAGGCTACCTGAGGTCCAGAAGGAAAGAAGGAACCGTAGCCTTCCCTGTCCCAAGACAGTTCATCAATATTTGCCCCTAGCACCCCACAGCCTCCAGTTCTGAGGAGAGAGATTCCCCCAAGGAGGCTGAACAACCTCTTTCCCCAATCTCACTAAAACACCCGCAAGGACTGTCGCTTCTCAGTGCGACCTCTGCAGTTCCCCTTGCTTTCAGGCTCTGAAGCTCTTCTTTTCTTCCCTTTCATCCAGAGGCCGTCATCATTGAGGACCTTTGAGGGCGCGATGTCTGGACACCTCCCCGTGAAGCAACGGAAGAAAGGCCGAAGGCTGAAGCAGCTGATGGAGGGAGCAGCCCGAGAGGAAAGAGAGGCCCTGCACAGGAGCCAGACGTCGATCCTGATGAAACGAGCGCCAGGCAAGAATGCCAGGAGATGCCATTGGGCATTCAAGAGAAAAGAAAGTGCGGAAGGCGAAGCAGGACACTGCAAGGTGGAACGAGTGTCCCAAGGATTTGTGCAAAAGCATGGAGAAGACGTCAAAGACATTGTTGGCCCGGTTGTGAAATGCAGCAGCATCGGAACATTCCTGAAGCCCGCAACGCCCAGGAAGAGGCAAGCCAGGCACCTGGAGACATTGAGATGTCACAGAAGAACTGTATACAGAGCAGCCTCCAGGTTTGCCAAACCCTGCGCAAGGAAATGCTGGGTGCAAACCCAAGAACAGACTTCAAGGACTCCACTTTGAGCGATGGAGAACCAGGTGGGTTGTTGCACTAGAAGTAAATAAGGTTTTGAAGGACATTACAAGAGAAGAACCAGAAGAAGATGCAGCAGGAGGAGAGAAGTGGCCAGAGCAAGAGGAAGACCCTGTTGGGAGAGCCTTCCTAAAGAAGGTCAGCTAGAAGCTACAGTGCCCTGGAACTGGGGCTGAAACACCAGAAGCAGTTTTAAAAACGGACTTTGGTAAATGAAGAGCTAAGCCAAAAGAGGGAATCTCTGGAGAACTGAAGCAGACGGGCGAACCTCAGAATTCGAAGTTACAGAATCAGCTGAGGGAAAGGAGATCAATAAGTACTTAACAGAATGGCTCATTAACCCTTCCCCAGAACTGGAGCTGTCACAGCGGGATATCGTCGGAGCTCCCCTGCCTTATACCCTAAGTCGCATGTTGGAGCTCCCCCAAGAGACATTATAGCCACACTGTGGAATGAAGCACTAAGAGACGCCATTTTCAAAGCTGCAAGAAACGAGCCTCCCCTGTTAATAGGGGGCACCACGGTGCAACTTTGCCAAGACTTGAGTCCTGAGGCCCTCAACAGAAGAAAATCTTTTAAATTCTTCACTGAACAACTCTGCAGAGCCAACATTCAACAATGCGGTGATCCTGTGAAACGAATAACCCACAAGGACAGCAAGACTTCACGTAGTCTCCGCTCACAAGGTAGCAAGATCTCAACTTGAAATGCTCCAGCTGAATATCGAAGGCTTGTCAGAATCTGAGGAGCAAGAATCTGACCCTCAAGCGGAAGTGGAGGAACAGGGCAGCGATGCTGAATGGTCAGAACATCCCAGAAGGCAAAGAAAAAAGAACACAGCGCCAACAGCTAGGCTCCCTAATGTTCATTAAGTCTCTGAGTTCGTTTTACTCGCAGATAAGAGTTATCGTGGATCAATACGGAGTACAATATTGAAGAATTTAATATACACATGACGACATATACTAGAAGTTGATGAGTCGGGGTGGATCTTGAGTGCTGAGAAAACGGCAGCGTGAGGAGAGACCTTCTCTGCCGGAATGCAAAAAAGCTGTCCCGAGGAATCGTTGAACGGCTCAAAAACGATTGGAAAGCTCAGCCTTGGATGGGGAATGACAGCAGACAGACAGAGAACCAGAGAAGTATTTTAAACCAAGGTAACAAGACCCAAAATATATATAGCAGAGAAGCTCCAAACGAAGCAGACGCGATGGCTGCCGGAAGCTCAGCAAACCCTGCAAACGGCACACAGTTAACACAAGAGCAACAGCAAGGAATGCAATGAAGGGCAAAAGCTCTTAAGGAGGACATAGATCAGCCCCTTACTGCTTTTAAGCAAGAACGGAAGGAAACTCGGACAGCGATTTTGGAAACTCAACTGGGGACTTTACACACAACGATAGAACAAGTGAAAAACAACAGCAGTAATAAAGATCACACAGCCTGAGGAGAATCTTAGAAAGCAAAATGCAGAAACAAAATACAAACTGGAAGAAACGGAGAACCAAGGTCACAGATGTAACCTGCGCCTGCGTGGCCTTGCAGAAGATGCAGAAGGAGACAACAGGAAAGACCTGTTAGCAAAACGGCTTTTCTTCCATGGTCCCGGATTTCCCAACGGCCCCAGATGCCTTTGGAAGTGCTCACAGAGCTCTGGGGCCGAGGAGGAAGGCTGCAAACTCTCCTAGAGACGGAATTGTGCGCTTTGCAAGAGATCCTGCAGCAAAGACGGAGGGAACTGAAGGAAACCCTGCAGAATGGTGCAGCTGTAATGATATTGCAAGACTTGGTGCTGGAGATACTGCCGTGACGGCGGCAACTGAGACCCGACGCCTTCAAACTGCAAAAGGCAGACTACAGATATTTGCTGGGGTGGTGGTGGTTCCTTCCATCTGATGGTGCCAAATGAAGGGATCACACCAATAGCGACAAGCAAGCAAGAAGTGGCTTGAATATGGAAAGATCTGAGACTAGAACTCCCGGAAGGGGTCTCCGTTGAAGATGCAGACAGAGAAGAGGATGGGGAGGAGTCTGAAGACGAAGGAAGCCGGGAAATCATGCACAGGAGGCGCAACCAAAGACCCAGGGATAGAGGACCAATACTGGAGGGCTCAACCCTTGTGCTGAGATCCTTACCAAATAGATGAAGATGAATGGGCAAAAAAGCTAAGGAGACATGACGTAATATGAGCCGACATATAGAACATTAAGCGTAGACTGTTTTTAAGCACTTTTATTTGGACTTCTCCTTCACGTAGAAGGATAGTAACAGAAACAATCTGAGGCCATGGTTAGACCGACCGGGGGGAGGTTCTCGCGATATGGTTATTGTGAGATCTCCCCCTCTGTCTACGCGTGGCACATGATGTCCCAGGAGGAAGAGGACGTTGCACCCACCATTTTGTTTTGTTTTTTAAAGGAGAAGGAGCGCATGAGCACACGAACGCAAAATGTAATATTTTAAAAAAAATACATTTCCCTGCTCCCCCATCCCACCCCAAATGGGCACAAAGCTCCAAAGGAGATCTGTGCCCCATGCCCAGGTCTCGGCTCTTCGCGATTACGCATGAAGAGCCGGGACAACCCACGACACCCGGCCACACGTTCGGCCGTGTCAGGATCATCCCAAGACCGTGGAAAAAGTGGGTGAAAAGGGTAAGGCGATATCCCAGGCCAAGGGAGGGATCAGCCCTCCCCGCTCCCGGGATCCCCTGTGCATCATGTAAATGCCCAGGGAAATCCCCGGGAAATCCCCCCACCTAGCCACGCCCTAAGTCTATTGTTATGCCAATCATTTAAGAGGGCCAAAACAGTATGTGAAGAAAATGTAGTAAGGCTGTGAAAGAATCTCATCTCACGTGGTCGACATAGGTATTACTACACATAGGTGTGACTGTCCACCCCCGGACAGAAAGAGAATGTTATTACTAAAAGCAGTCATTATACTTTATTATTGGCGGGTAGCAATTTGTTAAATTGAGGTGCAAGCTATCGCTCTAGGAAGCGATGGAACGGAATGCCCCCCCCCCCCCCCGCAAAGGCAGCGAGGAGGTGGAAAAGGGAACGTGCTGCTGGTTTTAATTTTGATTGGTTGGGATTTGTTCTTAGTTTCAAATGGGGCTGTGCACAGGGCCCCCGAACCGGTTTGGTTCCCAACCCAGACCTTCCAGATTGGGCCTGAACCAGTTCGGGTCGATCTGGACCTCCCCCGATCCGCTCAGGAACCAGATCCGGAGTGAGATCCGGAGGTCTGGATTGATATTGGGCCCCATTTTGCCCCTCCTTCCCCACTTACTTGCCTCCACAGCAGACGGCGGAGGCAGGTAAATGGGGAAAGGGGGACAAAATTGGGGGCTGAATAATAATAATAATAATAATAATAATAATAATAATAACAAATTATTTATTACCCACCTCTCCCTCTGGATCAAGGTGGGGTACAACACAAATAAAAACATCATAAAATACATACAACTAATTCAAACGTTTAAAACCAATGCATAATTAAAAGTAGCACACCATTAAAAAAGGCATCTTAAAATTCAACTGGGTAGGCCTGCCGGAAGAGATTAGTGTTTATGGCTTTCTTCCCTGGCTCCGCTGCCCACCCGGCAGGAGAGATGGGGGGGTGGAAGCAGAGCCAGGGTGGGGAGATGGCAGCCAGGGTGGTGGTGGAGGGGGCATCGGACATGGTGAGCGAGCGGACGGGGGGGCGAGCAAGGGGGCAAGAGGGCGAGCACTGGGGTATCAGACATTGTGGGGGGGAATTGGGGGAGTGGGGAACGCTTTATTTTTTAAAAAAATCTACTTACCTTTTTGTTGGTGTGCTCCTACGCACATGGCCCCTTTAACTTTTTTTTAAAAATGGAGGATGCGACGGGGCTTTCCTTTCCCCGTCGGGTCTGACGTGTGGAAAGGAGTGACAGCCCGCGCTAATTCTAGCACGGGCTGGCTGCTCCTCCCACACGGATTCTGAGGTAGGTCTAGCAAGGCCCTTGTTCACAATCTTGAATAGTACTAGTACAACTATTACCCAGAGGACCTTTTCCTCTGCTGTTACCAGATTATGGAATGACCTGCCAGGAGAGATTCATCAACTTAACAGTCTTCCGGATTTTAAGAAAGCCATAAAGACTGATGTCTTCCAGCAGGGCTACCCAGTTGGATTTTAAGATGCCTTTAAATAATGTGCTGCTTTTAATAATGTATTAGTTTTAAATGTTTTAATTATGTGTATTTTATGGCATTTGCATTTATGTTGTACCCTGCCTCAATCTCGAGGGAGAGGCGGGTAACAAATAAATAAATAAATAAATTCTTATTCTTATTCTTATTATTATTATTATTTAACCCTAACAAGGATCCAACCAATCCCAACTCCTATAGACTACAAGATATTTGCTTCAATATCGGCTAATAGATGAAAAACAGTGCTAGGATCTGTATTTTATCCCAGAGGGATTTTTTTTTTTTTTGTCCTGCAAAGAAGGCCGGAAGGGGCATGGGAGGCAGCCGACGTCACGTGTGGGACCTGCGAAAAATCTGTGAGTGCCCAGTAACGCGCTCGTCGGATGGAGCCCCACGAGTCAAGGTGGGATTCAGAAAACCTGGGTAAACTCGGGTTTTTCTGGTTTCCACATCCCTAGTTGCTTCTGTTAAACTGCTTGCAGCTTCTCATGCAGGCACAGGGATGTAGACAGAATATACACATTTGGGGGATGAAACTAAAGGCCACACCTTATGGCTTAAGGATTCACGGTGAGCTATATCCTTCTTCTAGTTCTTTAAACATCTCCCCTCCCTGTTGCAGGTATCTAAGCCTCTTGGGAGAAGACAGTGATGACTCGGGCCATTTCTACACCAGCCCAATTGGTGGCTGGTCATGGCTGAGTCCCTGTGTGTCCAAATGATGCACAGGGACTCCCAGGGGAAAGGGGGGATGGGAATGGGTTTTCCCAGGGATAAAGAAACCCTGGGAAAACCCGATTCTTCCCATAGTTTCAGGATCGTCCTGTGACCAGGGGAGGTGTGGGCCCCCGTCCTGCCTGGTGCCACGCTTACTTGCAAGTAAGTGCAGCCCCAGAAATGGTACAGAGGGATGCCGCACGGCTCTGTGCCCATCAGGGGAGGCAGCAATTTCACCAGCCCTGGGATGGCAGGGAGGGGCAGGGGGTGAGGCCCGACACATTTCTAACGGAGTGGGGCCTCACTCTTGTGGGACTTGCCCTGCCGCTTCAAAACAGAAAAAGGTGCCTGTGCTGTCCCTGGACGTGGGGCAGTCGTGTGGAACCAGGGGGAGGATCTCAGAACCAGGCATCGAACAGCATAGGCTGAGTTTTATATCTGACCCCAGAATCGTTGTTTTAAACGGATATGGTCTGTTTTTGTTTGTATTTTATGCTTTTCACGGTTTTAAATTTTGTATATTTGCTTTTAATGTTCACTCTTCTTAAACTTTTGTAAACTGCGCAAAGAGCTTCGGCTATGGGGTGGTATATAAATGTAGTAAATAATAATAATAATAACAACAACAACAACAACTGAGCAACAAAAACATGGGTGGAGAAGCGATGGTAGGGAGCGTGTTTCCTCCCCGTGTGATGGAGCTCAGAGTTTGGCCATGAGAGGAGCCCAAGGAAGTGGGAAAGTCTCACAGGCTTTAATGTCTAGACAAATTAGTACCTCTGGCCTGTAGCTAGCCTGTTCGAAGCAAGCAAGACGGCAAAACCACAGCCTGCCCCCTTATCTCTTCCATCACCAACAGCCATGCACATGGTCACCCCTCCATCTACCCATAATGTACGGAAAAGAGAGGAATTCTGCCTGTTTTATGCCCTCACTAGACACATAATCATCACTCCAAAGCAAACACACAAATAAACACGCCAGCCTTGCAGCTCGTCTTGCCGTCTACATGTAGCTCCAGGAAGACATGAATAATTATTAGAAGAACTGGGGAAAAATGAATAGTGCTTAGAAGGAAAAAAGATGGTTCTGATTAGGAAATTTCCTTGGAGATTCAAGGGGAAATGCTACCCACCTCTCACCAAACGCCTCCCATGCTGAGTTCATTAGGTTGGAGGGTAATGCTGAAGATGTCCTGTTGCTGAATATGCAAATAATGTCATTTGGAAGGTATTCAGCCGGTTTAAAACCACTTTCTCCAATCACACCAAGTAAAAAAATAAATATTTGTATGCACAAAATATGCCTCCCTTTTCTCTTTTCTTTTTTCTTTTGCCAATGGATAGCAATCTGATGCCGGAACCTGCTGGTGGAAATGGGGGAGGCAACTTTGTTGATTTCCTCATCCTTATGCAGCCCCCCCCCCATTCTGCAGGCCCCCAAGATTGGGTGGCAAAAGAGGCTGTATAGATAAGGGGGAAATGGTGAAAGGTTTCAGACAAGACAAAGGTTCCGTTAGTGAGCAGTTCATCTCTCCAGTTCCATCATGTTCAAACTGCTTTAAATGGGATTGCTCTCTGCTAGAAAGGGCAGTGTCACGACACAGGCCTCACAGCCCAGGTCTTGTTGCACACAAACCCTCCTCCAGCCAAGCGCCACCACTTGAACAACCTGAGGGGAGGGTAAAACACCAACCTTTCCCTCATAGAGGGTCAAGGCTAGAATCTGGAAAGGTTTTACTGTGTATGGCATAGAATCATAGACTAGCAGAGTTGGAAGGGGCCTACAAGGCCATCGAGTCCAACCCCCTGCTCAATGCAGGAATCCACTCTAAAGCATCCCTGACCGATGGTTGTCCAGTTGCCTCTTGAAGGCCTCTAGTGTGGGAGAGCCCACCACCTCCCTAGGTAACGGATTCCATTGTCGTACTGCTCTAACAGTCAGGATGTTTTTCCTGATGTCCAGCTGGAATCTGGCTTCCTTTCACTTGAGCCCGTTATTCTGTGTCCTGCACTCTGGGAGGATCGAGAAGAGATCCTCCCTGATAATAAGCTGAAGGTTTTATATAAGGTGTTTATGATAGTAACTGTAGAGCAGGTGATAAAGCCAAGCAGACACGTGGTTTGAGGTAACAAAAGATAAAAATGTTTATTTTTGTTTACCAGATCTTAGTTACTTCGAATTCAAGTTAACCTGCTTAAACTACTAGTTTTAATAAAAACAGTCATCTTAAGTCTCTTAAAATCTCATCTCCTTTCACTCTCCACACCACTGACACCCTAACGGACACTCCCCACTCCTAACCAACGGACCCCCATTGATACTCCGCCCCCTTTCACCGCATCATCAGCCCCACCCACTCAGTCCCACATTCTGCACTCACTAGACCTACAAAGCCACAGACACACCTAAGGGAACAGAACTGTGGGGTAATGCCACAGGCAGATTTGTAGTCTGGGGGTGCTCAGAGATCCAGCTCTGTCACTTGAGGCACAAATAGCCACCGTGGTACGAAGTGCCTCTGATCCGTTTCGGCTCATGGATCAGCTACTGCCCGAGCCTTATCACATACCAGCTGCAACCGCTCGCCTGGATTCTTGCAGTGCACGGAACATGGGGCTCGCTCTGACGCTGGGCCAGAAACGTCAGTTAATGTAGAACAGAGCAACAAAGCTGCCTATTGGGACTGGCCATTTTGAACCTATTATTCCAGCGCTGCGTTAACTGCACTGGTTGCCCAGGCAGGATCTACACACTCCTACTTTAAAACAGTTTCAAACGGTTTTGACAACTGTTGGGACACACACACTCCATATACGGTTTTCATACCATTTTCAAAGTGTTCTATCCTGCTTGGGGTAGATCTTCAACCCAGTAGGTTTCCAAGCCCTTAAACCAGTCTACCTGAAGGAGCACTTTCTCCCAAATGTTCCTGCCTGACCGCTAAGATGATCTTCGAAAGCTCTTCTCTGGGTGTCACTGCGCACAATGATGTGACAGGTGGCTACCAGGGAAAGATCCTTTTCTGTGGTAGCCCCCACCCACCCCATCTGTGGAACGCCCACCCTAGGGAGATCTGCCTGGCATCTTTACTATGCATCTAGACGCTAGGATGAGACCTTCCTCTTCTGCCAGGCATTTGATCTTCAATTTGCTGCCTTTATTACAGGTTTACTGCTTACTCTTTGCAGCGCAATCCTACAGCTCTTCAGTCTGATGAGCCATAAGATATTACAGACAGCTCCTCCCACAGGCCATAGACAGAACTATCATCTCTATGTGGCGGGAGGGGGGTCTGAGCGGGGATCTTCCCCGGCTCTGTTAACTAGGGACCCCCCAATGTGGTGGCTCCTTTTCTGAAGCCACAGCCGTGACCATGGAAGTTGTCCCGGAGGAGGAAAGGGAGTGTGGTGGTAGGCAGGGAAGGAAGGGGAGAAGGGAGACATGAATCTCCCTGGTCCACAAGAGTCTCTGAGAGGCGCAGAGGCCCGTCCAGCTAAGAATGCGAAAAAGCAAGAAAGGGAGGCAAAAATGCCTCCCTCCCGCCTCTCGCCCTGACTGCCAGGGCTAGATGGAGGCTTCTGGTCTCAGAACCATCTATAGAGTGGGGGTCCCATATGACTGCACTCGTAAGGTTTTTCATATCTTCTTCTTTTATATATTGTCATTGGCTGTATTACCGCGCTGGTCATTATTTTACTGTTTTGTGTTTTTGTAATTGCAAAGCGTTTGTCAATCGGGCAGTCGATAAATCTAATAAATAAACAAATAAATTTAGTTACTAGTTGCCACTGAACTCAGTTGTACCTTGGTGGACTCGGGAGTTTCATGTGTTTGTTCTTGTTTAAGAAGAGGTTCTTGTCTTGCTTCCTGGCTGGTGAGTCTTCTAAGGACCTTGCTAGACCTGTGTAATAATCTGGAGGAGAGGAGGGGAGATCTCGCGTTAGGAATAACGTGAGGTCTCGCTCTTATTCAGACGGGAGCTGCGACGAGCTCTGGAGGAGAGCCGTCACGGCCGCCATTATTATTATTTTTCAAGCGGCAGGAGCCACAAAAGTTAAGTACGGGTTTTTGTTTCTTTAATTCTCCGTCCCCCCCACCCCCCACCCACAAAGTCCTATCCCCCGCCCGCCCCCCAGGCCCCGTTCTCCGTTCCCATCCACCCCACCCCTGCAAAGTCCGATCCCCCCGATGTCCCCACCGTAGCCCTGATGGCCGCAGCGGTCCTGTGGAGCTGGGAAAAGCAGCGAACCTGGCTACACGCCTGCGGTCCCAGCCTCAGCCCAACCTGAGGTTGGGACCATGGGAAGAACCACGCTACCAGCAGTTCCTGTCAGCGCGGTGCCAGGGCGGCGTGACCCCTGCCTGAGGCCGGGATCCCCTTTGCGTCGTTTGGACGCACAGGGATGAGCACGGTCCTCACACCAGGCTAACACCTGGTCTAGCAAGGCCCTAAATCTCACATGGTAGCATGTCTAGCTTTAAGATGATATCAAGTGATGCAGCCAGTAAAAGATGTATAATCACCCAGTTCTGTTGCATGCAACCTGTCTGCTTCTTGGAGTCTGTATTTTTCTCCTTTTGCCTATGGAAGCTTCTTGCTTTTGGTGAACAGGTCATTTGACTTGGTCCACTGAAGAGGAACCTGCAATGTTTTCCCACGTCCCTGCAAACCACCTCAATGTTGTTGAACTGTGGCATGCAAAAGTACAGGGTCTGCTTGTCTCAAATGTGTGGGATGGCTCATTGATCACGAGCAGGGATCTACTATGGGCAGAAGGAACAAAGAAAAAAAAGGAAAGAATTGCCTCTAGCATTTTATATAGAGTGAAATTCAAAATGAATTTGGAAGTCCTGCTCAGGGAAAAAAAAATATGCTCAGTTGTGAAAGATGCCAAGAGCATTTCAATAAGGCTGGCAAAAGAGCACCTCAAGAAAGTGCCATATATCCCTAGGATGCCATCAAGTTTTACCTAAATGGTAAACCTAAAGTCCCAGAAATGTTGAGATTTCTATGGGGCCCAGATGGCTGAGGAATTTTCCAAGGGAAATGGAAGGAGATTTGCGGTTTGTGACATCTCTCACAGATGTTTTCCACACCCATGCTTGGGCATCACATGCAATCCATTTGAGGGTACTGGAGCTCATTATCTTGCTTAGGGTGACCATATTTTGGAAATCAAAAAGGAGGACAACATGGCCGCCCTATAGGGGGGAGCCCACCAACATGTCCAGCCCCCAAGGGGGCGTGCCCACCCAAACATGGCCTTGGTCACAGGTCTGATTTCACAGCACACAATTAAGACAAACCTGTTCTACATAACATCTTAATGTTAAAATCACAGGAATAAAGTATAAGTGAGACATTCTGTGTATCTGAAATTAACTTCACTCATTCCTATTTCTGTAGCTTTTGCTGTACGTTGAAGCTTTTGGTATACTGTGTCCTCAGCTACACCAAGCAGGGTATTCCACTATGAAAGCGGTATATAAAAGGCAGGAGCCACACTACTGCTTTATAGCAACATTGGAGTGCACTGCAGGATCTGCACTATTGCTTTATAGTGGTACTGAGGTGCACTGACAACTGTTGGGGCCCAGGACACATCTACACCAAGCAGGATATAACACTATGAAAGTGGTATGAAAGTGGCATATGGTATGTGTCATGGGCCCCAACAGTTGTCAGTGCACTTCAGTACTGCTATAAAGCAGTAGTGTGGCTCCTGGCTTTTCTCTACCGCTTTCAAAGTGGAATGTCCTGCTTGGTGTAGATGAGCCCTGTGTGTGATACAGTCTTCCCTTCCCTCAGATATCTTTTCTGACTGCAAATCCTTCACTGGATGACCACAGTCTAACCTTTCCTAACATTTAACACTGTTTCCCCATCACTTTACTGCATACTGCTACCACTGAACAAATGAAGCAGTTGACAAGTATACAACAACCAAACAACCAAGCATTCAGAAAGAGTATAAACTACTATTAGCCTGCAAACGTTAGCCATGGAACAAAATGGACTAAAGGCTACCACCTCTTAGCTTGTTTCAACTTCAACCAGGCATAACAGTCAAAAACAACCGAGGAAAACACACCTACATTGAAATTGCAATACCTAATGACAAAAATGTTGCAGAAAAGGAAGAGGAAAAGAGAGGAAAATATACACCACTGGCTAAACTAAAGAAATGTGCAGTTTAAGGCCCCCCTTGTTTCCATCTGGGGCTCTCCTTGGTCGCTGCAGTGACATCACAGCGGCGACCAAGGAGAGCCCTGGATCAACGTGAGGCAATGGGCTGGGGGCCGCGCTCCCTCCCTTCTGGGAACCCGCCCTCCAGCCCCCCCTGCGTTGAGAAAGAAGAAGAAGAGGAGGAGGAAGAAGAGGAGGAAGCAGCAGCAGCAGCAAGAGAAGGAGCAAGTAGAAGTAAGACAAAGGGGTGTGTGGGTGTGTGGGTGTGTGAAAGTGTATGGGTGAATAGGGTGCCTGGTTGAATGGATGTGTGTGTGCTGGCAGTGTGTGTGGGAGGGCTGTACTCTTCTGCATGTCGGGGGGATGATTTGGAGGTGATATTCTTATGAAATAATGCATTTTGACCCATAGACCTTCCTATCCAATTTGTTTGATATAATTGGCATGACGTATATTTTGTAAAAAATGCTGATAATTGTCCATCCTTCTCAAAAATCTTTCAAAAACTAACAGGGTTGCCGCCATCATCATCATCGTCATCATCATCGTCGTCGTCGTCATTTATCTCTCTTTTCATGCTCGTGGTGGTTTTCCTAGGTGAACATGATGGGCTTTGCCAAGTCATGCGGTCTTTTACGGATTCAGAAATGTCCTGACTATTGAACATGTTTTAGGTATGACTGCTTTCTGGATGTTGGTGTGCATGTATTTTGGTAGGCCTAATTTCTGAAGGTTTTCTTTAAAAATAAAATGATGTGATGCTGGTGACTGATGTGACTAACGGAATAATTGTAACTTTTTCCTGTTGCTATAGTTCTTTAACTTCCATAGCCAGTGGTGTATATTTCTCTCTCTTTTCCTCTTCCTTTTCTGCAACATTTTTGTCATTAGGTATTGCTGTGTCAATAAGGTAGTTGTGTTTTTTAGGGGTGTGCACGGACCCCCCGCTCCGCTTCACTTGCAGATCCGCCATTTTTTGGAGTGGGCCGCTCCGCCCCGCCCCCGCTCCGCCCACTTCCGCTCCGCTCCGCTCGGAGCTCCGGATCCGGATCGGAGCTCCGTTTTCCCCCCCCATAGTGTTGCATTGAAAGCTAAAAAAGTAAACAACTTTTTTTCGGTTCAAGTTAGAAACCTCACGTTTGGCACCATGACACCTCATGGGCGTATACACACGCACGCCAAGTTTCAAGGCAATCCCATCATCCCCTGATTTTTGGGGAATTTTTGAAAATCGGGCACCCCATTCAGACCCCTTGGGATAGCTCCGTCAATTTGCATGTTAGAAACCTCAAACTCGGCACCAGGGCAGCTTATCCATGTGTCCACATGGACGCCCAGACTCAAGGCAGTCCCATCATCCCCTGATTTTTGGCGCGGCTCTAACCTCTAACGCACCACCCATCACACCCCTTTCGATAGCTCCGTCAATTTGCACGTTAGAAATCTCAAACTTGGCACCATGATAGCTTATCCATGTGTCCGCATGGACGCCAAGTTTCAAGGCAATCCCATCATCCCCTGATTTTTGGGGAATTTTTGAAAATCGGGCACCCCATTCAGACCCCTTGGGATAGCTCCGTCAATTTGCATGTTAGAAACCTCAAACTCGGCACCAGGGAATAATTGTAACTTTTTCCTGTTGCTATAGTTCTTTAACTTCCATAGCCAGTGGTGTATATTTCTCTCTCTTTTCCTCTTCCTTTTCTGCAACATTTTTGTCATTAGGTATTGCTGTGTCAATAAGGTAGTTGTGTTTTTTAGGGGTGTGCACGGACCCCCCGCTCCGCTTCACTTGCAGATCCGCCATTTTCCGGAGTGGGCCGCTCCGCCCCGCCCCCGCTCCGCCCACTTCCGCTCCGCTCCGCTCGGAGCTCCGGATCCAGATCGGAGCTCCGTTTCCCCCCCCCATAGTGTTGCATTGAAAGCTAAAAAAGTAAACAACTTTTTTTCGGTTCAAGTTAGAAACCTCACGTTTGGCACCATGACACCTCATGGGTGTATACACACGCACGCCAAGTTTCAAGGCAATCCCATCATCCCCTGATTTTTGGGGAATTTTTGAAAATCGGGCACCCCATTCAGACCCCTTGGGATAGCTCCGTCAATTTGCATGTTAGAAACCTCAAACTCGGCACCAGGGCAGCTTATCCATGTGTCCACATGGACGCCCAGACTCAAGGCAGTCCCATCATCCCCTGATTTTTGGTGCGGCTCTAACCTCTAACGCACCACCCATCACACCCCTTTCGATAGCTCCGTCAATTTGCACGTTAGAAACCTCAAACTTGGCACCATGATAGCTTATCCATGTGTCCGCATGGACGCCAAGTTTCAAGGCAATCCCATCATCCCCTGATTTTTGGGGAATTTTTGAAAATCGGGCACCCCATTCAGACCCCTTGGGATAGCTCCGTCAATTTGCATGTTAGAAACCTCAAACTCGGCACCAGGGAATAATTGTAACTTTTTCCTGTTGCTATAGTTCTTTAACTTCCATAGCCAGTGGTGTATATTTCTCTCTCTTTTCCTCTTCCTTTTCTGCAACATTTTTGTCATTAGGTATTGCTGTGTCAATAAGGTAATTGTGTTTTTCTTGGTTGTTTTTGACTGTTATGTCTGGTTGAAGTTGAAACAAGTTAAGAGGTGCTAGCTTTTAGTCCATTTTGTCCCATGGCTAACGTTTTCAGGCTAATAGTAGTTTATACTCTTTCTGAATGATTCGTTGCTTGTTTGTTGTACTAGATTTTTCTGTACTTGTCAACTGCTTCATTTGTTCAGTGGTAGCAGTATGCTGAATCTGTGAGTATGGATATAAGAAAGGTGATGGGGAAAGGGTGTTAAATGTTAGGAAAGGTGAGACTATGGTCATCCAGTGAAGGATTTGCAGTGAGAAAAGATATTTGAGGGAAGGGGAGGCTGTATCACACAGCGTATAGCTAAAGCTTCAAAGTACAGCGAAAGCTACAGAAGTAGAAATGAGTGAAGTTAATTTCAGATACATTGAATGTCTCACTTGTTCTCTATTCCAGTGATTTTAACATTAAGATGTTATGTAGAACAGGTTTGTCTCAATTGTGTGCTGTGAAATCCGACCTGTGACCCAGGCCATGTTTGGGTGGGCATGTCCCTTTGGGGGCTGGACATGTTGGTGGGCATGCCCCCTTGGGGGCTGGACATGTTGGTGGGCATGTCCCCTTGGGGGCTGGACATGTTGGTGGACACGCCCCCTTTGGGCGGCTGTGTTGTCCTCCTTTTTGGTTTCCAAAATATGGTCACCCTAGTCATGTGAGCTCCCTGTGATCAGAACAAACCATTTGGATTCACCATTGACCTCAATATATCAAGGCACCAAGCTGGGATGACCTTTATCACCTCTCTTATTTGCTTTATCCATAGAACCACTGGCGAAACTTATAAGAAATGGTAACTCAATTGAAGGAATCAAGTTTAAGGGAGGAAAGAGATTTACTAATTTATATGCAGAAGATTTGGGCCTAACCTTGTCAAACCCATTAAGGGACTTACAGAGAATATTGAAAATCACTACTGAATATGGTGGCGTGTCAGGGCTGACAATCAATAATAATAAAAAATCTAATATATGATCTCTGAGGCCACGCCTAGAACTAAGGTTTATCCTGGGATCATCCAGGGTTCGCCCCTGCCTGAGCACTGGATCCCCTATGTGTCACGTAGATGAACAGGTTTGACTACTGGAAGATCCAGGGATAAACCTGATGTCTAGCTATGGCCTGAATCTATATATATAAAAAACAACAACCTAAAGATAAGCTCATGAAAACTACTGGTATCGCCCCTGATTTCCCCCGCCACCATGCCTGAACCCCCCCTGCCCACTCGCTCACCCAGCCCCCGTCCCCATCTGCCATGCCTGTCCCTGTCCGCCATGCCTGTCCCCGTCCTTCCTCACCCCGTCCACCATGCCTGTCCCCGTCCTCCTTCCCCCCCCATCCACCAGGCCCTGTCCCCATCCGCCATGCCCGTCCCCGTTCTTCTCCCCCGCCTCTCCTGCCGGGAAAATTAATATTTATTTTGGGGTTTTCCAAAGTGCTTGATGACAGTTTGGAAGGACTGAAAGAAACAGAAGTGTAAAGACAGAATCTTCCTGCAGCTAATCATATGAAGAGGTCCTAAGTGTCAGAAACCTAAGGAGGAAGTTGTGAAATTCATCCCCTCATAGTCATATTCCCATAAGCCACGTGGCCACCTCCCCTGCAAGGAAGGCCCCCAGTCTGCTCCTTAGCTGGCTGGAGGGTTTCCCGTGGTGACGCTCCCTCTGAGCAGACAACGCATGCAGGAGTCTGCAGGGGCACCCATGTGCCTGGAAGAGAGGGGCAGAACTCGGGTGGCCACAAAACGGGCCTGGCTAGGGAGGCCAGGCCAATGTTGGGCACCCTTGTAAACCACAGGCCCTAGCCCCCCACTAAACCCACCAGTACTGAGCGGAACACTGGCCATGGCTGAGCACGGTTGCTAAGTGATGGCGGCATGTCTTCCATTGTGACACGACCCCCAGCTGGAAGGGCTGCAGGAGGCCTGGGGGGGAGGAGGTCTTTGTGGGTAGTGAGGAGAGAGCGAGAGGGAGCGGAGGAGAGAGTGGGAGCGCGTTTGGCAGTTAGAGAGAGCTAGAGAGTGTGGGAGAAGGTGGTGGAGAGCGGTAGAGGGTGGTAGAGACAGCTTAGAGAGTCAGTGACATTGGGATTGTTGAAACCATCAGATAGAGTTAGAACTCCAGTTTCTAGATAGTTAGAGGCAGCTGAGAGAGGGAGGTTTCGGAGCTAGACGGAGACACTGAATCCTCAAAGATGTGAGTACTTATTTAGAGTCTCCTTCTCACCCTAGGGGGGCTCTCCCACCTCTCTCTCATGGCCAGGTCAAAATCTGTGTGTGTGTGTGTGTGTGTGTGTTATAAATGCTTGAGGTCCAAGGCCTGTCCTACTGCTGACCTAGGGTGGGGCTGGAAGGGTTTTGGGGGGTGGTTTCTTAATCTTACCTGAGACCCCTTCCCCAGGGTACCCACTGTCGAACCCTGTAATTGGCCCAGAGAGTTTGGGCTTTGGGGCGCTCTTGAAAAACAATAAGAACAACAACAAAAAGGACACTTGGCAGAATTTTCTCCAAATTGTCTTTGGCATTTAGGGGAGGGCTTAGCGGTATCCCCCCCCCGCCACACCCTCAAATGATGCTAGGTATGTGGGGGGATTCCGGGGACATACTAAACCGAAGGACACCGAATGGCCATTGAAATGCATTGTGTCATTCCGAATGGCCATAGGAAACCATTGAAGGAGTTTAGGGATCATCTTCAAATTAAAATCAGTGAAGAGAGAGCCTCCTCTTGGTATTGGGAACAAAGAGAACAGAGAGTATTCTCGGTGAATTGAAGAAGAACACTTGAGTTTTTGTTGGGACTACAACATTTAAGGCCGTTCTGAAGAGCTTAGAAAGCTTAATAGGAAGAAAAAACTACATGGGAAAATACCTGAATATGCCAACTACTCTTTTCTAAACAATTTGCCAACAGGTTCAACTGAAACTATTTTTTCTTTATACGACTATCAAATATTAATAATGAACAAAGAATAGACATAAAAATAAAAATGGCTGCATTCCTCAAACCTAGCATCATGCTATCAGCTAACAAACTTTTTAAAATGTTTACTGTTTTTAACTTTTGTAAACCGCCCAGAGAGCTTTGGCTATGGGGCGGTATATAAATGTAATAAATAAATAAATAAATAAATAAATAACTTAAAGGAGTTAAACATTTAGTTTTCATAGAAAACCACACAGAATCAAAATACAAACTAACAAAGTGGTTTTGGGGAACAATTCCTATGACCCCCAACACAGTGGTTTCTAGGGATCATCTCCAAACATAGAAAGAAAACCGAATACAATAAAGGGAAGGTGACTGCAGTTTCATGCAATGCTTCATAGCCACCAGTTCAAAAAGACCAAAACAAGTGGAGCAGGGGTTGCCAAAAACTGCCACAGATTATTACCATGTTTACATATCCCCCCCCCCCTCCAGCACCCCCTCCTCACAACAATGCAGGCCTGCATTTCAAAGTAGCCATAGGGATACATGGGAATGATACCACAAGCCCCTTAAGAACCAGATGAAGCTGAAAATCCCTGAGGAGGTTGACATTAGCAACCCAAGCATCCTAAGACTCTGTGCTTGCTACATGTTGCATTGAACTTGCCCCCCTCCCTTGGGCATAGCCATGATATGGGGTGTCATTCAGAACGGCCATAGGAGAGCTTTAGGCTGTCACAAGCAGGCACAGAGAAAAGAGGGGGAGCCCCAAAATGCTCATGGAGATTTGAACTAAGACCCTAAGGATCCAAAGAGTTGCTGCTGGAGACATGCTCCACTGGAATGGCCCCCACATTGCGCATGGGCCCATTAGGTTCCTTCAGTATGGCCATAGGAAAGCAATCGGCTGTCAGGCATCCCCAGAAAACCAGGGGGAGCCCCAAAATTCTCAAAGAGGCTTGTAATAACACACTAAGCATCCTAAGAGTTTTTGCTGCAAGCATGCTCCATTGGAACGGCTCCTAAGCTGCGCATGAGCACCTGAGGTTTCTTCAGAACGGCCATAAGAAAACAATGAGCCTATCTGGCAGCCCCAGAAAACCAGGGGGAGCCCCAAAATTCTCAAAGAGGCTTGTAATAAAACAAGAAGCATCCTAAAACTTTTTGTTGGAAGCGTGCTCCATTGGAATGGGCCCCACATTGCGCAGGGACACATGAGGTTTCTTCAGAATGGCCATAAGAAAACAATGGGCCTCTCTGGCAGCCCCAGAAAATCAGGGGGAGCCCCAAAATTCTCGTAGAGGCTTGTAATGAGACCCTAAGTATGCTAAATGTTTTTGCTGCAGGAATGCTCCGTTTGAATGTCCTCCACGTTGCACACAGGCACATAAGGTTTCTTCAGAATGGCCATAGGAAAGCATGGCGCTATCTCGCAGCCCCAGAAAATCAGGGGGAGCCCCAAAATTCTCATAGACACTTGTAAAGAGACCCTAAGCATACTAGAGCACGCCTGCAGCAAAAGCTCTTAGCATGCTTAGGGCCTTATTACAAGCCTCTACGAGAATTTTGGGGCTCCCCCTGATTTTCTGGGGCTGCCAGAGAGGCCCATTGCTTTCTTATGGCCATTCTTAAGGAACCTCATAGGTCCGTGCGCAATGTGGGGCCCATTCCAACGGAGCACGCCTCCAACAAAAACTCTTAGCATGCTTAGGGTCTTATTACAAGCCTCTACGAGAATTTTGGGGCTCCTCCTGATTTTCTGGGGCTGCCAGATAGCGCCATGCTTTCCTATGGCCATTCTGAAGAAACCCCATGTACCTGTGCGCAGCATAGGGGCCGTTCCAATGGAGCACGCCTGCAGCAAAAGCTCTTAGCATGCTTAGTGTGTTATTACAAGTCTCTATAAGTATTTCAGGGGTCCCCCTGATTTTCTGGGGCTGCCAGATAGCGCCATCCTTTCCTATGGCCATTCTGAAGAAACCTCATGTGACCCAATGTGGTCTCCAGGTGTTTCGGCCTCCACTCAGAGCAGTCTTGCCTGGGGATTAGGACCTGCACTCCCCATTTCTCACTTTCCGCCTTCTCTGTTTTAGGCTGAAGAAGCTGCGAACCCTTTTTCAGCGCAATAAAGTGCACCCAGAGGAAGGCAGCAGCTTCAAGAAAGGGTTGGCATCGCCTGCAGCCCCTCCAAGGCCCTTCTGGAGGCAGTTCTGCTGCTGTAAGACGATCCAAGTCCACCCACTGGGGCTGAAACCTCCGGCGCGGAGGAAGGCCCTGGACCTGTGCACCCTGCGCCGGAGGCTGGAGGCCCTGGAAGTGGACCAGCAGGCCGCATCGGAGGGATCAGGTGAGGTGATGGCCAGGGCTTGGGGGGAGGGCTGGGGGGAGGCCTGTCCGGAGGCCCAAGGCCTCACAGGAAGGCAGCAGCCTGTCTTTGGAAGGGGGAAGGACACAGCCCTTCCTCCAGCCCTGACCTCCCTCTGTTGACTCTACGGCAGGCTTGGATTCCACCACCTCTTTGCCGCAGACCCGTACGGAGGAAGATCTCGCTGGCCTGATGGACACCATCTTCGCCTTTGTACAGCAGGTCCAAGCTGGAGAAAAGGTACAGGTCACTTAGGGCCCGTGGTGGCTGGGGCCTCCAGGACTGGCAGGGCAGAGGGCCTGGTCACGCTCAGGGAGGGGGATGGAGCCCAGCTCGTCTCCTCTTCTCCTCCGCCTCCATGACCTGTGAGATGCCTGCGAACAACGTTGTGAGGGGGGGGACGGAGGGGGGAGGGGGGGCAGAGTTTTACTAGCAATCCTTTCCTTATAATTTCCAGCATTTTGACTGCAAGGCGAAATTCCTCTTCCTCCGGGCCGTCATCGCAGCGTGCACAGCCACCCGGAAGAGCAGGGGGAGGGCCCTGGCGTTCCCCTGCTCCGCGGAGGAACTGGTGGAGGCCATAGCGGTGAGTGCGCTGCAGCCCCTGCCCGCCATTGGGAAGGCTGGTGAAATCTCCCTCCTGGGGCAGGCTGGGCCTTGAGAGGGCCTTGAATCTCATCGTTTGCCTTCTCCCTGTCGCCATCTCCCCCAGGTGGCCATGGAAACCAGGCTGGGACAGTCTCTGCCACACTGCCTCCTGGCATGTGCCATGAAGGCCATTTACGGGCTCAGGTACGACGATGGCTGATGGGGTCTGCAGGGGGACACGGATTGGTCTCTTCACCCTCACCCCTCTGGCGGCTTTGGTCAAGGAGGGAGGAGAGCTTTTAGGCAGTGCTCTCTGCCAGCACGGAAGGCCTCTCCGAAGGACAGGGCTGTGTGCGTGAGTGGGGCTGGGGGGATAGCCAGCCGACGGTCCTTGGACAAGCCTGAGTAACAGCCAATTCCTTTCTCTTTTCTCCTCCCAGCCAAACCTGGGGAGCCTTCAACCGGGAGCTGGAGTCCCACGTCTTGCGGTTGGTTCTCCATGAGGTCCTCAGCCATCCAAGGCCTGGAGCAGCCCCTCGGCAACAGGTAAATCCTCCCCAAAGGCTTTGGTGATGGGCAGAGGCGGTTTCCGGAGCTTTGGCTCCCCTCTGGACCAGAAGTTGTGGCCGTCTGCTATAGGCTCGGGGGCAGGTGTCTGTTCCGGAGGGAAGGCGGGAAGGGCGCCCCCGTTCCTTAGCTGCAGCATCTGCCCAGGGAACTGTTAGAGGAAGGCGGGTTCTTTGGCGAAGCGGAGTCACAGGGCTTTCTGCGGCCTGGGGGGAGGCAAAACCTCCAGGCCTGCAGGCCCCTCTGATGATGTTGTGTCTCCGTCGCCCCTCCTTGACCTCCAGAGAGAGGGGAAATGGAGGGAGGAGGGAGGAGGGAGGGAGGAGACCTTCGTGCCCCAAAGTTCCTTGGTGTGGCGTGAGCTTCTTCCTCTCTCGGGCCCTTTTCCAGCAGGGCGCGCTTTCGCCCACCTCTGTTAAAGACGAAGGCATAGCATGGCTCCCTTGACCCGGAAGAAGGGAGACTCATGGGCAAATGGCAGGCAGGGGCTTCAGTGCCGGCACTTTGGTCTAACGCTCGCTTTCCTTTCAGCGCCTCTTCAAATCGTATGGCTTTGAAGCAGCTGAGTTCATGCTGAGGGGCTTGCTGACCGGAGAGCCAACCGTCGGCCATTTGCTCTTCATTCTGGAGGTGAGTGGGGTTGCAGGAGGACTTTGATTTGGCTCGCAAGGCATGTGAGGATGCCCAACTCAAAGCCCCGAATGCAAATGGGAAGGTCCTGCCTGGATTCTGAGCTCCTGCTTCTCTCCACAGCACATCCATTACTGGGCCCAGTCTGTGGATGACGTGGAAAGGTGGAGGGCCCTGAGCTGTGGGACAGCCCTCCTCCAATTTGCCCAGAAGATGCAGAACCTGGATGTGAGTAGCAATACTTGCGGGCATGGCTGGAGCCCTGGACTGGGACCGGAGGAGACTCCAAAGCAGTGGACCCAAGCTGCTCTTGGAGGAAAGGGAGCTGTCTCCTCCATGGAAGGAGCAAGGGTGGGGGCCATCAAACCAGGGCCACTGTCAGGGGCAAAGGGTTAACCCCCCATCCCAATGCCAGATCCCATGACAGCTCCCATGGAGGGCTTGTCCTACAGAGGCCCCGTGAGGCCAAGGGTCCACCCGCGAGAGAAGTGTGGGTAGAGATCTGTCTTGTTTTCTTTCCCCCTAGATGTCGGGAGAAGAATCCACCATTCGCAGGCTCCTGGGGGAAGTTGGAGGGCTGCTCTCTCACGAGAGGGAGGAGATCCGTCAGCAGGCCAGAGAAGCCCTCCTGGCCTATCAAGAGCTCCTCCATCGCCAAAGGGGTAAGTTGGCATCAGAGGAGGAGGAGATGCAGGGCAGGGGCACGAAAGAGGCTCTGTGCTAGGCTACCTGAGGTCCAGAAGGAACCGTAGCCTTCCCTGTCCCAAGACAGTTCATCAGTATTTGCCCCTAGCACCCCACAGCCTCCAGTTCTGAGGAGAGAGATTCCCCCAAGGAGGCTGGACAACCTCTTTCCCCAATCTCACTAAAACACCCGCAAGGACTGTCGCTTCTGAGTGCGACCTCTGCAGTTCCCCTTGGTTTCAGGCTCTGAAGCTCTTCTTTTCTTCCCTTTCATCCAGAGGCCGTCATCATTGAGGACCTTTGAGGTCGCAATGTCTGGACACCTCCCCGTGAAGCAATGGAAGAAAGGCCGAAGGCTGAAGCAGCTGATGAAGGGAGCAGCCCGAGAGGAAAGAGAGGCCCTGCACAGGAGCCAGACGTCGATCCTGATGAAACGAGCGCCAGGCAAGAATGCCAGGAGATGCCATTGGGCATGCAAGAGAAAAGAAAGTGCGGAAGGCGAAGCAGGACACTGCAAGGTGGAACGAGTGTCCCAAGGATTTGTGCAAAAGCATGGAGAAGACGTCAATGACATTGTTGGCCCGGTTGTGAAATGCAGCAGCATCGGAACATTCCTGAAGCCCGCAACGCCCAGGAAGAGGCAAGCCAGGCACCTGGAGACATTGAGATGTCACAGAAGAACTGTATACAGAGCAGCCTCCAGGTTTGCCAAACCCTGCGCAAGGAAATGCTGGGTGCAAACCCAAGAACAGACTTCAAGTACTCCACTTTGAGCGATGGAGAACCAGGTGGGTCGTTGCACTAGAAGTAAATAAGGTTTTGAAGGACATTACAAGAGAAGAACCAGAAGAAGATGCAGCAGGAGGAGAGAAGTGGCCAGAGCAAGAGGAAGACCCTGTTGGGAGAGCCTTCCTAAAGAAGGTCAGCTAGAAGCTACAGTGCCCTGGAACTGGGGCTGAAACATCAGAAGCAGTTTTAAAAACGGACTTTGGTAAATGAAGAGCTAAGCCAAAAGAGGGAATCTCTGGAGAACTGAAGCAGACGGGCGAACCTCAGAATTCGAAGTTACAGAATCAGCTGAGGGAAAGGAGATCAATAAGTACTTAACAGAATGGCTCATTAACCCTTCCCCAGAACTGGAGCTGTCACAGCGGGATATCGTCGGAGTTCCCCTGCCTTGTACCCTAAGTTGCATGTTGGAGCTCCCGCAAGAGACATTATAGCCACACTGTGGAATGAAGCACTAAGAGACGCCACTTTCAAAGCTGCAAGAAACGAGCCTCCCCTGTTAATAGGGGGCACCACGGTGCAACTTTGCCAAGACTTGAGTCCTGAGGCCCTCAACAGAAGAAAACCTTTTAAATTCTTCACTGAACAACTCTGCAGAGCCAACATTCAACAATGCGGTGATCCTGTGAAACGAATAACCCACAAGGACAGCAAGACTTCACGTAGTCTCCGCTCACAAGGTAGCAAGATCTCAACTTGAAATGCTCCAGCTGAATATCGAAGGCTTGTCAGAATCTGAGGAGCAAGAATCTGACCCTCAAGCAGAAGTGGAGGAACAGGGCAGCGATGCTGAATGGTCAGAACATCCCAGAAGGCAAAGAAAAAAGAACACAGCGCCAACAGCTAGGCTCCCTAATGTTCATTAAGTCTCTGAGTTCGTTTTACTCGCAGATAAGAGTTATCGTGGATCAATACGGAGTACAATATTGAAGAATTTAATATACACATGACGACATATACTAGAAGTTGATGAGTCGGGGTGGATCTTGAGTGCTGAGAAAACGGCAGCGTGAGGAGAGACCTTCTCTGCCGGAATGCAAAAAAGCTGTCCCGAGGAATCGTTGAACGGCTCAAAAACGATTGGAAAGCTCAGCCTTGGATGGGGAATGACAGCAGACCGACAGAGAACCAGAGAAGTATTTTAAACCAAGGTAACAAGACCCAAAATATATATATAGCAGATAAGCTCCAAACGAAGCAGACGCGATGGCTGCCGGAAGCTCAGCAAACCCTGCAAACGGCACACAGTTAACACAGGCGCAACAGCAAGGAATGCAATGAAGGGCAAAAGCTCTTAAGGAGGACATAGATCAGCCCCTTACTGCTTTTAAGCAAGAACGGAAGGAAACTCGGACAGCGATTTTGGAAACTCAACTGGGGACTTTACACACAACGATAGAACAAGTGAAAAACAACAGCAGTAATAAAGATCACACAGCCTGAGGAGAATCTTAGAAAGCAAAATGCAGAAACAAAATACAAACCGGAAGAAACGGAGAACCAAGGTCACAGATGTAACCTGCGCCTGCGTGGCCTTGCAGAAGATGCAGAAGGAGACAACAGGAAAGACCTGTTAGCAAAACGGCTTTTCTTCCATGGTCCCGGATTTCCCAACGGCCCCAGATGCCTTTGGAAGTGCTCACAGAGCTCTGGGGCCGAGGAAGAAGGCTGCAAACTCTCCTAGAGACGGAATTGTGCGCTTTGCAAGAGATCCTTTAGCAAAGACGGAGGGAACTGAAGGAAACCCTGCAGAATGGTGCAGCTGTAATGATATTGCAGGACTTGGTGCTGGAGATACTGCCGTGACGGCGGCAACTGAGACCCGACGCCTTCAAACTGCAAAAGGCAGACTACAGATATTTGCTGGGGTGGTGGTGGTTCCTTCCATCTGATGGTGCCAAATGAAGGGATCACACCAATAGCGACAAGCAAGCAAGAAGTGGCTTGAATATGGAAAGATCTGAGACTAGAACTCCCGGAAGGGGTCTCCGTTGAAGATGCAGACAGAGAAGAGGATGGGGAGGAGTCTGAAGACGAAGGAAGCCGGGAAATCATGCACAGGAGGCGCAACCAAAGACCCAGGGATAGAGGACCAATACTGGAGGGCTCAACCCTTGTGCTGAGATCCTTACCAAACAGATGAAGATGAATGGGCAAAAAAGCTAAGGAGACATGACGTAATATGAGCCGACATATAGAACATTAAGCGTAGACTGTTTTTAAGCACTTTTATTTGGACTTCTCCATCACGTAGAAGGATAGTAACAGAAACAATCTGAGGCCCTGGTTAGACCGACCGGGTCTAGCGTGACGGAGGGGGGAGGTTCTCGCGATATGGTTATTGTGAGATCTCCCCCTCTGTCTACGCGTTCAGCCGTGTCAGGATCATCCCAAGACAGTGGAAAAAGCGGGTGAAAAGGGTAAGGCGATATCCCAGGCCAAGGGAGGGATCAGCCCTCCCTGCTCCCGGGATCCCCTGTGCATCATGTAAATGCCCAGGGAAAATCCCCGGGAAATCCCCCCACCTAGCCACGCCCTAAGTCTATTGTTATGCCAATCATTTAAGAGGGCCAAAACAGTATGTGAAGAAAATGTAGTAAGGCTGTGAAAGAATCTCATCTCACGTGGTCGACATAGGTATTGCTACACATAGGTGTGACTGTTCACCCCCAGACAGAAAGAGAATATTATTATTAAAAACAGTCATTATACTTTATTATTGGCGGGTAGCAATTTGTTAAATTGAGGTGCAAGCTATCGCTCTAGGGAGCGATGGAACGGAATGCCCCCCCCCCCGCAAAGGCAGCGAGGAGGTGGAAAAGGGAACGTGCTGCTGGTTTTAATTTTGATTGGTTGGGATTTGTTCTTATTTTCAAATGGGGCTGTGCACAGGGCCCCCGAACCGGTTTGGTTCCCAACCCAGACCTTCCAGATTGGGCCTGAACCAGTTCGGGTCGATCTGGACCTCCCCCGATCCGCTCCGGAACCAGATCCGGAATGAGATCCGGAGGTCTGGATTGATATTCGGCCCCATTTTGCCCCTCCTTCCCCACTTACTTGCCTCCACAGCAGACGGTGGAGGCAGGTAAATGGGGAAAGGGGGACAAAATTGGGGGCCGAATAATAATAATAATAATAATAATAATAATAATAATAATAATAATAATAATAATTATTTATTACCCGCCTCTCCCTCTGGATCAAGGTGGGGTACCACACAAATAAAAGCATCATAAAATACATACAACTAATTCAAACGTTTAAAACCAGTGCATCATTAAAAGCAGCACACCATTAAAAAAGGCATCTTAAAATTCAACTGGGTAGGCCTGCCAGAAGAGATTAGTGTTTATGGCTTTCTTCCCTGGCTCCGCTGCCCACCGCTGCATGGACTGTGGTAGACAACGGAGCCAAGTAAGCCCCCCTTCCCACTTATTCTGAATGGAACCTCCCTACCCAATACTTGGGCTGTTGCTAGATGAGAGTTTAGCCTGGGCTGAAACCTCGGCTCATCCCTGTTCGTGCAGGGCTAAACCCTCCCTTGACCCGGGTTAACCAGATCCACTTGTAGCCCGGTTTTTCCACAGCCCCGTGCTGAGCCCGTGGCTGCAGAAAGTCTAGCTGGTTCCGCGGCTTTTCCCAACTACGCGGCTTACTCACGAGTAGCTGGGAGAAGCTGCACACACTGCACACTCCATAGGAGCGCTGTGCCCATCAGGCCGGGGGCGAGGGAATCGCAGGGGGGAGAGAGATGGGGGCAAGGGGGGAAGAGCGGGCCCGGCAGGAGAGATGGGGGGGGGAAGCAGAGCCAGGGTGGGGAGATGGCAGCCAGGGTGGTGGTGGAGGGGGCATCGGACATGGTGAGCGAGCGGACGGGCGGGCGAGCATGGGGGTATCAGACATTGTGGGGGGGAATCGGGGGAGTGGGGAACGCTTTATTTTTTTAAAAAATCAACTTACCTTTTTGTTGGTGTGCTCCTACGCACATGGCCCCTTTAACTTTTTTTAAAAAATGGAGGATGCGACGGGGCTTTCCTTTCCCCGTCGGGTCTGACGTGTGGAAAGGAGCGACAGCCCGCGCTAATTCTAGCATGGGCTGGCTGCTCCTCCCACACGGATTCTGAGGTAGGTCTAGCAAGGCCCTTGTTCACAATCTAGAATAGTACTAGTACAACTATTACCCAGAGGACCTTTTCCTCTGCTGTTACCAGATTATGGAATGACCTGCCAGGAGAGATTCATCAACTTAACAGTCTTCCGGATTTTAAGAAAGCCATAAAGACTGATGTCTTCCAGCAGGGCTACCCAGTTGGATTTTAAGATGCCTTTAAATAATGTGCTGCTAGTGAATAAAAATAATTGGTATCTAAGCCAAAAAAAGGGTGGATTGGGTCTCCCAAATATAAAATTATACTACGTAGCAAATAGATTAAGACATATTGTAGAAGCAATTATAGGAGTAGGAGATTTATATTGGATGGAAGAAAAAATTATAAGTAACGTAGAGATGAGCTTGGACAATGTCTTTTTTAAAGATGGAGGGAGAAAGTGGGTTGGAAGTTTAGATAATCCACTCCTTAGGACTCAATGGGAAATTTGGAGTAAATTTAAAGGGAAGCTGCTTCCGAGCAACTCTCCCTTAGCACCGATAATAATGTTAAAGAATTTCCCAGAGGATCTGAAGGGTAGATTATGTAAAATATTAAAAGAGAAAAGCAAAATGAAACTAAAGGATTGGTTAAGAGATATAAAAACAAGAGAGGATATGGAAAAATTGTTAAAGGAGAAAAAATTATCTTGGTTAGAATATGGGCAATTAGAACAATGGAATAAAAAGTGGATTAAAGATAATTGAGTTTGTAGAAAGATGACGAAGTTTGAAGAGTTAATAGTAAATAAGGAAAAAGGAAAAGGAGGTAGTATAGTTTTAAAAGGGTTAATGAGTGAAATATATAAAATATTGTTAGAAAAGGAGTTTAGAGAGAACTCAGAGAAAATGGTATGGGAGTCAGATTTGAAGGTACAAATAGGGTGACAGAGATGGGAGGGACTATGGAAACAAAGAGTGTTGAGAAGTTTATCAGTGAGAATAAAGGAGAACTATTTTAAAATTTTATGGAGGTGGTACCTAACCCCGATTAGATTGAATAAGATAAATGATCAGCATTCAGCAAATTGTTGGAGAGGTTGTGGGGAAAAAGGAACGTATTTACATATGTGGTGGCAATGCAAATATGTACAAAGATTATGGAAGATGGTGTTCTCAGAAATTGAAGAAATAGTGGGAATGAAAATAGAACAAACACCAAAGATTGCATTGCTGTCACTATTTGAAGGTATAAAGTGTGGAAAAGAAACTATAGAGCTGATATCGAGTTTGCTGGTTGCAGCACTATTGATGGTAGCTAGGAACTGGAAGATTCAAGGGGAATATTCTATTGAAGAATGGTACAAAGAAGTATGGGATATAGCCATTAATGATAAACTGACATGTAATATTAAGTGGAGAAAAGGCGTAACTAAAATAAATGAGTTTGAAGGAATCTGGAAACAGTTCCTAATATTTGTGTTTACTAAGGGAAGTGGGAAACTGCCAGCAGAAGAAACGATCAGATTTTGGACTCAGGAATAGATCCCGAGGTGGGGGGTGCACTTTTATGTTAAGAATGATTATGTTGTAGTATGATAATGTATAGGTAATACTTATTCAACATATATGTACTCAACATTTATTCAATATGTATGTAGCAGTTGTTTGATTTTTCTTTTATTATTATTATTATTATTGTAATGTTGTATGTTTATATAGTGTAGAAAACAAATAAAAATTATTTAAAGTAAATAAATAAATAATGTGCTGCTTTTAATAATGTATTAGTTTTAAATGTTTTAATTATGTGTATTTTATGGCATTTGCATTTATGTTGTACCCTGCCTCGATCTCGAGGGAGAGGCGGGTAACAAATAAATAAATAAATAAATTATTATTATTATTATTATTATTATTATTATTATTATTATTATTTAACCCTAACAAGGATCCAACCAATCCCGACTCCTATAGATTACAAGATATTTGCTTCAATATCGGCTAATAGATGAAAAACAGTGCTAGGATCTGTAATTCATCCCAGAGGGATTTTTTTTTTTTTTGTCCTGCAAGGAAGGCCGGAAGGGGCATGGGAGGCAGGAAGGGGCATGGGAGGCAGCCGACGTCACGTGTGGGACCTGCGAAAAATCTGTGAGGGCCCAGTAACGCGCTCGTCGGATGGAGCCCCACGAGTCAAGGTGGGATTCAGAAAACCTGGGTAAACTCGGGTTTTTCTGGTTTCCACATCCCTAGTTGCTTCTGTTAAACTGCTTGCAGCTTCTCATGCAGGCACAGGGATGTAGACAGAATATACACATTTGGGGGATGAAACAAAAGGCCACACCTTATGGCTTAAGGATTCACGGTGAGCAATATCCTTCTTCTAGTTCTTTAAACATCTCCCCTCCCTGTTGCAGGTATCTAAGCCTCTTGGGAGAAGACAGTGATGACTCGGGCCATTTCTACACCAGCCCAATTGGTGGCTGGTCATGGCTGAGTCCCTGTGTGTCCAAATGATGCACAGGGACTCCCAGGGGAAAGGGGGGATGGGAATGGGTTTTCCCAGGGATAAAGAAACCCTGGGAAAACCCGATTCTTCCCATAGTTTCAGGATCGTCCTGTGACCAGGGGAGGTGTGGCCCCCCGTCCTGCCTGGTGCCACGCTTACTTGCAAGTAAGTGCAGCCCCAGAAATGGTACAGAGGGATGCCGCACGGCTCTGTGCCCATCAGGGGAGGCAGCAATTTCACCAGCCCTGGGATGGCAGGGAGGGGCAGGGGGTGAGGCCCGACACATTTCTAACGGAGTGGGGCCTCACTCTTGTGGGACTTGCCCTGCCGCTTCAAAACAGAAAAAGGTGGCGACAGTTGGCGACAGAATCGGACTCAAAGAGTACTTATCAATGGAACCTTCTCAAACTGGGAAGCGGCAACGAGTGGGGTACCGCAGGGCTCAGTCCTGGGCCCAGTGCTCTTCAACATTTTTATTAATGATTTGGACGAGGAGGTGCAGGGAACGATGATCAAATTTGCAGATGACACAAAATTGGGTGGGATAGCTAATACCCTGGAAGACAGAAACAAACTTCAAAGTGATCTTGATAGGCTGGAGTGCTGGGCTGAAAACAACAGGATGAAATTTAATAGGGATAAATGCCAAGTTCTACATTGAGGAAATAGAAACCAAAGGCACAGTTACAAGATGGGGGATACTTGGCTCAGCAATACTACAAACGAGAAGGATCTTGGAATTGTTGTAGATCGCAAGCTGAATATGAGCCAACAGTGCGATATGGCTGCAAGAAAGGCAAATACTATTTTGGGCTGCATTAATAGAAGTATAGCTTCCAAATCACGTGAGGTACTGGTTCCTCTCCATTCAGCCCTGGTTAGGCCTCATCTAGAGTATTGTGTCCAGTTCTGGGCTCCACAATTCAAGAAGGATGCAGACAAGCTGGAGCGTGTTCAGAGGAGGGCAACTAGGATGATCAGAGGTCTGGAAACAAAGCCCTATGAAGAGAGACTGAAAGAACCGGGCATGTTTAACCTGGAGAAGAGAAGATTGAGGGGAGACATGATAGCACTCTTCAAATACTTAAAAGGTTGTCACACAGAGGAGGGCCAGGATCTCTTCTCGATCCTCCCAGAGTGCAGGACACAGAATAACGGGCTCAAGTTAAAGGAAGCTAGATTCCATCTGGACATCAGGAGAAACTTCCTGACTGTTAGAGCAGTACGACAATGGAATCAGTTGCCTGGTGAGGTTGTGGGCTCTCCCACACTAGAGGCCTTCAAGAGGCAGCTGCACAACCATCTGTCAGGGATGCTTTAGGGTGGATTCCTGCATTGAGCAGGGAATTGGATTCGATGGCCTTGTAGGCCCCTTCCAACTCTGCTATTCTAGGATTCTATGATTCTATGAAGTAAGAGCCTCCCACAACACCCACCCTAACGTTACAGTATAGAAACTTGTGACAATCGTACACAAGTTTTTTTAAAAAATTGACATTTAAAAATGAAAAAGCCAGCCTGCCGGCCTGCAAACTACCCCATTAACAATAGCATCAGCTTGCAGTGGAGTGAGGATACAGTCAGAAAAGATATTTGAGGGAAGGGGAGAACATATCACATAGAATAATAATAATAATAATAATAATAATAATAATAATAATATTTCTTATCCACCTCTCCGATTGGATCGAGGAGGGGAACAACAGCAATCATAAAATACATAAAATACTTATTAAAAACATAGCGTACACTGTTAAAAGCCTCCTAAAAGTACCCTAAAATTCTACTGGATAGGCTTGCTGGAAGAGATCAGTCTTGATAGCTTTCTTGAATGCTAAAAGACTGTCAAGCTGACGTGTCTCCTCCGACAGGCTATTCCAGTCTGGGAATGGCAGAAGAAAGGTCCTCTGGGTAACGGTTGTCAGCCTAGTCTTTGCTGACTGAAGTAGATTCTTCCCAGAGGACCTGAGTGTGCAGGGCGGATTGTACGGGAGAAGGCAATCCCGCAGGTAACCTGGGCCCAAACCATGTAGAGCTTTAAAGGTAATAAGAGCTTCGGCTATTGGGCGGTATAAAAATGTAATAAATAAATAAATAAATAAATAAATAAATAAATAAATAAAATAACCAACACTTTATACCTTGCCCGGAAACTAATTGGCAGCCAGTGATGAGATTTTTAGACTGGTGTAATGTGATCACCCCTAGATGTACCAGCGACCAACCTGGCTGCCATATTTTGAACTAGTTGAAGTTTCCGGACAAGGCACAAAGGTAGCCCTATGTAAAGCACATTGCAGAAGTTGAGTCTCAAAGTTACCAGCGTGTGCACTACCGTCTTCAGGTCTTCTAACTCTAGGAAGGGGCGCAGCTGGCGTATCAGCTAAAGCCTGGCCGTCGCATCTATCTGGGCTGTCATTTGGAGCGACGGATCCAGAAGCACCCCCTAAGCTGCAAACACAGTCTTTCAGGGGGAGCGTAACCCCATCCAGAACTGGTTGACACACCTCCAAACCCAGGTTGTGGCCTTTGACAGTGAGCACCTCCATCTTTTCTGGATTCAGCTTCAGTTTGTTTTTCCTCATCCAGCCCATTACCGCTTCCAAGCATTCATTCAGAGGAGAAACACTATCCTTAGTTGACGCTGTTGTCGAGGCCATAGAGAAATATATTTGGGTGTCATCAGCATACTGATAGCACCCTGCCCCATGCCTCCGGATGATCTCTCCAAGCGGTTTTGCTTTTATAGCAAAAACTTCAAAGTCGGAGTGAGTGAAGTTAATTTCAGATACATTGAATGTCTCACTTGTTCTTTATTTCAGTGATTTTAACTAGGGCTGTGCTCCACTTCTCTTTGGTTCTTAGAAGTGATAGCAAAGCGGGGAGCTTCACCTCCGTCATAGGTGGAGGAGAAGCGAGTCGGGGGCTAGCGAAGCATAGCAAAGAGAAGTGACCAGAAGCAAACCGATCCACTTGTTGCAAAGTGCTCCGCCCGCCATTTTGGATATTTTCCCCCCAAAGGATTGCATTGCCGAAAAGATTAGCGTATAACTTTTTTGTTTTGAAACCCACATCCCTGAAACTTACTGTGCATAGAGAGTAGTGGTTGGGGGTCATTTGTGGAGATGTTCAGACTTTTTTGTCTTGCGGTTTGCTTGCTATTAATTTGTTTAGAATGGCTAAAAGTGGGAGGGGTAAGGTTTTTTGAAGCAATGAGAGGCAGATTCAACTCCCAATCATGATCACCTGAAGAAGTATCCTCCAATCCCAATGTTGGAGGGGGAGAATAAGCAAAACGGGATACTTTGTAACTTGGGATACTGGGGGCCTTGCTAGACCTACCAGATAATCCGTGTGGGAGGAGGGGCCAGGCCGTGCTAAAAGTAGCGCGGCCTGTAGGCCCCGTCCACACGCAAGACACGACGGGGCCGAGGGGAGCCCTGTCGCGTCCTCTATTTTTTTCCTCCTTTAAAGGGCCATGTGCGCAGGAGCGCACCAACGGAACCGGATTTTTTTTAAAAAAATAAATGGTTCCCTGCTCCCCCTGCCCCTGATTTCCCCCGCCACCATGCCTGAACCCCCCCTGCCCACTCGCTCACCCAGCCCCCGTCCCCATCCGCCATGCCTGTCCCCCGTCTGCCATGCCCGTCCCTGTCCGCCATGCCTGTCCCCGTCCTTCCTCACCCCGTCCACCATGCCTGTCCCCGTCCTCCTTCCCCCCCCATCCACCAGGCCCTGTCCCCATCCTCCATGCCTGTCCCCCTTCTGCCATGCCTGTCCCTGTCCGCCATGCCTGTCCCCATCCTTCTTCACCCCGTCCACCATGCCTGTCCCCGTCCTCCTTCCCCCCCCCATCCACCAGGCCCTGTCCCCATCCGCCATGCCCGTCCCCGTTCTTCTCCCCCGCCTCTCCTGCCGGGAAAATTAATATTTATTTTGGGGTTTTCCAAAGTGCTTGATGACAGTTTGGAAGGACTGAAAGAAACAGAAGTGTAAAGACAGAATCTTCCTGCAGCTAATCATATGAAGAGGTCCTAAGTGTCAGAAACCTAAGGATGAAGTTGTGAAATTCATCCCCTCATAGTCATATTCCCATAAGCCACGTGGCCACCTCCCCTGCAAGGAAGGCCCCCAGTCTGCTCCTTAGCTGGCTGGAGGGTTTCCCGTGGTGACGCTCCCTCTGAGCAGACAACGCATCCAGGAGTCTGCAGGGGCACCCATGTGCCTGGAAGAGAGGGGCAGAACTCGGGTGGCCACAAAACGGGCCTGGCTAGGGAGGCCAGCCCAATGTTGGGCACCCTTGTAAACCACAGGCCCTAGCCCCCCACTAAACCCACCAGTACTGAGCGGAACACTGGCCATGGCTGAGCACGGTTGCTAAGTGATGGCGGCATGTCTTCCATTGTGACACGACCCCCAGCTGGAAGGGCTGCAGGAGGCCTGGGGGGGAGGAGGTCTTTGTGGGTAGTGAGGAGAGAGCGAGAGGGAGCGGAGGAGAGAGTGGGAGCGCGTTTGGCAGGTAGAGAGAGCTAGAGAGTGTGGGAGAAGGTGGTGGAGAGCGGTAGAGGGTGGTAGAGACAGCTTAGAGAGTCAGTGACATTGGGATTGTTGAAACCATCAGATAGAGTTAGAACTCCAGTTTCTACATAGTTAGAGGCAGCTGAGAGAGGGAGGTTTCGGAGCTAGACGGAGACACTGAATCCTCAAAGATGTGAGTACTTATTTAGAGTCTCCTTCTCACCCTAGGGGGGCTCTCCCACCTCTCTCTCATGGCCAGGTCAAAATCTGTGTGTGTGTGTGTGTGTGTGTGTGTGTGTGTGTGTGTGTGTGTGTTATAAATGCTTGAGGTCCAAGGCCTGTCCTACTGCTGACCTAGGGTGGGGCTGGAAGGGTTTTGGGGGGTGGTTTCTTAATCTTACCTGAGACCCCTTCCCCAGGGTACCCACTGTTGAACCCTGTAATTGGCCCAGAGACTTTGGGCTTTGGGGCACTGTCGAAATACAATAAGAACAACAACAAAAAGGACATTTGGCAGAATTTTCTCCAAATTGTCTTTGGCATTTAGGGGAGGGCTTAGCGGTATCCCCCCCCCCGCCACACCCTCAAATGATGCTAGGTATGTGGGGGGATTCCGGGGACATACTAAACCGAAGGACACCGAATGGCCATTGAAATGCATTGTGTCATTCCGAATGGCCATAGGAAACCATTGAAGGAGTTTAGGGATCATCTTCAAATTAAAATCAGTGAAGAGAGAGCCTCCTCTTGGTATTGGGAACAAAGAGAACAGAGAGTATTCTCGGTGAATTGAAGAAGAACACTTGAGTTTTTGTTGGGACTACAACATTAAAGGCCGTTCTGAAGAGCTAAGAAAGCTTAATAGGAAGAAAAAAGTACATGGGAAAATACCTGAATATGCCAACTACTCTTTTCTAAACAATTTGCCAACAGGTTCAACTGAAACTATTTTTTCTTTATACGACTATCAAATATTAATAATGAACAAAGAATAGACATAAAAATAAAAATGGCTGCATTCCTCAAACCTAGCATCATGCTATCAGCTAACAAACTTTTTAAAATGTTTACTGTTTTTAACTTTTGTAAACCGCCCAGAGAGCTTTGGCTATGGGGCGGTATATAAATGTAATAAATAAATAAATCAATAAATAACTTAAAGGAGTTAAACATTTAGTTTTCATAGAAAACCACACAGAATCAAAATACAAACTAACAAAGTGGTTTTGGGGAACAATTCCTATGACCCCCAACACAGTGGTTTCTAGGGATCATCTCCAAACATAAAAAGAAAACCGAATACAATAAAGGGAAGGTGACTGCAGTTTCATGCAATGCTTCATAGCCACCAGTTCAAAAAGGCCAAAATAAGTGGAGGAGGGGTTGCCAAAAACTGCCACAGATTATTACCATGTTTACATATCCCCCCCCCTCCAGCACCCTCTCCTTACAACAATGCAAGCCTGCATTTCAAAGTAGCCATAGGGATACATGGGAATGATACCACAAGCCCCTTAAGAACCAAATGAAGCTGAAAATCCCTGAGGAGGTTGACATTAGCAACCCAAGCATCCTAAGACTCTGTGCTTGCTACATGTTGCATTGAACTTGCCCCCCCCCTGCGCATAGCCAGAATATGGGGTGTCATTCAGAATGGCCATAGGAAAGCTTTAGGCTGTCACAAGCAGGCACAGAGAAAAGAGGGGGAGCCCCAAAATGCTCATGGAGATTTGAACTAAGACCCTAAGGATCCAAAGAATTTCTGCTGGAGACATGCTCCACTGGAATGGCCCCCACATTGCGCATGGGCCCATTAGGTTCCTTCAGTATGGCCATAGGAAAGCATTGGGCTGTCAGGCAGCCCCAGAAAAACAGCCCCCCCCCCCAAAATTCTCAAAGAGGCTTGTAATAACACACTAAGCATCCTAAGAGTTTTTGCTGCAAGCATGCTCCATTGGAACGGCCCCTAAGCTGCGCACGGGCACATGAGGTTTCTTCAGAACGGCCATAAGAAAACAATGAGCCTATCTGGCAGCCCCAGAAAACCAGGGGGAGCCCCAAAATTCTCGTAGAGGCTTGTAATGAGACCCTAAGTATGCTAAATGTTTTTGCTGCAGGAATGCTCCGTTTGAATGTCCTCCACATTGCACACAGGCACATAAGGTTTCTTCAGAATGGCCATAGGAAAGCATGGCGCTATCTCGCAGCCCCAGAAAATCAGGGGGAGCCCCAAAATTCTCATAGACACTTGTAAAGAGACCCTAAGCATACTAGAGCACACCTGCAGCAAAAGCTCTTAGCATGCTTAGGGCCTTGTTACAAGCCTCTACGAGAATTTTGGGGCTCCCCTGATTTTCTGGGGCTGCCAGAGAGGCCCATTGCTTTCTTATGGCCATTCTTAAGGAACCTCATAGGTCCGTGCGCAATGTGGGGCCCATTCCAACGGAGCACGCCTCCAACAAAAACTCTTAGCATGCTTAGGGTCTTATTACAAGCCTCTACGAGAATTTTGGGGCTCCCCTGATTTTCTGGGGCTGCCAGAGAGGCCCATTGCTTTCTTATGGCCATTCTTAAGGAACCTCATAGGTCCGTGCGCAATGTGGGGCCCATTCCAACGGAGCACGCCTCCAACAAAAACTCTTAGCATGCTTAGGGTCTTATTACAAGCCTCTACGAGAATTTTGGGGCTCCTCCTGATTTTCTGGGGCTGCCAGATAGCGCCATGCTTTCCTATGGCCATTCTGAAGAAACCCCATGTACCTGTGCGCAGCATAGGGGCCGTTCCAATGGAGCACGCCTGCAGCAAAAGCTCTTAGCATGCTTAGTGTGTTATTACAAGTCTCTATAAGTATTTCAGGGGTCCCCCTGATTTTCTGGGGCTGCCAGATAGTGCCATCCTTTCCTATGGCCATTCTGAAGAAACCTCATGTGACCCAATGTGGTCTCCAGGTGTTTCGGCCTCCACTCAGAGCAGTCTTGCCTGGGGATTAGGACCTGCACTCCCCATTTCTCACTTTCCGCCTTCTCTGTTTTAGGCTGAAGAAGCTGCGAACCGTTTTTCAGCGCAATAAAGTGCACCCAGAGGAAGGCAGCAGCTTCAAGAAAGGGTTGGCATCGCCTGCAGCCCCTCCAAGGCCCTTCTGGAGGCAGTTCTGCTGCTGTAAGACGATCCAAGTCCACCCACTGGGGCTGAAACCTCCGGCGCGGAGGAAGGCCCTGGACCTGTGCACCCTGCGCCGGAGGCTGGAGGCCCTGGAAGTGGACCAGCAGGCCGCATCGGAGGGATCAGGTGAGGTGATGGCCAGGGCTTGGGGGGAGGGCTGGGGGGAGGCCTGTCCGGAGGCCCAAGGTCTCACAGGAAGGCAGCAGCCTGTCTTTGGAAGGGGGAAGGACACAGCCCTTCCTCCAGCCCTGACCTCCCTCTGTTGACTCTACGGCAGGCTTGGATTCCACCACCTCTTTGCCGCAGACCCGTACGGAGGAAGATCTCGCTGGCCTGATGGACACCATCTTCGCCTTTGCACAGCAGGTCCAAGCTGGAGAAAAGGTACAGGTCACTTAGGGCCCGTGGTGGCTGGGGCCTCCAGGACTGACAGGGCAGAGGGCCTGGTCACGCTCAGGGAGGGGGATGGAGCCCAGCTCGTCTCCTCTTCTCCTCCGCCTCCATGACCTGTGAGATGCCTGCGAACAACGTTGTGAGGGGGGGGACGGAGGGGGGAGGGGGGACAGAGTTGTACTAGCAATCCTTTCCTTATAATTTCCAGCATTTCGACTGCAAGGCGAAGTTCCTCTTCCTCCGGGCCGTCATCGCAGCGTGCACAGCCACCCGGAAGAGCAGGGGGAGGGCCCTGGCGTTCCCCTGCTCCGCGGAGGAACTGGTGGAGGCCATAGCGGTGAGTGCGCTGCAGCCCCTGCCCGCCATTGGGAAGGCTGGTGAAATCTCCCTCCTGGGGCAGGCTGGGCCTTGAGAGGGCCTTGAATCTCATCGTTTGCCTTCTCCCTGTCGCCATCTCCCCCAGGTGGCCATGGAAACCAGGCTGGGACAGTCTCTGCCACACTGCCTCCTGGCATGTGCCATGAAGGCCATTTACGGGCTCAGGTACGACGATGGCTGATGGGGTCTGCAGGGGGACACGGATTGGTCTCTTCACCCTCACCCCTCTGGCGGCTTTGGTCAAGGAGGGAGGAGAGCTTTTAGGCAGTGCTCTCTGCCAGCACGGAAGGCCTCTCTGAAGGACAGGGCTGTGTGCGTGAGTGGGGCTGGGGGGATAGCCAGCCGACGGTCCTTGGACAAGCCTGAGTAACAGCCAATTCCTTTCTCTTTTCTCCTCCCAGCCAAACCTGGGGAGCCTTCAACCGGGAGCTGGAGTCCCACGTCTTGCGGTTGGTTCTCCATGAGGTCCTCAGCCATCCAAGGCCTGGAGCAGCCCCTCGGCAACAGGTAAATCCTCCCCAAAGGCTTTGGTGATGGGCAGAGGCCATTTTCGGAGCTTTGGCTCCCCTCTGGACCAGAAGTTGTGGCTGTCTGCTATAGGCTCGGGGGCAGGTGTCTGTTCCGGAGGGAAGGCGGGAAGGGCGCCCCCGTTCCTTAGCTGCAGCATCTGCCCAGGGAACTGTTAGAGGAAGGCGGGTTCCTTGGCGAAGCGGAGTCACAGGGCTTTCTGCGGCCTGGGGGGAGGCAAAACCTCCAGGCCTGCAGGCCCCTCTGATGATGTTGTGTCTCCGTGGCCCTCCTTGACCTCCAGAGAGAGGGGAAAAGGAGGGAGGAGGGAGGAGGGAGGGAGGAGACCTTCGTGCCCCAAAGTTCCTTGGTGTGGCGTGAGCTTCTTCCTCTCTCGGGCCCTTTTCCAGCAGGGCGCGCTTTTGCCCACGTCTGTTAAAGACGAAGGAATAGCATTGCTCCCTTGACCCGGAAGAAGGGAGACTCATGGGCAAATGGCAGGCAGGGGCTTCAGTGCCGGCACTCTGGTCTAACGCTCGCTTTCCTTTCAGCGCCTCTTCAAATCGTATGGCTTTGAAACAGCTGAGTTCATGCTGAGGGGCTTGCTGACCGGAGAGCCAACCGTCGGCCATTTGCTCTTCATTCTGGAGGTGAGTGGGGTTGCAGGAGGACTTTGATTTGGCTCGCAAGGCATGTGAGGATGCCCAACTCAAAGCCCCGAATGCAAATGGGAAGGTCCTGCCTGGATTCTGAGCTCCTGCTTCTCTCCACAGCACATCCATTACTGGGCCCAGTCTGTGGATGACGTGGAAAGGTGGAGGGCCCTGAGCTGTGGGACAGCCCTCCTCCAATTTGCCCAGAAGATGCAGAACCTGGATGTGAGTAGCAATACTTGCGGGCATGGCTGGAGCCCTGGACTGGGACCGGAGGAGACTCCAAAGCAGTGGACCCAAGCTGCTCTTGGAGGAAAGGGAGCTGTCTCCTCCATGGAAGGAGCAAGGGTGGGGGCCATCAAACCAGGGCCACTGTCAGGGGCAAAGGGTTAACCCCCCATCCCAATGCCAGGTCCCATGACAGCTCCCATGGAGGGCTTGTCCTACAGAGGCCCCGTGAGGCCAAGGGTCCACCCGCGAGAGAAGTGTGGGTAGAGATCTGTCTTGTTTTCTTTCCCCCTAGATGTCGGGAGAAGAATCCACCATTCGCAGGCTCCTGGGGGAAGTTGGAGGGCTGCTCTCTCACGAGAGGGAGGAGATCCGTCAGCAGGCCAGAGAAGCCCTCCTGGCCTATCAAGAGCTCCTCCATCGCCAAAGGGGTAAGTTGGCAACAGAGGAGGAGGAGATGCAGGGCAGGGGCATGAAAGAGGCTCTGTGCTAGGCTACCTGAGGTCCAGAAGGAAAGAAGGAACCGTAGCCTTCCCTGTCCCAAGACAGTTCATCAATATTTGCCCCTAGCACCCCACAGCCTCCAGTTTTGAGGAGAGAGATTCCCCCAAGGAGGCTGAACCACCTCTTTCCCCAATCTCACTAAAACACCCGCAAGGACTGTCGCTTCTGAGTGCGACCTCTGCAGTTCCCCTTGCTTTCAGGCTCTGAAGCTCTTCTTTTCTTCCCTTTCATCCAGAGGCCGTCATCATTGAGGACCTTTGAGGGCGAGATGTCTGGGCAAAAGCTCTTAAGGAGGAAATAGATCAGCCCCTTACTGCTTTTAAGCAAGAACGGAAGGAAACTCGGACAGCGATTTTGGAAACTCAACTGGGGACTTTACACACAACGATAGAACAAGTGGAAAACAACAGCAGTAATAAAGATCACACAGCCTGAGGAGAATCTTAGAAAGCAAAATGCAGAAACAAAATACAAAATGGAAGAAACGGAGAACCAAGGTCACAGATGTAACCTGCGCCTGCGTGGCCTTGCAGAAGATGCAGAAGGAGACAACAGGAAAGACCTGTTAGCAAAACGGCTTTTCTTCCATGGTCCCGGATTTCCCAACGGCCCCAGATGCCTTTGGAAGTGCTCACAGAGCTCTGGGGCCGAGGAGGAAGGCTGCAAACTCTCCTAGAGACGGAATTGTGCGCTTTGCAAGAGATCCTGCAGCAAAGACGGAGGGAACTGAAGGAAACCCTGCAGAATGGTGCAGCTGTAATGATATTGCAAGACTTGGTGCTGGAGATACTGCCGTGACGGCGGTAACTGAGACCCGACGCCTTCAAACTGCAAAAGGCAGACTACAGATATTTGCTGGGGTGGTGGTGGCTCCTTCCATCTGATGGTGCCAAATGAAGGGATCACACCAATAGCGACAAGCAAGCAAGAAGTGGCTTGAATATGGAAAGATCTGAGACTAGAACTCCCGGAAGGGATCTCCGTTGAAGATGCAGACAGAGAAGAGGATGGGGAGGAGTCTGAAGACGAAGGAAGCCGGGAAATCATGCACAGGAGGCGCAACCAAAGACCCAGGGATAGAGGACCAATACTGGAGGGCTCAACCCTTGTGCTGAGATCCTTACCAAATAGATGAAGATGAATGGGCAAAAAAGCTAAGGAGACATGACGTAATATGAGCTGACATATAGAACATTAAGCGTAGACTGTTTTTAAGCACTTTTATTTGGACTTCTCCTTCACGTAGAAGGATAGATAGTAACAGAAACAATCTGAGGCCATGGTTAGACCGACCGGGTCCAGCGTGACGGAGGGGGGAGGTTCTCGCGATATGGTTATTGTGAGATCTCCCCCTCTGTCTACGCGTGGCACATGATGTCCCAGGAGGGAGAGGACGTTGCACCCACCATTTTGTTTTGTTTTATAAAGGAGAAGGAGCGCACGAGCACACGAACGCAAAATGTAATGTTTTTTTAAAAATACATTTCCCTGCCCCCCCAAATGCCACCCCAAATGGGCACAAAGCTCCAAAGGAGATCTGTGCCCCATGCCCAGGTCTCGGCTCTTCGCGATTACGCATGAAGAGCCGGGACAACCCACGACACCCGGCCACACGTTCGGCCGTGTCAGGATCATCCCAAGACCGTGGGAAAAGCGGGTGAAAAGGGTAAGGCGATATCCCAGGCCAAGGGAGGGATCAGCCCTCCCTGCTCCCGGGATCCCCTGTGCATCATGTAAATGCCCAGGGAAATCCCCGGGAAATCCCCCCACCTAGCCACGCCCTAAGTCTATTGTTATGCCAATCATTTAAGAGGGCCAAAACAGTATGTGAAGAAAATGTAGTAAGGCTGTGAAAGAATCTCATCTCACGTGGTCGACATAGGTATTACTACACATAGGTGTGACTGTCCACCCCCGGACAGAAAGAGAATATTATTACTAAAAACAGTCATTATACTTTATTATTGGCGGGTAGCAATTTGTTAAATTGAGGTGCAAGCTATCGCTCTAGGAATCGCGGGGGGGGGGGAGAGAGATGGGGGGAAGAGCGGACCCGGCAGGAGAGATGGGGGGGGGGGGAAAGCAGAACCAGGGTGGGGAGATGGCAGCCAGGGTGGTGGTGGAGGGGGCATCGGACATTGTGAGCGAGCGGACGGGTGGGCGAGCAAGGGGGCGAGCAGGGGGGTATCAGACATTGTGGGGGGGACTCCTACATGTTTAGCCTGGAGAAGAGAAGATTGAGGGGAGACATGATAGCACTCTTCAGATACTTAAAAGGTTGTCACACAGAGGAGGGCCAGGATCTCTTCTCGATCCTCCCAGAGTGCAGGACACGGAATAATGGGCTCAAGTTAAAGGAGGCCAGATTCCGGCTGGATATCAGGAAAAACTTCCTGACTGTTAGAGCAGTACGACAATGGAATCAGTGACCTAGGGAGGTTGTGGGCTCTCCCAAACTAGAGGCATTCAAGAGGCCTTGTAGGCCCCTTCCAACTCTGCTATTCTATGATTCTATGAATGGGATCTGGGCAATCATGCCAGCAGTGTGTAGCGCCACCCACTTTGGCTGTGGCCCCGCCCACTACTGGGATGTCTGCCACGCCCGTACTTGCCCAGAACTAATTTGACACTTCTGCCTAAAAAGTTTTTCCATCCCTGGCATGAGCTTTAATGGGCAGTGTCCGCTTCATCAGGTGCATGAAGTGTTAAACTGAAATTGGCAGGTTCATGTACCTGCAGGGCAGGGAGTTATTTATTTTGTAGATTTGTATCCTATTCTTCAAATAGAGTTCCCAAAGCAGCCTATAATAGTGATAAAATACAACAGATTCAGAAAAAGATACATCCAAAAAACTAAAACTGAACAGTACAACTAGTTCTACTTGGGGCAGGAACCTGCACCTGTTGTTCCTCTGCACAGGGCAATTTTAATTGGTTCTTTTGCTCCCTTTGTAAGCCTATAGTGCAATTCCTCATAGGCTTGTATAGGGACCAAAAAAGCTCCCCTGCTGAAAACTGCTGGCGGTGGGATGAAGTCCACCCACCACCAAGACTCCTTGGGGCAACAGGGTCCCTGGCAGTGGGGTGGACTTGCCTCCCTCCTCCAGCCACTTTTTTTGGCAGGAGGAGCAAATGAGTAGAGAAATTGCTCCATTCAGTTCCATGGGGTTGTTGGAGAGAGAAAGAGCAAAAAGAAAGAATGAAAGAAGTCCCAGAGAAAAAAACGCTGGGGGTGGGGGGGGAGAAAGAGGGCCGGGGAGAAAGACTGAGGAGTCAAAGAGGAAGGAAAGAAAGAGGTGTTGTAGAGAAAGAAGGGAAGGAAGGAAGAGAAGAGAGAGAGTGAAGGAAGGAAAGAAAGAAAAGTTAGGGAGAGGGAGGGGAGCCAGACAGAGATATAAGAAGAGCCAGAGAAATAGAAGCTAGAGACCTAGTTTACACATGAGAAGCCATCATGGGTGAATTTCCCCATGGGGATTCTGTCATGGCAGCAGCGGCCACCATTCTGAATATATGAGCTGCACACCCTAGCTTGTCATTAAGTGCAGACCAGGCAAGGGTGGTATCATGTGTCTGGCCCCTGGCTTCCTTTGTAGTCAAGCTGTCAAGCATGTTTCCAGTCAATTACTTTTATTATGCAAACTACAAACAAACAGGCCTTGCTTCAGGCTACAGACAGTATCCTTATGCAGCAATTGACAACAAACTTTCGTAGCAAGCTTTGCGTAATATGTAGACTTCAGGTAACTACCCGTGTTAACACACCAAGAATGAGAGTTCCCACTAAAGTGCTACTGGCCCACCAAGTACAGCCCTCAAGGTGGATCTTTCCACAGGCTCACCTCCCTTGCGGCAAGTGTCTTGGAGTGCCTTATGACACTGTGCTGCTTCAACCTCTTCATCTGATGGCTCTCTTATTCTTATCCCTCCTTTTCGTTAAGAGCCTGTGTCCCCATGGGTTCAGGAGAAGCCTCTGGCTGTCTTCCAGCTGATTAGACTACAGGTAGGTTTCACCCACGCTGTCAGTTATTCTCACTAGGCCTCCACTCCTACAACCTTGATGCCTCAAGAACTCTTTCTACCTCCACCTCCCCATCTGACTCAGAATAAATTCCCATGTCTTCTTGGGGTGGGTCTGCAGAGGTGCTGGGCCCCATCCCTACAGGTGGGTTGTTGTGGGTGGCTACCAAGCAGCCCATGGGTTCTGGGTGGCTTATCAATTACCCAAACAACCCACCCTCTTCAGGTTTATATTAGGATGGCCATATGGAAAGGATGACAGGGCTCCTGTATCTTTAACAGTTTAACAACCATTAAAGCTGCAGGAGCCTTGTCCTCTTGACCAGATACAAAAGAGGGCAGAGCTCCTGTAGCTTTAACTGTTGCGATGAAGAGGGAATTTCACCAGGTGCGACATGCATACAAATGACACCTGCTGAAATTCCCTTTTCTATGCAATTGTTAAAGATACAGGAGACCTGTCCTCCTTTTCATATGGTCACCCTATTTATATGTAATAACAAGCTATGGCATGTGGCTTAAATATTCAAAATGGTGGCTACTGCCTTGGTGAGAATCTCCATGAGGAAATTCACCCAATGCAAACTGGGCCAGAGAAATGGAAGGAAGGAAAAGAAACAAAGAGTAGCCAGAGAGAGAGAGAGAGAGGAGCCAGAGAGACAGAAGGAAGGAAGGAAAGAAAGCAAGTCAGCAAGCCAGAGGGAGCCGGAGAGAGGCGGCGGGGAGAAAATAGGAGTGGGAGAAAGGGAAAGAGAAGGAAAGAGAAAAAAGATCCACACAGAGAGGGAGAGGGAGAGAGAAGCCAGAGTGGGTAGCTTATACAGAGGCTGCACATTCATATACATACACACAAACACAGGTAAGGGGGTACTCCTAAGAGTTTTGTGATTGGTTCCGCACCCCCACCCCCTACAGCAAATTTGTGTTGGTGACCAGGCCATTTTTCCAAAATGCCAAATGTGCCCATGGGCCCAAAAACGTTGGGGAAACCACATTTGAAGTGCCAGCATTTGTGAAAACTAAACATTCTCATCTCACATTAGTAATTAACAGCATAGAAGTATGCAAATTCAAGTAACAAGCAATAGGGTTTTCTTTGCAACAGTTTAATAAAGTTTTGTAATTCCAGGTAACAGACGCCAGATGGCACCAAAGATTATCCAGGAAAGACTCCCGTATAGCAGTAACAAATGTTGATATTGCACAGCACAGATTTTTGAGAATAACTGATAGACCAAATAGAGGAATTATTATTATTATTATTATTATTATTATTATTATTATTATTATTATTATTATAATATTTATTTGTATCCCGCCCTTTGCCCAACGTTGGGCCTCAAGGCAGACTTACAAAGTTTAAAACATACATTGGGGGAAAACACACACATAAACATTTAAAATACACAACAAAATTATAAGACATTAACATAAATGGAGAGCCAGATTATTCTCCAAAGACCTGCTGGAACAAACAAGTTTTAGCCTGCTTCCGAAAGCCCATCAAGGAGGGAGCCAGCCTGGCTTCCCTGGGAAGAGAGTTCCAGAGCACTGGAGCAGCCACCGAGAAGGCCCTCTTGTTGGATCCTGGAATGGATCAGTTTTACTTTATTCCTTAGCTTTAGGATGCCCATTGGCAGAAGACATGAAGAAACATGAAGAAATATTTCTAAATGTCAAGGCCGCCAGCTGGACAATGCAATTATTGAATTATTGGCATGGGATGATTATTCAATTAGTCAATTAGTGGCTGGGATGACTGTACAGTTTTTGCTCTCATTATTATTATTATTATTATTATTATTATTATTATTATTATTATTATATTTATTTGTATTCCGCCTTTTGCCCAATACTGGGCCTCAAGGCAGTATTACAAAGTTTAAAACTATATGGCTCTGTATTGTGTATGATTTACCATTACCATTATTACCATCATCATTACTGCTGTTATCAGATGTGATCGTTGTGAGTATGTGTGTTGTGTGCTGTAACTAATTCATTCAACCAACTTCTATGGCAGTAAAAGAAGCTCTGTTTTATCTTAACAAAGTGTTTGAGCTTATTTGAGTCTTTGCTGCATTTCTACTGAGAGAAGCTTCTAACAGAACTCTGCTTATTCTTGAGTAGAGTTAACTTCCAACACCTCTCCCATGTTCCCAAATTTGAACTCTTATCCACTGTTTACTTACATTTTTTAAATGTAAAAAAAAATTCCATCTATTATCCAAATGTGTTATATCCAACATTCGAAGTAGTGTGACTTTGTCTCATGAGTACTTAGTTAATGAGAAATGCCCACTACGTCTCTACCCATTATACCTTAACATCTTGTGTTTCTACACTATATATCTAAAGGAAAGCAGTTAATTGAAAATAATACATTCATCTATTTATAATAAAATGGAGGGAAAAGATAATATGATGGAAAACCTTTTACATGAACATGATTTGTTTTTTTAAAAAAAACAATTTAAAAAAGAGGACAGGGAAAGAGATAATGATAAGAGTGGGTGAACAGATTTGATTATTAGATTATAAACCTGCAGGCAGCACCTGTTAATTGCAGATACTTTATCAATGATAAAAAATGGTAACTTACTGATGGTGGTGGCATTACTCTATATATCAAAGAGGCGATTGGGTGCAATAAATTAGAAACTGTAGAAAGAACAAATTCAGTTACCAGGGCAAAAAAGCAATGATAGTACTAGGGATAGACCATCAACACTGGTCCAAAGCTCAAACCATGTTGAGATAAAAAACAACAACCAGAAGGCAGGTAAAGGAGAAAACGTGATGAACGGTGATTTCAATCATCCTTGCCCTGAATGGAGAAACGTACGTTCAGTTCATGACAAAGAGAAACAAAATCTAGAATTGATATTAAAAAAGTGCCTTGGAACAGTTGTGGAGGTGACACAGAGTAGAAGTACAACAATTAAATACTACTCAGTGCTGAAGCATATGGATAAGTGACCACAATACTGTAAAATTTAGCATATATGTGAGCAGAAAATTGCCTTGAATGGCCAATGCAATCACATTTCATTTCAAAAAAAGGAGTTTCTATACATAAAAACCACACAATTTATTAAAAGGACAGGGCCAGTTGGGCAGCAGGGGTGGGGTGGAGAGGAGCAAAGTCAAATCATCAGGGCTGAGAAAAAGTGTATACCACAAATTAGAATCAGAATAGTAGAGCTGGAAGGGGCCTATAAGGCCGTCAAGTAGGGTGACCAACTGTCAGGATTTCCCCGGATTTGTCCTGGTTTTTGTTCTTTCCATGGTGTCAGGGGGGATTTTCTATAATTTTCAATAATGTCCTGGAATGACACACCTTCCTCTTTAAGGCTGCCATTAGCATGGCAGGAGGGAATGACATGCTTTCTTGAGGCACGTCATTCCCCCACCCCGAGCTCCAATTGAGGTCTTAAAGGGGAAAGTGGGTCATTCATGGACATTATAGAAAAGGCCCCAGTTGGAGTGGATGGTGGTGGTGCAGAATGAAATCCTTTCCCCTCCTCCACTCCAATCGGGTTCTTTAAGGTGGCAGGGGAATAACGTACTTTCTGCAGGACTCAGAAAGCTGCTTCCCCCCACACACACACTAGGTGTCCTCTTTTTTGGTTTCCCAAATATGGTCACCCTACGTCAAGTCCAACCCCCTGCACATTGCAAGAATCTACCTTAAAGCATTCCTGACAGATGGCTGTCCAGCTGCCTCTTGAATGCCTCTAGTGTGGGAGAGCCCACGACCGCCCTAGGGAATTGGTTCCATTGTCGTACTGCTCTAACAGTCAGGAATTGTTTCCTGATGTCCAGCCGGAATCTGTTTTCCTGCAACTTGAGCCCGTTATTCCGTGTCCTTCACTCTGGGATGATTGAGAAGAGCTCCTGCCTCTCCTCTGTGTGACAACCTTTCAAGTATTTGAAGAGTGCTATCATGTCTCCCCTCAATTTTCTCTTCTCCAGGCTAAACATGCCCAGTTCTTTCAGTCTCTTTGTTTCCAGACCTGTGATCATCCTTATTGCCCTCTTCTGAACACGCTCCAGCTTGTCTGCATCCTTCTTGAAGTGTGGTGCCCAGAACTGGACGCAATACTCAAGATGAGGCCTAACCAGTGCTGAATAGAGAGGAACCAGTACCTTGTGCGATTTGGAAGCTATACTTCTATTGCTGCAGGCCAAAATAGCATTTGCCTTTCTTGCAGCCACATCACACTGTTGGCTCATATTCAGCTTGCGATCTACAACAATTCCAAGATCCTTCTCGTTTGTAGTATTGCTGAGCCAAGTATCCCCCATCTTGTAACTGTGCCTTTGGTTTCTTTTTCCTAGGTATAGAACTTGGCATATATCCCTATAAAACATCATTCTGTTTTTTTCAGCCCAGCGCTCCAGCCTATCAAGAGCACTTTGAAGTTTCTTTTTGTGTGAAAGGGTATGAAAAAGTCCAAGAGGGTTCTAGCATGGTTAAATAGCAATGCCAAGAAGGCTTCTTCTTAGAAAAGAAAATATTGCTCAAATGAGGAAAATAATAAACATGCATAAACCTTGACAAAACAAATGTAAATTCATGATAAAGCAAAAAAGAAGGAATTTGATAAGCAAATTGCTAAAGGCATGCAACCAGCTGGTCATGAGGGTGAGATAGTTCATCTTGTTGACTTCTCAGACAAATGGGTAGGAATAAAATCTTTATATCTCGACGAGGGTTGCTCCTATGAAAAGATTGTTAATGACTTTTTTGTAGCAAGTTTTACGCTCTTTAATTTTGTATTGAGACAACTTTTCTGTGAGATTACAAATAATAGAGTTATTGCGCGAAAACTGGATTTTGGCCGGCATTTTCCAAGATGGCGGCTGTTACGATGATTTCCCAAGATGCCCCTTATATCTCATTTTAATCTACATGATCATAAATGCCACCATACCAAATTTCACACTTGTATCACAATGTGCACGATTTGGCCAGAAATTGTCAGTAAAGCCGCTGTACTAAAAGTTTGGTGGCAACAGAAGATGCTCTTGTGGCATTCATGAGAGATTACCAGTGTACAGGAATGATGGACGTTTGTAGTTTAATAAAGTGGGATGCATAATTTCCCAAAAGGGATGCAGTTCAGATGATGTTGTTGTTATTTTACAAACAACTTAAGGGAAGCCCCAGCTGGATCAGGCTGAAGGTCCATCTCTTACAGCAGGAATCCTGTTGGCAATCAGATGCATTGGTAGACGTTCCCAAGTACTATATATATATATATATATATATATATATATATATATATATTGTCTCACGGGTCTTACAATCTAAAAATGGTGTAAGGGAGACAGTAGAAGAAGGGATATAGAGTTAGAGTCTACAGTGGAGGAATATGCATAAAGAGGTTCATAAGACTACCTCCTTGCATTGAAAGAACATGGAAGAGGGCCATAGGACTACAAGGCTAGCCTCAATCGTACTGCTGATGGACAAGCAAAAGATCTTTGGCTTACAAAGAAAACAAATCATGAACGTTAAAAGTCCACAAGCCCCTACTCTACCCCCCATCCAAATTGTGCCCCCTCAAAAATTCTAAAAACATTAGCAAAGGGGGGTATCACAAAATTCAAGTACTGTATCAGAGATACCAGCCAACAGGGGCCCTCCCCAAATGGATTTTTCCCATTCAAGCCTCAGGACATACAGAACTTGTAGAACTGTTGTCTAAAGAAATTACTTCGGAAGTGGTCTCACTGCAGAGCAACAAAATTGCCTCTGCCGCTCTGACAATGATACATTTTCCTGTTAAATATGTGCTACATAAATGTCAACCTTCTCTTTAACGATATATAGAAGAAGACGTGGCTTCTGCAAATCACCCCGGAGCCCTCCCAAGTTAAAAAAAACAGCCCTAGTAAAGTGGATCCCACCTTCCCTGGAGGGTTCCTTATTAGCCTGGTATGGGCTGGTTTGTTTATCAGAGTATTCCTTTTGGCAAGCCTTCTGCTAATGATATCACCAATGGATTGCTGGTGCTGAGTAAATGTTGGCACTCATTGCAGCTTTTCTTTAAACTGAGATTAATAGCAATCCTGGATCCGCACATGTTTCAAGGTACATGAAAGTAGAGTCTTTGTTATGCACATTTGTAATTTAGTTATGGCATAGTGTGTGTTTTTCTTGGGTTTTATAGCATCCTATGAGGTTGCCCCTGATTATAACAAAATATCATCCATAACCGAAACTAAACAAAAAGTAAGAAATGACAACAATGGGCGAACATTCTGCGGTTGGGAGGAATTCACTACGTCTGGATCAACACCTGTGGAGCTGCAGACGGAGAAGTTATTAACAATATTTAGTGGTTTTATATAGCACTTTTTGAATGTTTGGACTATAACATGTACAATATCTTGGGAATTCTTACACACAACCCTGTAAGGTAGATCAGTCTCATTATCCCCAAATTGCAAGCACATGGCTGAGAAAGGGCCTTTCTGGGGCTTGTTTAACAAAACCATCGCTGAAGTGAGACTTTAACTGGAGATTTGTTGCCTTATAGGTAGGGTTGTCATATTCTGAATCCACAAAAGCGGGACAATTTCTTTTTTGGGGGGGGGGATGGGGCTAGGATTTTTTTTTAAAAAAACTGGGCAATATGTAAAGGTCTAGGGAAAGAAAGAAAGCTATCTAAGCTTTAGTTATCTAACACTGCAATCCTATGTGGGTCTACTCAGAAACAAATCCTATTACGTTAAATAGGACTTATTCCCAGGTAAGTATGCATAGGATTGTGGCCTAAAGCACTTAAGCACCTGCAAATAAATAATAGGAAAAGCATTTTAAGCAAACAAACAGAAAAAAAGTGACACTAAATTACATTTCTCCACTAGTTCTCAAAAGCTAGAGGAGACTTCAAGTATGGAGACTTACACTCCACTGAGCAGGCTGAAGACACCATTTCGGAGGTTGGAATCCCTCTGGCCGGTTGGAACAGGAATCCGGGATTCTTGACTGACTGGCCGGGACATTTTGGAAATGCTTGGAAACCGGGACATTCCCGGTTTTCCGGGACGTATGGCAACCCTACTTATAGGTCACTCTCTTATGGCTGATTTATAGGAAACTTGGGGCTTGGAATACCAGCTGCTGTTTCTCCACTGCAACACAGTGGCAGAGAGAGCACAGAGATGGGGTTTTTCCCAGCGATTATTTTAGCGATTCACACTTTGCAACAATTGGCACTTTGATACTACAGTGACCCCTTTATAATATAGGATAGACAAATTCATGGGGAATAACTAGTGGCTGCTAGTCATGATAGCTATATGCCAGGGGTGGGAAGGATCAGGCCCACAGGCCAAATCCAGCCCCCAGGGGTCCCAATCCAGCCATCAGGGGTTCCCCAGAAGTCCCCACCCCTTCCTCTTACCCCACCCCCTTCCTCTGGCTCCGCCCCCTTTCAGCAGTTTCTGCAGCTGAAACTCTCCCCACGGCCTGAGTTCGATCCCAGCGGAAGCTGGTTTCAGGCAGCCTGCTTGGGTCGACTCAGCCTTCCATCCTCCCGAGGTTGATAAAATGAGTACCCAGTTAGCTGGGGGAAAGGTAATAATGTCCGGGGAAGGCAACGGCAAACCACCCCGCTATAAGGCCTGCCAAGAAAACATCAGCGAAAGCTGGCGTCCCTCCAAGAGTCAGCAATGACTCAGTGCTTGCACGAGAGGTTCTTTTCCTTTCCTTCCCAGCTTTTATGCCGTTCTTTTCCATGTTCTAAAAGGCTGAAATGCCTCTGCAGTAAGAGCGTTCAGGTACAATATGCTGGCATATTTCATATTTTTGGCTCCACCCACCCGCCAGCCTGCGAGAGTTCCTCTGAAATTGAATTCGGCCCTTGAGCTGAAAGAGGTTCCTCACCCGCTGCCTAATGCTACCTCCAGTTACTAGGAAACAAAAGCAGGAGAGGGGTGTTGCCTTCCTATCCTGCTTCTGGGCCTCCAAGAGGCATCTGGTTGGCCACTGTGGGAAACTGAATGCTGGACTAGATAGGCCATTGGTCTGACCCAGCATCAGCAGGGCTTCTCTTACTTTCATACTGCACAAATGCGATTTTTACCACTGAAAACCTACTGCTTTTCTCTTAAATATGGTGTATCTAGGTGTCATTGTCAGCTTCTTCCACCAGTGCGGGGAACACTGACGTCACAGTGAGGAAGGGAAATTTGCCGCTCACCATGAAGGTGATAGATGGAGCAACATTGTCCTGGAGAGGTTCCGTTTGCACTCAACTTAATATTCCATGAAGTCTTTTTTTTTTTTTAATGCTCAGAGGCTGTTTGTCCATGGGGTGTGGATGTTCTTGGTTCTCAACCCAAGGATTTGTTTATTATCATTTATTTATTTATTTATTTATTTATTTATTTATTTTTGCATTTATATCGCACCTTTTTTCCTGCAAGGAACTCAAGGCATCATACATAATCCTCCTCTCCACTTTATCCTTGCAACAACAATCCTGTGATTTAAGTCGGGCTGAGAGTCTGTGATTGGCCCAAAGTCACCCAGTGTGTTTCCATGGCCAAGTGGGGACTAGAACCTGGATCTCCCAACTCTCAGTCTGACACTCTAGCCACTACACCACACTGGCTCTCATCTCCCTTAGATAGTTTTCCCTAGATGAATGTTAGACATTGTTGGTATTTCCAAGTAGAATACAGCACTGGAGATAAAGCTCTGAGTCATGTACCCAAGAGTACTTACTTATTAGACTTGCATTTATCTATCTTTGGTCATCCTACTGGTTCTATGCATTGAATCTCTCTCTCTCTCTCTCTCTCTCTCTCTCTCTCTCTCTCTCTCTCTCTCTCTCTCTTTCTCTCTCTCTGTGTTTAATAAATGAAATGAGCCTGTGCATTTGCTATGTATATCAAAGGTAAAACCTCTTTGCTTCCAAAGGTATAAATGTGACCAAAACACATAATTTTAGAGCACATTGGCCTCAGTCCACCTGTGCAATTGCACAACTGGAGAGGCTGCAACTTGTCAGGGAGAAGGAACAACCTACCCACACACGTTTTCCCCCTTCTCTCTCCTGAACGCCTGAATGACTCAACTGATAACTGTGGAAATGGGTTCCATATACACACCAGCCTCTGCAATTGATTGGAGCATGAATCACAAGCGCATCATCTCTTTGCATGTGCGATTCTTCATATAGCTAGCGGTGCATGCACAGAAATCTCCTTCTGTGGATATGCGGCCCCTAAGTATAAGCCACTTCTGATTGTTTAAAAAGAAATAAAGTTGACCTGGGCGGTGGGACAAAGGGCATTTTTAATTCAATTTTTAAATTCTGAATATATGCAGGCATGGGTTTTTTTTTCTTGCTAAGAGTCTTGCACTGAAATTTGAAATGACTCTGCGTGTTACAGGACCACCACCAAACAACAATTGAGGCTGGAAACCCATGTTGTTGAAATTGTTGAAGTTGTTGGCATTAAGAATGTAGATTGCAAGAGAAATTTCAGGAAAAACTGGGACCTAAAAAGCAATGCATTCGTTAGTTTGTGAATTGGGAACGGTCAGGAATTTTTTTTATTATTATCTTTATAGACTCTCTTTCAGAATATACAAGGCTCAGTTGCAGTGATCTTTTCAGTTAATAAAATGCATGAGAAATATTTATTTCACCAAAAATAATTCTTTTACACCAAAGCGCTTGGACTGAAATTCAAGGACTTCGGGTTGAGTAATTTTTGGGCAAGACTGCCCGTGATGATACAAAAGCACCATTATCTTCTCTAACTTGGCTTTGCGTGGATGCAGACACACACACACACACACACACACACACACACACACACAGAATTAATCAAGGTGCTAGGCTTTTTAAATCTGCTTTCCCCAGCAAGTGTGTGTGTGTGTGTGTCAAGAAGAAAAGAAAGTAGTTTCCGAGGACATTTAACTTTGATAATCTCTGACAGATGAACATAAAGAAAGATGGGGAGAGAAAGGGGGAGATAGCTTTTATGTTTACCAAATACTCTTTGTTTCCATAGTGAGGGTGTCTCTGTCCTGATGAAAGGCTACTACAAGAAGCATAGGGAGGGGAACAGGGGGAGGCTATCTGCAGGTCATTTGGTGGGAATGTTGCAAACGAATGGTTGCAGCAGCAGGGACAGGGGTCTTCATGTGTCTAAAACATACCACTCTTTCCAACTGAATCCAGAGAAAGTAGGGTGACCAACTGTCAGGATTTCCTTGGATTTGTCCTGGTTTTTGTTCTATCCTGGGTGTCAGGGGATTTTCTGTAATTTTCTATAATGTCCTGGAATGACATAGTTTCCCCTTTAAGGTTGCCATTAACATGGCAGGGCAGAATGACACACTTTCTGGAGGCATGGCATTCCTCCCCACTGATCCAATCGGGGCCTTAAAGAGGAAAGTGTGTCATTTTCGGACATTATAGAAAAGGCTCCGATTGGAGCAGTTGGGGAGGGGAATGACACACTTTCCCCTCCAATCAGGGTCTTTAAGCTCCTGATTGGAGTGGAGGAAGGGAAAGTGTGCTTTCCAGAGCCTCTGGAAAGGGCATCATTCCCCCTCTCCATGCTAACGGTGGGCGCTATTAGCATGGTGAGGGTGGGAAATGACGTGCTTTCTGGAGGCCCCGAAAAGTGCACTTTACCGCTATCCCCACACTGCTCCACTCAGGGTCTTAAAGACTTCTATTGGAGCAGTGGCAGGTGGGAATGATACACTTTCCCCTCCTCCTCTCCACTTGGGGCCTTTAAGGTGGAGGGGGGGGGAATGACATGGTTTACAGAGGCCCAGGAAAGTGTCTTTCCAGCCCAACCCACTGGGTGTCCTCTTTCTTGGTTTCCCAAGTATGGTCACCCTAGATAAAGTGTTTGTCTTGTTTTGTTTAAACAGTGTGAACTACCATTTAAGAACATAAGAAGTGCCCTGATGCTGGATCAGACCAAGGGTCCATCTAGTCCAGTACTCTGTTCGCACAGTGGCCAACCAGCCATCGGCCAGGGACCAACAAGGCAGGACATGGTGCAACAGCACCCTCCCACCCAGCAACTGGTGCACACAGGCTTACTGCCTCGAATACTGGAGATAGCATACAACCATCAGTAGCCCTTGATAGCCTTTCCCTCCAGGAATTTATCCAACCCCTTTTAAAGCCATCCAAATTGGTGGCCATCACCACATCTTGTGGTAGTGAGTTCCATAATTTAACTATGCGCTGTGTGAAGAAGTACTTCCTCTTATTTGCCCTGGATCTCCCACCATTCAGTTTCATGGGATGATACCGGGTTCTAGTATTTTGAGAATGGGAGGAAAATGTTTCCCTATACACATTCTACATACCATACATAATTTTGTACACCTCTATCATGTCTTCCCTTAACCCCCTATTTTCCTGAGCTAAACAATCCCAGTTAATGTAACTTTCCCTCATAGGGGAGAGGCTCCAGCTCCTTATCATTTTAGTTGCCCTTTTCTGCACTTTTTCTAGCTCTATAATATCCTTTCTTAGGAGTGGTGACCAGAACTGTACACAGTATTCTAAGTGTGGCTGCACCATAGATTTGAATAAGGGCAGTATGATACTGGCCATTTTATTCTCAATTCCTTTTCTTATAATGCCTAACAGGGAGTTTGCCTTCTTTACAGCGGCTGCACACTGGATGGACATTTTCATCGAGCTGTCCACCACAATCCCAAGAGCTCTTTTTTGTTCGGTCACCATTAGGTTATACCTGCAGTTAGGTTTTTCTCTCTCCATTCTTCTTCTAGATATCAATAGAAATTATATCCAAATCTATAAGATCAAAGTTCATTCTTCCATATTTCAATGAAAGTAACTTCTTTTTATTTCCTTCGAAATGATGGTTCTTTTCAGCAAACCCTGCCTTTCCTCCTGTTCTTCTCTAGCAACCAGGTGAAAAAAGTCAGTTCACACATGAATGTACATCATTCCAGTGATGACTTGAGGTGTTTCCACACTAGCCATTTCCTCTGAGGTGGATATCTTTTACTCGAGCAAATCAGAAGTTGTCAAACCAATGCATTCCTGTGTTTTCCCTGTTATTGTGATATTTATTTTAAGGGCTGATTTACTGTGCTTCGTTTTATTTTGTGAGCCTTTGGGGCATGAATTGATTGTAGTGCAATTGTCTTCCGTAGAGTAGAGAAGTGGTCCATGGCATGGTTGGTGAATGTGTGTAACTTTGCTTCTCCAATCCTGGAAACATTTGCCATTATTATTATTATTATTATTATTATTGATGATGATGATGATGTGGTGCAACTGCCAAAGTTTTACCACCTCATCAGCAGCCAATCAGAATCAGGAGTTCATAGAATCATAGAATAGCAGAGTTGGAAGGGGCCTACAAGGCCATCGAGTCCAGCCCCCTGCTCAGTGCAGGAATCCACCCCAAAGCATCCCTGATAGATGTTGTCCAGCTGCCTCTTGAAGACCTCTAGTGTGGGAGAGCTCACAACCTCCCTAGGTAACTGATTCCATTGTCGTACTGCTCCGACAGTCAGGAGGTTTTTCCTGATGTCCAGCTGGAATCTGGCTTCCTTTAACTTGAGCCCGTTATTCCGTGTCCTGCACTCTGGGAGGATCGAGAAGAGATCCTGCTGCCTCCAGATTTCAGAGGCCAAAATGCCCTCAGATGCCTTCAGATGCCCCCTTCTTCTGGGCTCATCTATATAACTGCCCCAAGGGGAAGTGCTAGGCAAGGCAAGGAAACTGCTCTGTCTCCTCATTCTCACACTCAGAAAGGGACGTTGAACAGGCAGTGACAACAAAGAATAGAGGTTTCAGGGACTGAAGGCTCTGGGGGTGGGGGTTGACATTCGGTCCCAACAGGTGCTTGGACCTTGGCAGGTGCCCCCAAATGCCTACCCCTTTCAGGAGGCTTCTCCCACTCACTACAGAGGTGTTTGGCCGGGTTTGTGGGATTGACTTTGTTTTTCACTAAAAACCAGCCCATTGATTATGTCTTCTCTTCCTTTCCCCGTAATAATGACTCCCTCTCCCTCTCCCTCTCCCTCTCCCTCTCTCTCTCTCCCCCCCCCCCTCTCTGCCTTACTTCTTAACCATCTTAGCAAACATGTTGAAAGGAATGAACTGAGTTAAATGGGTTCAGCCTTTGAGGTGGTCTGATTAATTTCGCTGACTATGCCTTCTCTTCTGATGAATGTGTCTATACTTTCTCCTCTCTCTCTCTCTCTCTTTTTAATGCAGTAATGTTTAGGCTGGATCCCTGCCAGTTCCCCAGAGAACATCTTAAGCAATTTAGGCCACAGTGGGCCACAAGCATGAAGCAGGTGCACGGCAGAAGGTTGCCTGCAGGTCACTCCAGATGGCTTCAGCAACTGAGCCAAGACACACCCAACAGAAGACAAGAAATCCTCCTTATCTCAAATACTAATGAGCACTGTGAAGTTGATATGACTGTTCCTTTTCCTTTCTCTGCATTATGCTTCATTTACATTTTAATCAATTGGCTAGCGCAATGGTTTTCAAGCTGTGTAACAGGGAAAACTGTGTTCGAATCTTATCTGGAGTTCCCAAGCTAGGGCAGGGAGCACAATAGGAATAATTACCTCAGGCCTCACTCAAGGAAGGGGCTACATCATATGTTTCAACCTGTCAGGTCCTCTTGCTTCCAAGGCAGTAACCCGGCTCAATGAAAATGTAACCCTATGTCCAGGTGTAATTTTGGTACCTCAGGTTGGCCTCGCACAGCATTTACTGGGTAATTGACTTCCTTGGAGGAATAAATGAAGGCACGGGAAAATATGATCAGGGATCCCAGGGATGATGATGATGATGATGATGATGATGATGATGATGATGATTATTATTATTATTATTATTATTAATTTATTTATTTATATAGCACCATCAATGTACATGGTGCTGTACAGAGTAAAACAGTAAATAGCAAGACCCTGCCGCATAGGCTTACAATCTAATAAAATCATAGTAAAACAATAAGGAGGGGAAGAGAATGCAAACAGGTACAGGGTAGGGTAAGCAGGCACAGGGTAGGGTAAAACTAACAGTAGAAAGTAACAGTAGAAGTCTGCACAACATCAAGTTTTAAAAGCTTTAGGAAAAAGAAAAGTTTTTAGTTTAGTGAGAGACTGAGGATTGTGTGTGTTAAGGCCTAAGAGTCCTATGAAGGTACAGAAGCAAATAGTGTATTACATTGTTCCTTGTGGCTGGAAGGTAGTATGAAGTCTTAGGACTGGCCACATCTGGTATACATTTCAGAAGCCTTGCCTTCTTTTGGCCAAACTGCAGAGGAGGACTGCATGTTTATTCATGTGTCTGCCCCAACTCATGTATGAGAGGTGGTGATAGTGGTGGTGATAGTGGTAATCACATTTTCTACAGCAAAAGGTGAACACGAGTGAACCATCCTTCCACCAGCACCCCATACATCGCCACACTGCGACTTGAAGCACTTCCCCACCACCTGCCCATCCCATCTCACTTCTGACATTGGAGTCAGACTAGGAGAAAAGTGTATGGTGCAGCACAGTGTGGGGAGATAAGGTGAGTGAGGAAAAAACATTGCTTTTACTCATCTTTTCTGATAAAACAAATTTAACACCTCCCCTTTACACATGAATAGGGCAGAAATATAAACATAGTTGCCATCAAATCACATCTATTGAGCCACATCTAGTGCAGGGGTTGGAGTGTCAGACTGGGACTTGGGAGATCTGGGTTCTAGTCCCCACTGGGCCATGAAGCTCACTGGGGCAGGATCTACACTACTGCTTATAACGGTTTATAATGGTTATGACAACTGTTCAGGCCCAGGACACATTACATATACTGTTTTCATAACATTTTAAAAGTGTTACATCCTGCTTGGTGTAGATCGGCCCCAAGTGACTTTGGGCCAGTCACTGACTCTCGGCCTAACCTACCTCATATGATTGTTACAAGACTAAAATGGAGAGAAGGAGGAGGAGGAAGACCATGTAAGCCACCTTGGGTTCTTTGCAAAACGAAAAAAGGTGGGTTACAAATGTAATAATGAAAAAATAAATCTAGTTTGACATTGATGTTATCTAATCAACAGAGGAATATATTTTTTCTAGCTGCAAGAACTCCAATCAGTGATCACAGAGACCCTGGACTCGAGATCACACCCTCTAGTCCTGGATTTGAGTATGCCCCAGGACAAACACTCACCTATACCTGCCATAACAACTGAGGCAAGCTTCTCTGGGGCACTATCGTATCACAAAGTTCGGAGGAGGAGCTGTGTTAGGGATGTGTCAAGGTGGGCAGCTCCTAGTGCTGCCATAGCCATCAAAAGACATTGTGGAGCTAGCTTTCCCTCCTCAATGGGTTTTCTTTCTTTCTTTTGGGTGTGTGTGTGCTGTGGCGTTACATCGCACGAGTCAGTTCCCTAATGCATGTCACACCTAATGTAAGTCTGGTGTGTTTAGAATGTTGACCAGAGTGGGTGGAGTTAGAATGTCTTGGGAAGGGGAGGAGTGATATATAAGGGAATGACGGAGGAGATTGAGAGCTCTCTCTGTGATAGCTCTGTATGTTAGCTCGTGGTGTGTAGAGTACTTGGGTTCTGGAGAATTTGAGGTTCAGTCTAGAGAGTGGTGTCTTTTGAGGGTGGGGTGCAGATAGTCAGTTGGTGTATATTAATCAATACTGATAATAAAGAAAGTTCAAGAGTGAACACTGCGCTCAACATCTAAGGTCCTCCTCCGAGTGCCTACTCCAAGGGAAGCTCGGAGGATGGCAACAAGGGAGAGGGCCTTTTCAGTGGTGGCCCCCCGACTGTGGAATGATCTCCCCGATGAGGCTCGCCTGGCGCCAACATTGTTATCTTTTCGGCGCCAGGTCAAGACTTTTCTCTTCTCCCAGGCATTTTTAACAGCATTTTAACAGCATTTAACAACGTTAAGTTTGTTTTTAATGGACCCCACAATTGTTGTTTTTAAATGGATACTGTTGTTTTTATACTGTTTTTATGTGTGTGTGTGTGTTTTTAAATTGTATACTTTTAATGTTTACTATTTTTAAATGTTGTAAACCGCCCAGAGAGCTTCGGCTGTGGGGCGGTATATAAATGTAATTAAATAAATAAATAAATAAATGTGTGAGAGAAAGGAAATCATGTATGAGAAGAGTGAAAGGATTGGATGAGAGGTTTTAAAAAGGGTTTTTTGAACAGTTTTATTATGAAACAAAGCTTGTGAACTTTTAAACTAAAATTTTAATCAGTTTGTTTTAACTACCACAAAAATCCCACGTGTCTGTTTGGCATTTATCATCTGCAGTTATTTACATTTAACACCCACTCTAACAATAATTCACCTCAGTACATATAATTCACAGCGCTTTAATTTATTCCTGAAATCCTTCCCATTTAACCCCTTCTCCACATAGTTTGGAGAAAGGTGGTGGTTGTCCCTCGCCTCAGGCTCCTCAAGTGGTGGGGCTTAGCTTGAGCAGGGAGTGTCCACGGCCAGGCCTGTTGTCAGAGCCTGTGTCTTGGCAGGTGCAGGGTAAAAGACATGGTAGAAGAAACAGTGGGGAAACACAGGAGAGTTACAAATGGAAGACGACATCCTCTGGCCACCGTGTAAAATTCTGTGATTTAGGCAGCATGACTGTACAATTAGAACCTCATCTGGAAGCACTCTTAGGCCCTTCCTACACCTGCCTTTCCCCCCGTGGATCATCCCTGAATAATCTCTGTGCATCTAAATGACACACAGGGGATCCTAGGAGCAGGCAGGGATGATCCCTCCATTTCCCTGGGATAACAGAGACCTCGGTTATCCCAGTTTTACCCACAGTACCGGGACGATCCTGAGGACTGTGGGTGGTGTGAGCGCCCTTCCCAGCTTCTTCTCTCCCCATGAGTAGTGTGGGTCAGCAGAGGGGAGGAGCTGGGATGTGGGGGAGTCCAGGGACATCGGGGGAGCGGGGGGTTTGTTGTTTTTTACTTTTCGCTGGAGCTCAAGTGGTGTTTTCCTTTTAAAAAATGGCGGGCGCAACGTCCCTCTTCCCTTCCAGGACATTGTGCTTCCAGGGATGATACCAGAAGCAGGTACGTCTGGGATCATCTCCCCTCCCTCCCTGAAGGTCCTTAGGTGTAGACAGGGCCTTAGTCTGTTGCTGCTAAATTAGGGTGACCATATTTTGGAAACCAAAAAGGAGGACAACATGGTCGCCCCCAAGGGGGCGTGTCCAGTACCAAGGGGGCGTGCCCACCCAAACATAGCCTTGGTCACATGTCTGATTTTACAGCACACATTTAAGACAAATCTGTTCTACATAACATCTTAATGTTAAAATCACTGAAATAAAGAACAAGTGAGAGATTCAATGTATCTGAAATTAACTTCACTCACTCCTACTTTTGTAGGTTTTGCTGTACTTTGAAGCTTTTGCTATACTCTGTGTGTTACATTCTCCCCTTCCCTCAAATATCTTTTCTGACTGAATCTTCACTCATTGCAAGCTGCTGTTAAGTGTTTGCTACTGACCCCAGATCTGTTTCAAATTTGGTGTGGCTAAAGCTCTACATAAATCCTATCATGGTACAAAGTTTCATCTCTTTAACTTTAAAAATGACGATTTTAAAAATAATAATTTTAAAACCTCAATTTCTAAAAAATTCCTAAAAAATCAATGGATGAACGGATCTTTTTCAAATTTGGTGTAGCTAAAGCTCTACCTAAGTCCTTTCATGGTGCAAAGTTTCACCTCTTTATCTTTAAAAATGATGATTTTAAAATAATAATTTTAAAACCTCAATTTTTAAAAAATTCCTAAAAAATCAATGGATGAACGGATCTGTTTCAAATTTGGTATGACTAAATCCCTTCCTAAGAGCTACCATTGTGCCAAATGTCATGTCTTTATCTTAAAAAATGACAGAGTTATAAGCATTTTTGTTAATTCCCATTAGAGCTGCTCTTTGAAAAAAAAATCCAGATTTCCCCTCCCCCTCCCGGATTTGCCATCAAAAACCCGGACAAATCCGGGCAAATTCAGTCATATGGTCACCCTAGCTAAATCTACAAGGAGCCTGTGCACCTTGAAGGCTAACAATTTTATTGTGTCAGAAAGTTTCGTGGATATCGTACCACATTGGCAATAATGTATGGTTGTGCGCACTCCACTTCTCTGAGCAGTGGGAACTTCCAGAGGGCCAGTGCTTACCTGGGTTTCATTTCCTTTAGAAGGTCATCACTGGAGACTTATTGGCATTTTAAAAAATATTGATGTTTATTGCCAAATATATATGTTAAGTATAGACTGAGGTGTAGCTTAAACACTCCCACAGCAAGACAAAAATAGCCTGTTTCTGTTTGGTGTTTAACTGTTTGTATGGAATCTTAGTCTTTTAACTGTTTATAATCTGCAACGAAACACTGGTTTTGTGGCAGATTAAAAATATAAGTGCAATTAAAACTCCATTGCTTCCATGTCAGACTTCTGGGGAGACACCCATGCCAGAACCCAAAGATGCTTCAGAGCCCGAGGGGAATCCATATCTATGTCCAAAGTGTTGTGGTTGCTTTCACAAAATGGCTGTCATGGGGGGGAGGGGGCTTGCCCATTCATAAAATGGCTGCCATGATAAACATGGGTGATCACAAAACATTCATTTCCCAAAGCAGATGGTACTGGAGGGCAACATATCAGTCTCCCACTTAAAAACGAAATTAATTTTATATAAAAAGCTTAGAAAATAAAATAAAAACCAGGAGGGGTAGGAAACCTGGCAGGAACCAAATCAACGTCTGCTGGCACATAGCCAATATGTTGGAGCCTGCTCTACTGCTTTTTTTAAAAAAATATTTATATATATTTTAATTTAATTTTATTTTTTAATTTTAGGATACTTTTAGTATGTTTTTAGGATTTTTTTTAACAGTGTATACTATGTTTTAAATTAGTATTTTATGTATTTTATGCTTGCTGTTGTTCCCCACCTCGATCCAATCGGAGAGGCGGGTAAGAAATATTTATTATTATTATTATTATTATTATTATTATTATTATTATTAATCAGTACTCGAGCTAGCATTCTGGTTAAAAACTCCATCTTAAAAGACAGCCATCCCCAACAAATAATAAATAAAACTAATAAAACTTCAGAATTAAGTTTAAGGGGCATGACCACAATCTTATGCAAAGTTAACCTGGGGGTAAACTTTGTCAAACTCAGTGCTGCTTACTTCTGACTGCATATGTTCAATCCGTTTAAAACACATTGAGCTTTAAGAACACGTCTTCAGTCCGCTGCAGTGCAACCGTTAGCTTTTAATTAATTGCAAAGAAGTCCCACCATTTTAACTGCTAATATGAAGCTGGAACTCCGTTAAAGGAAAGGAAAAAAGCAGTCAGCCTCTGCTTCTTTATTTTCCTCACTCTCTGATTTCCACCGTACTAATCTGCCACAAACAATAGCAGAACTTGTAAGCTTTGTTATCACCTCATTCGCTTATCAGAGGAAGGACGGTCTGTCTAGAAAAAAAACACCCAGACCTGCGCTACCCCTTCATTACGCTACTGTTCAGAACATCGCCAAGAAGCAATTGACTATTTAGAAGGGCTGTGCACGGACCCCCAGAACCGCTTCGTGGCCCGAACTGGAACTTTCAGATCATGCCTGAACTGCTTCGGGTCGATCCAACCCTCCCCCACTCCACTCTGCGGAGCGAGATCCAGAGGGGTGGATTGAGATTTTGCCCCCCCCTTCCCTACTTACTTGCCTCCGCGGCGGACGGCGGAGGCAGGTAAGTGGGGAAGGGGGGACAAAATGGGGGCCGAATAACCCTCCTCCCCCTGCCCCCTTACCTGGCTCCACCACCATCACTGCACGGACTGTGGTGGCAGAGTCAGGTAAGCCCCCCTACTTACCTGCCTCCGTTGCAGTCCACCTCAGGCTTCAACTGAGGCCCAGGCCTCAGTTGAAGCCTGTGTCAGACCACAACGGACACAAGTAAGCCCCCCTCCCCCCTTACCTGGCTCTGCCACCATCACCGCAAGGACTGCGGCGGTGATGCCAGCACCAGGTGAGCCCCCTCCCCCCACTTACCTGTGTTTGGAGCTCCAGATGGAGGCGAACTGCTTCGCCTCGATCCGCAGCTCCCCTGACCCGATTCGGATCCACCTTTGGCGGAAGAGGATCGGGTCACTCCGCTCTGGATTTGCGATCTGAATCGGAGCGGAGCACAGCCCTACTATTTAGTTCCCATACCAACACATCACCTGTAATTGACCTAACATAGCATGTGCCAGACCATATCTGGCTAGCAGGTTTGATCATTAACCAGCTCTTGTCTTATGGAAGTATGACAGCTTTATGCCAATCAGTATTTAAGGTGCCACAAGACCCTGCTTTATGTTCCTGCTCCCTCCCCTCTGCGTAGTGCACTACATCGCCTAAAAGATTAATGGCATTTGTGGAAGCAACATCACAGAAGTGATTATTAAGATATCTTGAAAAGGTAATGGATTGACTTTTAATAACCCACTGTATTTTCCTCCTGCTGAGAAGAGGAATGTCTACAGCTGAATTTATGAGTCTGACTGTATAATAAAAGCCCTTGATTGAAATAAATAAATTACATGACATTTCATTTATTGTGAGGCAAAGAATAACATCTGAGCTCTGTGCCTGAAAGTTTATTCTTTTCGTGGCCAAAGCTCTAAAGTTAAGAGGTGACAGCTGCAATTCACAACATTCTGCTGAAGTCAGAGATTTTTTTTGCAGAATGCCTTGTTGTAAAAGGATATTTTTCTTGAAGCAAAACAGTATCCTGTCCAAGACAAATAGAAAGTTGGCAATTGTTTGATTTTTGTAAATGTTGCACAAAGGCCGTACCCTGATATGCAGTTGCATTTTTTTTAATGGATTGGAAGTGTAATCTTCTTTTTGACCATGAATCTTAAGCTAGGTATAGAATGATCAGGTTGAAACCCACATATCTACAATAACCCAATGAAGTGGACGACATGGCCCCTCTGATTTCTCCCACCTGTTCTTTCTCGGGTCCTTTCATCTGCCCTGCCCCCACTGCCACTGGGGGGCAAATGGATCCCTGCTTGCTACAGAAGGGGCAGATGCAGATCACAAGTGGGAGGAACAACAGCTGCCTCCTCTGTCATTGCACTGAGGCACAGATCTCTGGGTTACAACCAACCAACGCCCTAGCCCGGCAGGATTTAGGAATGCAGTGCATCCCTAAGTCACTGTAGTATCTTCTCTGATAGGAAAACATTCCATGTACCCAAGGACATTTCCCTGGGTAGCCAGATGCAAAGGAAAACCGAGCCCCTGTTCCTAGGGCTGGGCAGGGGGTGGGGGGGCAGTGGGGCCAGTTGGCATGGGCCTATGATTTTAGGGGGGGGGCTACTTCTCACAATGATCCATGAGGTCAACTTGGTAATAGAATCTCGTGATGCCACATTAGATGTGGAAAGGGACAACATTGATCAACTACGGGCAGATACCCTGAAACTGAGAGAGAAATGGAATGATATACTTGAAGAAGCACAGCATGTGTCAATCAAAATTTGAATGGATTGAATAGATTAGCAGTTTTGAACATTAACATTGACAGAATGTAGAAAGGCTCCTAGTTGCTCAAGTCTGAGGGCCAGATCTATCATTAGTCAGAGCGATGTGACTGCCTCAGATCACCTCCCGAGCTCCTTGGCTATTCCCCTCTATTGGGCAAAAAAGCTGTCTGTCTTGCACCCTTTACTGGCCTGCTGCTCTCAGGTGGGTTGCGGATACTCTCACATCAACATTATTGATGCAAGATTCAATTGGCAGTCCTGTCAATTTCTGCATGTAAAATGGAGGAGAGGGCGCCATCTTGTCCTTCATCTCAAGCAGCAAAATGTATTGGGCTGGCCTTGATAGGAGTCCCTAATTCAAGCAGATGCTAGGGCCTTACATCTGCCAACAGACAGCTATCTGAGCTTTCTCATCTGGTTGCCTGGAAGCTGGGAAGTATCCCAGGATATTGTAGAGCTAGAAAAAGTGCAGAAAAAGGCAACTAAAATGGTCAAGAGCCTAGGGCATCTCCCATGTGAGGGAAGGTTACAACAGCTGGGATTGTTTAGCCTGGAAAAAAGGAGGCTAAGGGGGAGACCTGATAGAGTTGTACAAAATTATGCATGGTGTGGAGAATGTGGGTAGGGAGACATTTTGCTCCCTCTCCCATAATATTAGAACCCAAGGTCATCCCATGATTGGTGGACAGATAAAAGGAAGTACTTCTTCACACAGCTCATAGTTAAACTATGGAATTCACTACCAGAAGAAATTGTGATGGCCACCAATTTGGATGGGTTTAAAAGGGAGCTGGAGAAATTCCTGGAAAAGATGGATATCAATGGCTAATAATAATAATAATAATAATAATAATATATTTATTTTGGATCTCCCTTTGGATTGAGGCGGGGAACAACATTAGAACAGGAATCAATACATCTTAAAAATTCATGATTTAACATTGATCTGGATAGGCCTGCTGGAAAAGGCTAGTCTTTAAAGCTGCCTTAATATCACACATAGTGTTAATTTTACGAATCTCCTCCGGTAGGCCATTCCACAATCTGGGGGCGACAGAAGAAAAGGTCCTTTGGGAAACTGATGTCAGCCTAGTTTTAGCTGACTGAAGTAAGTTCACCCCAGAGGACCTGAGTTTGCGGAGCGGACTATATGGGAGAAGGCGATCCCGCAGGTAACCTGGACCCAAACCATTTAGGACTTTAAAGGTGATGACCAACACTTCGTACTTTGCCCGGAAACTAATTGGCAGCCAGTGGAGTGATTTTAATGTTGGGGTAATATGCTCACCACTAGATGTACCGGTGACCAACCTGGCTGCCATATTTTGAACTAGTTGAAGTTTCCGAACTAGGTACAATGGTAGCCCTATGTAGAGCGCATTGCAGAAGTCAAGCCTTGAGGTTACCAGCGCATGCACTACTGTCTTTAGGTCTTCTGACTCTAAGAAGGCGTGCAGCTGGCATGTCAGCCGAAGCTGATAGTAGGCACTCCTGGCTGTCGCATCCATCTGGGCTGTCATTTGGAGCGACGGATCCAGGAGCACCCCCAAACTGCGAACGCAGTCTTTCAGGGCGAGTGTAGCCCCATCCAGAACTGGCTGACACACCTCCAAACCTAGGTCGGAGCCCTTGACAGCAAGCACCTCTGTTTTGTCTGGATTCAGCTTCAGTTTGTTTTTCCTCATCCAGCCCATTACCGCCTCCAAGCATTCATTCAGAGGAGACACACTATCCTTAGATGACGCTGTTATTGAAGGCATAGAGAAATATATTTGGGTGTCATCAGCATACTGATAGCACCCCGCCCCATGCCTCTGGATGATCTCTCCCAGCGGTTTTATGTAGATGTTAAACAGCATTGGGGATAGGATGGCACCTTGTGGTACGCCATACAACAGCTCCTTTTCTGAGGAGCAACTATCCCCAAGCATCACCATCTGGAATCTACCTGAGAGGTAGGACCGGAACCACTGGAGCACAGTGCCCCGGATTCCCAAACCCCTCAGGCATTCCAGAAGGATGCCATGGTCGATGGTATCGAAAGCCGCTGAAAGGTCCAAAAGCACCAGCAGGGGCACACTCCCCCTGTCCATGCTCATGCGGAGATCATCCACTAAGGCGACCATAGCTGTTTCAACTCCGTATCCTGCCCTAAAGCCAGTTTGAAATGGGTCTAGAAAATCTGTATCATCCAAGACTGCTTGGAGTTGGAAGGCAACTGCCCTCTCAATCACCTTGCCCAAAAATGGAAGATTTGATACTGGTCTATAATTATTAAGGTCCAGGGGATCCAGGGAGGGCTTTTTTAGAAGTGGCCGTACCACTGCTTCTTTTAAGCATGGTGGAAAACTCCCCTCCCTGAGAGATGCATTAACAATATGTTGTAGTTGTAGTCTAACTGCATCTCCTCCCTGGGCGACCAGCCAAGAAGGACAGGGATCGAGAGGACAAGTTGTCTTCCTTACTCGTCCAAGCAGATTGTCCACATCATCAGTACTCACCAACTGAAACTGATCCAGTGTAATCCTACTCACGGAGTTGCTGGACACTTCAGCTTCAGCTTCTGTTATAACAACGGCATCTAAATTGGCTCTTATCCGAGAGATTTTATCTGTGAAATGATCATTAAATGCATCACAGCGAACTACCGAAGGCTCTAAAACTGGCAGCTATGTGGCTGTAAGCCCGTATACACCAGATGCTGAGGAACATGGGTGGCAGGGTGCTGTTGCACCATGTCCTGCTTGTAGGTCACTTGTCAACAGCTGGTTGACTAGATGGACTAGATGGACTCTTGGTCTGATCCAGCACGGCTCTTCTTATGTTCTTATGAATGGTCTGGTACCTGTCTTCCTGGATCCTCCCCTGATTACTGTATGGAGCACTGTGCTTTGATGGGTCTCTGAATGAATAGGACTGGCTCTCTTCTAGGATGTGGGGACAACTCAGTGTAGTGGGGGTCCTTATGGTGCATAGAGAGCATGTTTACAGAGATGAGAATAAGCTTGCATAGAGCCTGGCCACACTTGAAACCTTTTAGAGTTTGGGGCCACTACTTATAAGAGGAGGGTAGGGGGAGTTAGGTGAAATCAAGCTGATGGTAGACAAAGTCCTTATGGAGTGATCCTCTCAGCCCATGATTTGTATTGGCTTTTTTTTTTTTTTATAGTCATGCATTTTATTAATTTCATGACTTTCTTTGACCCCAGACTCTTTGAAACCAAGAGTACAATTTCATACAACATGTCTTTCTAACCCGACCAGGGCCCAATGGTAATATAAAAGTATACCTATGAGGACAGCGAATGAGGGATTCGAAACCATTTTAATGGCAACGCAAACCTGTTTGTGAGATAGAAGACAGGTTATTATTGTTCGGGATCTGGAATTTAAGCCATCTGACTGTCAGGAGCTGGGGAAAAAAGGGCTGTCCCTATAGAGAATAGTACCAGGCCTGTTCTACATCACGCGTCAGCTTTTGCCACCTGGAATGATCTAAAGCAATTGCTATTCACAATGCAAAGAAACAGGTGTGGGGTTAGAAAAAAATCTTCAAATCCTCTAAGTACTAGTGACTGGCAGTAATTCCAACAATTAGTGTCACTCAACTGTTATTATATTGCCACCATTGTTTCTGTTCTTTGGACAGAGCAATCCTATATTCGCATTAAGCCAGGATCAGAGATATGCCGCCACTATGCTAGCAGAACTGCTTGTGTTAATACCCACCAAAGCAGAAGGACTGTGGCTATTCCTGGTGTAAGATGTAACAACTACTTGTTGCAAGCACTTGAGAGCAGCAGAGGGAGAGAATGTGCATCTCACACCAGAAATAGTCACAGTCCTTCTGTTTTGCAAGGATCTTTCAAACCAGCACACCTGTGCATGCAGTGCTAACCACTTGAAATTACAACACACTCAAATTCTATTCTTTAGCACAGAGGTACAGAAACTCAGGCCCAGGGCATTCTGGGATTCCCAAGAAGGCTCTATGCCATTTCCCCTAGCCATTGATTATTGGGTGGTTTCCCAGCTTTTATGCAGTTCCCCACTGCCTCACCCCATTCTAAAAAGTTGAAGTGTTCCACTTAAGTATGCTGATGACACATAGCTCTACTTCTCCTTTTCATCTTCATCAGGTGAGGCTGTGGATGTGCTGAACCGGTGCCTGGCCGCGACAATGGACTGGATGAGGGCTAATAAACTGAGACTCAATCCAGACAAGACTGAGATGCTGTTAGTGGGTGGTTCTTCTGGCCGGATGGTGGGTGTTCAACATGTTCTGGATGGGGTTGCACTAACCCTGAAAGATCAGGTTTGTAGCTTGGGGGTTCTCCTAGAACCATCTCTGTCACTTGAGGCTCAGGTGGCCTTGGTGGCATGGAGTGCCTTCTACCAGCTTTGGTTGGTGGCCCAGCTATGCCCCTATCTGGACAGGGATAACCTGGCTTCAGTTGTCTATGCCCTGGTAACCTCAAAATTAGATCACTGCAATGCGCTCTACGTGGGGCTGCCTTTGAAGACGGTTCGGAAGCTGCAGCTTGTGTAAAATGCAGCGGCCAGAGTGATAACAGGGACCAGAAGGTTTGAACATATAAGATCCACTCTGGCCTGCTTGCATTGGCTGCCTGTATGTTTTCAAAGTGGTGGTTTTAATCTATAAAGTCTTACATGGCTCAGGACCACAATACCTGATGGAACGCCTCTCCCCACATGACCCTACCCGCTCACTGCACTCAACACCCAAGGTCCTCCTCTGGGTGCCTACTCTGAGGGAAGCTCGGAGGACAGCAACGAGAGAGAGGGCCTTTTCTGTGGTGGCCCCCCAATTGTGGAACAATCTCCCTGACGAGGCCCACCTGGCGTCGACATTGTTATCTTTTGGCACCAGGTCAAGACTTTTCTCTTCTCCCAGAGATTTAGCAATATGGAGTTAGGCTAGGTTTGTTTTTGTGGTTTTAAATTGTATGTTTTTGTGATTTAAATTTTTTGCATATTGTTTTAAAGTGTTTTTATCCTATTTAAACTGGCCAGAGAGCTTCGGCTATGGGGCAGTATACAAATGTAAATAATAATAATAATAATAATAATAATAATAATAATAATAATGGTTTAGTTACTGACAGTATACGCTCTAAACTACAATATGTTGGCATTTTGGGGCCCACCCCTTTTGCCTATGCCCCACCCACCATTGGAATGCAATCCCAGAATGGAATTTGGCCCTTCAGCTAAAAGTGCTTCTGCACCCCCTGCTTGAACAGTTTTAAATATTTAGCAATCTGCATAATGGTATGTGACTTAAAACTTGGCTGATGGCTCCATAGTTAGCTATTTCAACATAAGATTGTTTACATTTATTCCTAATATAACTATAATTGCTTTATTTTGCAGTTGACACTTGAGCACAAATCTCGTCCTTCAAAACCATGTAATTTGCCAGATCTCAGGGTGTGACATGCAGTTTTAGGGTCTGAGCCTCCTTCTCAGAGTCTCCAGAGGAAGGAGTAAAATCTCAGAGGTTATGAGCTAAAATCATGAGACGGAGGGGAAGAGAGGCTGTTTTGTAACTGGCTTTAGAGCTTCTGCTATTTGGTCTGTTCCTTCCCATGTCCATCTGCCACCATACTTGAGACTCCAAGCACAGCCAGGCTCATTCCCCTGATTGGATAAGGGGCATCTTCTCCCTCCACTTCACATCACTTGGCCATCCTGTCCCATCAGATCCCATCCTCTACCCAGGGAGCTGTGTTCTCGGACTTCTTCATTTCATTTATTACATCTTTATACTGCCCATCAGCCAAAGCTCTCTGGGCAGTGCACAATCAAAAACCATGAAATACAACAAGTATAAATTTAAAGGTTAAAAGTTAAAAAGGCAATATAAAACCAGCTAAGTTAAAATCCAGGAGAAGCCGGTGTGAAAAGGTATGTTTTCAGGAGGCATTTAAAAGATGTTACATTTTCTGCCTCCTGAACTGTATGACGACTTCTTCTTCTTCTTCTTCTTCTTCTTCTTCTTCTTCTTCTTCCTCCTCCTCCCCCCTCCCCCTTTGTACATTGTATTCCAAAAGAGTGGTTGAGAGGTGCATAAAGGGACACAAACCCAGTGCTGCTTCCAGGTGTTTGGGCAAGACACCCTCAGTGGACCCCCTCCCTCAGTGGGCATGGCTAGATGGGGTGATATCCCGGGGATCACCCCAGGATCAACCCTGTGCGTCCCGGTCTCCACCCCCCATTTTTTCCTGCAGTTCCGGGATGATCCTGAGACCGTGGGATGTGTGTGGGGCTATCCCAGTTTTTCCTGGCTCCTCGTAAGTAACTGTGAGGAGCTGGGAACCAGGCATGAAGCTCCTCAGGAGCTTTGTGCCCATCAGGGATGGGGTGAGGGGAGTGGGAGGTGTTTTTTTTAAAAAAAAAATACCTCTTTTCAGGAGCGCTCCTGTGCTCATTTTCGGAAAAAACAAATAAACAAAATGGCGGGCGCGACATCCTCTTCCTCCTCTTGTGATCACCAAATCGCGAGATCTTCCCCCTCCAGACCCTAGGTCTAGACATGCCCAGTGTCTCCAAAGCTGCTATTGTCACTACCTCATCCTCATCCTCTTTCTCATCATTGCTACACAAGCAGAGAGCCAGCGAGCAAGTGGCAGCGGCATCTCCTGCTCCTCCATCTCACCACCACCACCACCACCACTGTCGTCTGGGCCAGAGCAAGAGGCAGGTGAACACGCAGGTTGTCCTGGTGAAGTGGAGGAGAAAGTCCAGGGGCTCTTGTCACTGGGTCCCTCCTGGAATGTGGGCCCTTGGCAGGCGGCCAATTATACTTACCTCTGATGCCAGGCCTGTCGAAACCCCTGCCTGTTGGGATGTCTGGGGACAGGCAGCAGTGGGCTTGCTGTACGGCTTGTTCACATGAACAGTTTTGGACCCTCCACAAACCATTTATTATTGTTGTTGCTGTTGTTGTTAGTAATAATTATTCGATCCCAAGAGATGACCAAAATGTAAGATGGCGTGTGTGAGAGCGGGGGGAGGAATCTGAGGCATCAGAAGAGCAATGTAAGCGATGGAAATGAACCGTTCAGTCCCAAAGTAGAATTTTCTTGAATTCTAAAGAATCAGTGGAGGCTGGTGGCTCCTGTGTCAGTGGGGCGGTGAATTCACAACAGGTTTCAGTCAAAACCAGTCAGAACTCTAAAGAACTCGAAGGCCTTAGCTAGACCTAAGGTTTATCCCGGGATCGTCCCGGGGTCATCCCTGTTCATGTAAATGACACACAAGATATCCCAGGAGCAGGCAGGGACGACCCCGGGATAAACCTTAGGTCTCTGCAACTCAGGCTGGTTCTGACTGAAACCCAGAGTGGATTCATCACCCCACTGACGCCGGAGCCACCAGCCCCTACTGCAAAGGACGAATGCTTCAAGGCTGACGTTGACATTTAATATTTGCTCCTGCCCTAAAAATAACACTAAACAGACTGTGAACAAAATGACAGGGCATAATTTTTGTCTGGCTGTGACCTGGAATTAAATCCCAGCTTGAGCAGTCGCGGGGGAGGGGGGGGGCAGCGGCGGCAATGGTGGTAGCTGTGTTATGACAGCAATGCCTGCCCTGCTGAGGAGGGGGGGAAAGTCTCGAGATTGTGTAGGGCTATCATAGCTTTACAACTGGAGTCAGCGTCACTGCTGGATGTTTCAAAGCGGGGGAGAAGTATATGCCCCTGGCTCTCCAAGCATCTCTCTCCCTCCGCCCCCCCCCCCACATACACCGCCTGGCCCATGTGTGTGTAATGCTACATAACTTGAATGGTGCGAAAGAATGACCAGCAGGCTCAGCCTGAGTGTCTTCCAGGCCGAAAGGAGATCTTCCGTGAGCCCAAGCCTGACTGAAGTCGCGTGGTCTGAAGTCTCGTGTAACCGTCTGGGAGAGAAAAAAGTAACAGAGACTGCAGGACTAGGGTTCCTACCACACCTAGGTCCTAACTAACAATAAAGTCATTTGCTCTAATGAAGTGGTGGCGAGAGAGACTGCTGTAACCCCGCTGACATCACTCCTGAATATGGAATCTACCTCAGATTATTATAGACCAGACAGAGAGCGAGAAAGCGGATACTGCTAAATATAGTAATATTAGGAAAGCAAGCCATTTCCCCTTACCCCTGTGACTCTTCTGGAGTGGGGAGGAATCACTTGCCTCTTCAAGGCAGCCTGTGAGAGCTGACTGGAGGGCAAATAGCTGCTCCATTAAAGTAAAGAGTAGATGGGTTGACATTCTTATGGAAGCCAATTCCTAAGGAAGAAACCGTTATCAGGTCATGTTTTCCTACAAGAGCAAGTTTAAGAGCTGGTCTGTTCATTTCAGAGATCAGTGGCATGCCCAACAGCTTAGCAGAACTAAGTGCAGAGATTGAGGCCATCAAAGTGTGAGGTTCCTTATCCCTGCTTGCAAGCACCATTGCCATGGATTGTGAGTGGGCAGTTTTGCACAGTGCATGTGGTGAATTGTGTTCAATGCTACAAACCAATGTGCATATTTCAGGAAAAGTGCCACTGGGTTGCCATGCTCCGTGGCAGGTGGGATGTCAGTACCAGGCCAGCTCTCAAGATAAATTTCCACTGAAAAATTCAAGTGGACCATGGAAACACTAGATGGCCTTCTCAGAAGGATCTGTTATCCAAGAGAATCCAGCTAGATCCACCACCTTAAGTAATGACACTATTTGCAGAAATAGTTGGCCAAATGGAAACCATCCTCTAGCCCTTCACTCTTCAATGGGCTTGCTCCTTTCAAAATGGTATTGAAGTCCAATGAAAACTTCAGAATTAAATCCCCCCCTGCTAATTTCATAATAGGATCCATTACTTGACTCCATAGACCACCACCACTTCATATAACCCTGGTCTATTGACCTTTGATATTGTCCTTTGGCAAGGCATTTCAAATAGGCCTGGGTCTTACCTTCACTTTGCTGCCTTCCTTCTGTTATTTTGATTTCTCCGTTTGCCTTCCCTTCTATTGCCTCGCGGTTTGCTCTTGTTCATTTAGCCTCTGACCACTTGCTAATCTCTTTCTGCTGTTGTCCGCCATCCTTCTTTCATCTTTTAATGATACATTAAAATAAGCCAATAAGCTCTGAGCTACCACAATTCCACCTCTCCATTTCTATGTACTTACTCTATTGTTAGCATCAGGGCACTCTTCTTTACAGTGGCTTGCACCCAAACTGGGCCAGATGCGATTATATGTAATTTTATAGCGGACACTCTCTTGGCTACTTGGGATATAATTGAGATGTTCACACCCCAGTTCCTGATCCTTTTCTAAATGTGTGTTCCCCCCCCCCCCCAATATTGGCCTTGGAACACCACGCTTGACAAAGCCCTGCTTCCAAATGTAGTATTGGACCAGATAGTATCAAATGTCATCTCGTAGCAGACAGTCTTCTGGAAGTGGGGTGTGTATATTTTCATTTGGGGTGACCCAAGGCTTTTTATGGGGTGCTTCATTTCCTTATTTCAAATAACTGCTTATTTGTCATTGTAATTGTTTTGATTGGAGAGCATTAATGTTGTGGATCCCAAAGGAGGAGCGTCCCCCAGTCATGGCAGTATATGGTATTTTGGGTTATATCCATGCACACCCCTAGCGATCACCTAAGAAGCTGTCCTCAGTTCTGCTTTGGTTTTAGTGTGCAGTTCCATCTCCGTGAGTTCCTTTGCAACAGCGCCAGCTGCAAAAAGTTTTCAGTATGGAACAGAACCCAAATGCCCCTCCTACACTAGGGCCTGCACTTAAAATTTTGCTGCATCATTCAGACACCAATTGCTGCCTTCATCTCCCTCTCCCCATGGTACTGCTTGAAGCAGGCCTGCATGGCACGGCTGGCCCTGATTTCAAACGTTGCTTCACCATACTGTGGCCACTTAGCAAGATGCCCCAAGAGGGTACCAATCTACATAAAAAATGTGTATGCTAATTTATGTGTATAGATGCACATTTAGAAATAATCACTATGCTTTAAATAGAAATACAATACATCTCACCATAGTGGGGAAGATTGACTAGACCAGTGGTTCCCAAAGTGGGTGGTACCGCCCCCTTGGGGGCGGTGGGATTGCATAGAGGGGTGTTAAGAGGCAAGGGGACAGCAGGAGGGTGCTAAGAGGCAAAAGGGCGGCAGGGGGGTGCTCGAGGTGGTCTTTTCCGAGATGCGCCTCTCCAGAAGGTCTTAAAACCCAGGGACATTTTTATGGGAGAAGGTAGTTTGGTCCCAAGCCATATAGGGGAAGAATCCACACATGTATTAATACCGTTTAAGAAGAGTCCTTTCAACGGTGAATTGAAATGTTTCAAAAGCACCAAAACGCTAATGAAGAGACATACCCTGCTTGGTGTGCCCCGCCACGCTGGCTGCAAAATAGAGGCGTTCGCTCTCTTTTCCCTCCCTCTTTCGGCAAGCCTGCGGCGAGTGCTTCCCATTTAAAGGGGCCACGCACAGTACAGCCCCTTTTTCACAGAGAGCAAACGCCTCTGTTTGCAGCCGGCATGGCAGGGCACAACAAGCAAGGTATGTCTCTTTATTAGATTTTGTTGCTTTTGAAACATTTCAATTCACTGTTAAAAGGACTCTTCTTAAACGGTTATTAATACATGTGTGGATTGAGGAGGGTCTTGTTGGCAGCACGGCTCTGGACAACTCGAGCTGATGGAGCGCCTCTCCCACCATGACCATACCCAAATATACTACACTCATCATCTAAGCCCTCCTCAGAGTGCCTCTTCCTAGCAGAGGGTTGCAAAAAATTGAGTTTTTTTTTTTTTAAAAAAATTAAAGTTAGGATACTGCTGTGATTGACCTGCTTTTTAAGCACATGCATTCTCTTGCAGCAGCATTTTGGCCTCACTGGGCACTCCTTGGCATGGGGCTTGCCACCACCATTAACCCCTCCCTCCCCGACCCCATTGGACTTCCAGGGGGCACTGGGCATGAGTTTGTGGAACCAAGGGGGCAGTTACCTGAAAAAGTTTGGGAACCACTGGACTAGATGAACCATGTGTCTGCTCAGTCTGCTGTCCAGGTACTAACTTTTGATGAGCTACTGGCCTGAATCTCCCTTATTATGGTTCTTTATCTTTAAACCAGACTCGGACTGTGCAGCTTTTCAAATAAGGGCATCTTCAAATAGAAGACTGCCTTCTACTTGCCCTTCAAACAAGAGGACTGTCCTGTGTAAAGTAGGACATGCGGCCACCCTACTTCATAGCCTCCTGAAAGTTGCCTCTGTAAATCAAGGCTAGTTCCTACTTGCATCCTGACTACAGCAAAATATTATGATTCGTTGAATGCAAAGAATTTAGACTCATGGTAATGGGTAACATTTTATCTCTGCGTTTGGAGAGAAGTGGAAATATTTGTTCAGTACAGACAATGGGATGAGTGAGCGTATGCTTTCCATGTTTTCCCCCACAACCCAGCCATCAGCCTTGATATTACACAATGCCAACATTTCCAAAAGTTAATAAGTAGGGGCAGGACCTGAGGTGACCACAAAATGATGACAACAGCAGAATTCCTCAGCTGCAGCAAGGTTTACACTGCCAAACACTGACACTTGGGGTGGATGAGTCAGAGAGGTTTACATAGGAACGAATTCAGAATTGTGAAGGCTCCTGCCTCCAATAAAGAGCTCGAATAGTTGGGAATAAGGCCAAGTCTTTACTTTTAGGTCCAACTGAATGTGGCAGATGTCTCCAAGCACTTGCTGGTGCTGCTGAGGCACCACCAAAAGACTTTCCCAAAGTTTTGCGTCCAGTTCTGGGCTCCACAATTCACGAAGGACGCAGACAAGCTGGAGCGTGTTCAGAGGAGGGCAACCAGGATGATCAGGGGTCTGGAAACAAAGCCCTACGAAGAGAGACTGAAAGAACTGGGCATGTTTAGCCTGGAGAAGAGAAGATGGAGGGGAGACATGAGAGCACTCTTCAAATACTTAAAAGGTTGTCACACAGAGGAGGGCCGGGATCTCTTCTCGATCCTCCCAGAGTGCAGGACATGGAATAATGGGCTCAAGTTACAGGAAGCTCAGATTCCAGCTGGACATCAGGAAAAACTTCCTGACTGTTAGAGCAGTACGACAATGGAACCAGTTACCTAGGGAGGTTGTGGGCTCTCCCACACTAGAGGCCTTCAAGAGGCAGCTGGACAACCATCTGTCAAGTATGCTTTAGGGTGGATTCCTGCATTGAGCAGGGGGTTGGACTCGATGGCCTTGTAGGCCCCTTCCAACTCTGCTATTTTATGATTCTATGATTCTATGATTTCCAACAAACAATGTTCTTTGAACGTCTCCAAAGGCACACTTATTTCACCCCATGGTACTTTATTGAGCCATTGAAAACACAGCCTATTCATATTTGCCCCTATGTTTGATTAATCCTGGCATGGATTCTGTTCCTTCATCATGTGTGGCAGACTTCTGGCAACTAGAGTGTGTATGTACCTAACTGATCTCCTGATATGGGATCATACCGAAGATGTACTTAGTGTGGCACGAAATGGATACAATACAATTTGACAACCAAGTATTAATATCAGAAACAAGATTAGAAGGTAGGCACTTCTAAGCTACCTTTGAACATGACCGATCCAATAAGTGATGAGACATTACAGAAACAAATAAAAAATTTATTCAATTTCAGGTAACATAAATATTCAGTCCCATTTGGATTGATAGCACCAAAAAAATGTAGGGCAGCACCAACGCTCTAATTGCAGTGTATATTTCAGTCACAGCTGTACACACCCTGGGCTTCCAAAAAATGAAAGATTTTGCACTAAGAAATCTGTATACTTTTTGCAAGCAATACAAATTTGCATTCTTCCATGCTTTGCAAAATTTATTAAGCTTTTGCTAGTTGAAATGTGTGAATAGCTATGTGTGGAACTGAAGCCCAATCTCAAACAATGGAAATACTATTCAGCAATTGCTCTGGCATCTAAGAATTTGGCAGGCATAACCCACACACGTTGAAGTGTATCTTTACAGTGATAAAGGATAGACATTTGCTTTGTTTAATGAAAGCTCAGATTCTCGGGAATCAGCATTCTGTGCTCCATACTATATATGTTTCTTTCTGACCTTCCGTGGAATGGCAGAACATACACAGCCCCCAATGTTACCATCCTGTGCAGTTTCTAAATTTGCAAGTTAGTTTCCAGTTGCCCTGAAGAGCTATTACAATACAATACAATACAAGAAAAGGGTGTGTGGGGGCGGGCGGGGGGGGGGCGGGCAGGGGGGAATCATAGGTTAATTATGCTACTGCGATGCTGGAATCTAACATGGTAGTACCTTATGTTTAAATGCAAACAACATAATTTTGGTATAATCAGCTGTTTAAGTAACACTGATGGCAGAACACTCTTTATACTTAACAGTAAAGCATAAAACAAGGACATTTAAATAAGATCGCTGATTTGAAAACAACAAATATAAAGGATCTTATTATCTGACAAATGTTGAAAAAGAGAAAGGGCAACCTGAGGCTTCTGTCACCCTCCCCCCCCCCCCCCATATTCATTAAAAGCTAAGATCCAACTAAAGCAGTTCAGGTTTATTTATTGGCAAAAAGTGCCTCAAGTATATTTCAATTGTTATCTTCAGTTACAGTATTCATTTCCATGGGGTTTCACAAATTCTGTCGCTAGTGCACCTGGCTTGCAGCTGCAGGAGAACAGCACAATTCATCCAGGAATTCCCTTTCACAAGGCCCCATTGAAACAGCCAGGAACTGGTCAGGAACATCAGTGCAATGTAACAAGACATTTCAGGCACAATCGACTGGGGAGATCTCCAGCTAGAACCCTCATGGAAACGCTCCAGTGCAGTAGTGCCCTTGCACAGTTCCCACTAATTTCAATGGGGCTCATACAAGACATCTTCCTGGTGGACGGTGCTCAAAGCCCTTATTTAGCAGTGGTGACTGAGGTAAAAAGAAACAAGGTCCTCTCTCAGGCTCAACGAATATTTCCGTTGCTGGTTTCAGATCTTCATCTTCCAGGCAGCTCTTCAACATCTTCTCAGCAGAAGATGCCAATGTCCCAAGGATCAACTCTCTCCTTGTGATAATCAAACTTGGAGAAAACTGTCCCCCTGTTTGCCCCTCCTCTCCACTTATCTTAAGGACAGGAGACCCACCTGAAAACTTCAGCGAGGGTCACAGCAAAATACTGGGGGAAAATTGAGACACCTCACCCATCCAAGTAGTCCTTGACGACACTTTTGTATCTGGGTTCACAGATTAATGAAGAAGTATGCTTTCGAGTAAATTGCAGTCACTCTGGTGTTCACTGGGCACAGCCCCGAGTCAGGAAGTGTGGCTCACTTTGCATCCAGAACTATGCTGTATGTTTTACAAACAATTCTCACAAATTTGAATTGATACAAGACCTGCAGCATTGTTTCCCATAGAAACTATGATTACAAACACCATGTTGGGGGACCAAGTGGCACCAATTAAAGTAATCCGAACAGAAGGCATCTGAAGAAAAAAAACACACAAAAAGGTAAAATTTATTTTAGACAATATTAGATTTCTAACCTGGTTTCAAAGACACAGGGGGCGTTCAGACAGAAATAAGTTTAGCAATGGGCCTACTGTAGATGGTCTGACATGCAATCTTCTCAGTTGTTCTTCCTAGACACTGCTCTGCATAGCACTGATTGGCATGGAAGTAGTAATTACCTACTCCCACTCCCTAAAACACTTTATTTTAGCATTTAAATATTTGCTTTAACTTTTTTTAAAAAACGGGACATTTATTTAATTGAATAAATGTACATACAACATTTAAAAGTAAGAAAAGGACACAGCCTGCCTGAAGCATGGGGGCGGTGCAAGATAAATGAATGACTGAGCATGACTGGGTGCAGAATTTGGTCATCTCTCTCTCTCTCTGGGTGCCCATGAACAGGTGTTATGTGCATAATGCTAATACTCCACGTAACGGCTCACCCATTTGACAAATGCCTGAAATGGCCTTTAAAATTTGACATATGTTTTTGAAAGACAAAGTGTTCAGCTCATATCGTTTTTCTTTTTAGGTGTCCGATCCCAGGACCTCTTCAAATCATTGTTGGAAGGGCATTCCCAATTCCTTTTGTATCCATTTTCAAGGGAGCTAAAATTCTGCAGCCAATTACCTGACTTTCCTTAGTTCCTGGCTATGTACATCTCTCCTCTCTCTTCCAGTTTGCTTTCTGCTCTTGGACTCCTCCCTCTGCTCTTCTTTTTTTCTCCTTGCCCTCTGAACCCATCTCTTTCAAAAACAGTTTCCTAGATTTCCTTGCTTCCTTCTTTTTCAGGGAGCAGCAGAAGCAGTTAAAAGAAATAAAATGGAGGAAACCCTACTCTAAGGATAATCCTTTTGATTGCACTTTCACGCAGGGGCCCTCAGATTGTCTGAATGAATGGGCTATGTTTGCTGATAGCCCAATAGCACTTAATAGTTTAAGGCCAGAACTAGACTAGAAAGTTAAACTGAGAGCAGTGCAATGACATCGCAGCAGGTATTATATTTCACTAGCCATTACTGGGGGAAAGAGGAGAAGACACTGAGCTGCTGGCTCCAGTCTATGATACTAGCTGAGCAATTACTTACGGTAGAAGTGCCCAACTTGAAAAAGGAACAGGACTCCTTCAGCAGGCCCAAAACGTCGAGACATCAAACCCACTTGAGGGAGGGTTCAACTGGCCACTTGAAGGGGCTGAATTTTATTTAAGCTGGACAACCAGCATCAAGCAGAGCAATGGGACCTGCTGGAGCACTCCTTCCTGGCCTGCACGCTACTTGAGGAGAGCCAGGCTCCTCCTCAGCCACACACAGCACTTTAATGCTGGCCGGGAGAGGGCTTCCTCAGCCAGCATAGAAATGGGCTATATTGGCCAAGGAAATGGAACTCTGCCTCTCTTTGGCCCCATTTCCAAGTCACTTGCAGCCAAGTCTTCTTAGGTAAGGAGGCAGTCTGGTGGCTGGACCCACACCTTCCTAGGCTCTCGTTCTCAGAGATGCTGCCCTTCTGGGGAAAACCCCCAGGCCTTGATTTACTTGCACTCCTTTTCTGCTGCTCAGCTACAGACTGCAGAGGGCTTCTCCTCCATGCTGAGCAGCAGAAGAGAAGCCACACTTCATGGGGAAGGATACTGCAGAGTGGATGGTTTGTGCCCACCTCAATTAGATTGACACTTTAAGATTAGAACAGGGATGTTCACCTAATCAGGCACAACATCCATAACCTCAGCTAGTCCATTCAGTGAGCCCTCTAGGGTCCAAATCTTAAAGGCAAAAGTCAGAGTCAGGAAAGAAGAGCAGAACCGGAATATACCTTTCTTTCCAGGAAGAGGGCAGAAGTTGGTGTTACAGGCTTGTGAGGCTGTGGGCTTCTGATGCAAGAGGCACCCAGTGGCAGACCTCCCATTTGCTAGGCACTGAACTGACCTCACTTGCATGCCACCTCCACACGTTGCTGTGCACTGTAGGGAAAAATGGAGGTAATGAAGGAAGGTCACACAAGGTCACAGACTCTGCTGACTTCAGCAATGCCTCTTCCATAAGGAGAGCTGTGCAGTATTCCAGCTGCCTATTCATCTGGATCATTAATACCAAATATACAATAAAGCCCTTTCTTTGGCAACTCAAACACAAAAACGAACACGTGATTTGGTGGAACTTACTCCCAGGTAGGTGTGCATAGGATTGCAAGTTTAGGTGCCTTATTTTTTTCTTTGTAGTGCCCTGTATGATTTAAAGCCTTATATCTTATTGCAAGGCAAGTCAGGTTTAAGAGCTTAAGGGTGCAATCCTATGCATGTTTAGACAGAAAAAGGCCTACATGGGGCACTCTGCGAGTTGTAGGCTTTTTTCCCCTGTCTAAATAAGCATAGGATTGTGCCTTAAAGCTGTAAAGCCAGGCTTCCCCAACCTGTTGGCTTCCAGATGTGTTGGACTACAACTCCCAGCACCCCCAACATATCTGGAAGTCACCAGGTAGGATCTACACTACTGCTTTATAATGGTTTATAACAGTAGTGACAACTGTTCGGGCCCAGGACACACCCTATATACAGCTTTCAAACTGTTTTCAAAGCATTATATCCTGCTTGGTATACATCTGGCCCTATAAGCTTTGCACCCTTTAGGGCTGTTACCCATTAAAAAAAACCTTAGCTAATGTATCAAATGAGTTTTAATCAATTGAATCTGTACAAATTAGTGTAAGACTACAATAATAATTTTGAAGGGAAAAAAAGCAGAATTATTTGTTTTCAGTAGTGCCTGCTGAAACATATACACATAGAATCATAGAATAGCAGAGTTGGAAGGGGCTTAAAAGGCCATCAAGTCCAACCCCCTGCTCAATGCAGGAATCCACCCTAAAGCAGCCCTGACAGATGGTTGTCCAGCTGCCTCTTGAAGGCCTCTAGTGTGGGAGAGCCCACAACCTCCCTATGTAACTGATTCCATTGTCGTACTGCTCTAACAGGAAGTTTTTCCTGATGTCCAGCTGGAACCTGACTTCCTGTAACTTGAGCCCGTTATGCCCATCTTAGAAGAAGTCCCCTAATCTGCAATTTTTTATATACATAAAGAAAGAAATGTGTTGCTGAATTAATATGTAGACTATTTTAAAAGGCTTTATATAGTTTTGTCTAACCAGTGAATGGAGTGAAGGTTGCTGCCCTGGCATACTTAAATAGGAGTAAATGATTGCACTTGGCAGGACTTACCTCTGAGTTGATAGTAAGAGGGTTACACTTTAAACATAGTTAGTTCTCTAATTTTAAATGCTTTAATTGAGAATGTTTTTTTTTAAAAAACCAGAGATGTTTTATATTCTCCGTTTTTAAATGTTTTACTGTGGGCATTTTGTGTTTTGAAGTGTTACGTTGTAAACTGCTTTGAGCTTCTTTTTTTTTAGATATAGTCAAACGTCCTAAAAATTTATTGATTAAATAAATCCACTTTTCACCCACTAGACCATACTTAACACAACACTTGGTTGTTGTTTTTTCATGGCGCCCCTCTGGGAAACACATCCAGCAGCCTCAAAAGCTGTGCTGCAGGGGTCCTAGGAAGCAGAGACCCATTTCCTCCGGTGAGATTCCAGCATTTGAGGCTGGGAAAGCATAACATTTCCCCTGCATTTGTCCTCTCCTTCCCCCTGCAACAACATCTCTGTGCAGCGCTCTGCTTTTCTTCCCAAGAGTGAACGAGAGCCATTCAGCTGATGGGAGAAAGTAGAGGGGTGCACTCAGAGAAACTGTTGAGCCAAACCAGGGCCTGCCCCTTTCCCACAAACTATGGCCGTAGCTAGACCTAAGGTTTATCCCAGGATCATCCCGGGTTCATCCCTGTCTGAGCGCTGGATGCCCTGTGTGGCACTTAGATGAACAGGTTGGACCCCAGGACAATCCTGGGATAAACCTTAGGTCTGTCTCTCTGGTACTTCCACTTAGAGCCCTTTCGTGCTGCTTAAGCAACGGTTTCCCACAATTAGATAGCAGAATTAAAACAGAGAATCCACACAGCCTGACATACAGCATGGCATTAACTAACAATGCCTCCCCCATAGCCAAGATCCTTCGATAATGTCTACTCCCAAGTAAGCTCCGTACTATAAAGATCCCTGGAAATAAAAGCATTATCACCTCCTTGCTCTGCCAGGTTTATGGCTTCCTATTGATCTAGAGAACAGGGAGCAATTTTCTCCTGAACAGCCTCTCTGTGAGTTGCCCCGGGTCAGGTCAGGTTTTATTTCCCACAGACAGACAAAGAGAGAGAGAGAGAAGTCTTTAATCACTGATTTCCTCTCCTTATGTTTTTAATTTTCTTTTTTTAAAATAGTGTTATAGCATTATAAATAGGGCTATAATACGGTCAATTATTGGAGCCAACTCAAGTATGGGATCACGAGGAAGCCATACAACTGGCTAAGCCTGCGAAAAGGAAGTGCTTCATTTACAGGAGCCCTGAAAAGCCTTCATAGCACTTTGTCCAGAGTGGGAAGGATGCGGATGCAATTGCATTTTATTTCATTTCCCCCAAAAGAAAAATTGCAAATCAGGGCTGAAAACACATGGGAGGTGTATACAGAAAACACCAGAAAAATTGCAACATTGATGCTCCGTAAAAAGTGAATGAATGAAGGATGGTAATTGCAGAGGGAGGGGCTAGTTCCTCAGATTTCAGCTTGCTCGGTTTGCCCTTTAGGACTAAGTGGAAGTCACGGAGAACTAACAGTGCAATCCCAGCTTAAAGATCTACTGCCTGGCGGGAAGTGGCATCCACACGGCTGTGCAGCAGAGTGGCACATCTCACGAGCCAAAGAATTACTCAGCCACACATTCCAGGTGGATCGTGCCCTGCTGGCCATCCTCTCCGAGGTCCAGGCAATTGCACCTGGTCAGTTGTTTCTTCTGGAGTGGTTCTGCCCTTTCCATTGGGGTGGGCGGGCGATTCTCTTGCACACCGCCTAATAACCGTGTGATCTTTTGCAATATCATATACCTTGACGTGGGGCTTTGTAATGTGGTATCTGTGTAGGGGTGGGGTGGGGGCTGCAGAACTTCTCTGTGTTGCCCCCGTTTTCTTGTTGGTTGGGGTGGACAAAAAAGACCCCACCCGACTCCATGTGGGATTTGGACTAGCAGCATCCTAGATGTGTGTGTGGATGCATTAGCAGGTTGCGCTGCAGTAGGTCCTGGCTTGTTCCCAGGGTCTCAGCCCCTTTTGTTGTCTTGTTAGGCAACACGTGCTTGAGTAGGATCCACTGCAGCACAACCAGGGCTGGTGCTACCATAGAGGCCACTCAGGTGGCCACCTAGAGCGCCAAAGTAAGGGGGGTGCCGAACGCTGCACCTGGAAGCCGCTGTCCCACAGCGGCTCTGAGAGGGCGGCTTCCGGGCGTGCCGTCCCAAAGCCGCCCGCCTGCCTCAGCATCCTGGCTTTGCTTCGGCTGGGTGCCCACCCAGCTGAAGCGAAGCCACCCCCACCCACTCCCACTCCAGTGTCCTGGCTTCGCTTCGACTGGGTGGGCACTGAAGCGAAGCCAGAACGCTGGGTTAGGGGGGCAAGTGGGCAGCTTCGGAACGGCGCGCCCAGAAGTCGCTCTCCCAGAGCAGCTTCCAGCCAGGCATGCCGTTCCGAAGCCGCCCCCCTGCCGCCCCCCCCCCAGCATCCTGGCTTCGCTTCGGCTGGGAGGGCAAGATGGCGCCCCACACCCAGGTACGCTGGGGTGGGTGTGGGTGGGTGAAAGCAGCTCACCTGCCTAGGGTGCAAAATAGTCTGGCGCCGGCCCTGAGCACAACCCCATACACATCCAGCATGTTGCCGCCGGTTCAAATCCCACATGGAGCCTGGGTTTTGTTTTGCCCACTCCAACCAATAAGAAAACAGAGCTCCTTGCTCTGCAGTCCATCCCCCACCCCTGCCACAATACACACACATACCACACTACGAAGTCCCATAGCACGATATATGGTATTGCAAAGGAACTGACCTAGATGCCATTCCATGGCCTTCGGAGAATTAGCAGAGGATGTGTATGCTGTGGATGGGAGAAGCTCATTGGCTGATTGTGTTGCAGAGCGGGGTGTGGATGTGTTGTGTGGATGGGGGCTCCTGGTTGATTACTTGGGGCATGATTTCTAGGGACACCACAGTGTGGCTCCCGCCATCCCCTGGCCATTGTTTTTCCTTTTCTGGTGCTGGAGGGTGAGGAAAGATTTGGATGGAATGGATTTTTTGCTGGGATAGTTAAGTGGAGCAAATCTGCCCTTTGGGAAACTGTAGCGTTTAGGATTGCTCTGTACGCCTGTTTCTCCATGCATAGTCCCACGAGTTCATCACCTAGATTTTCTTTCTTGGTCATGCTAGAGTGTGACAAAGACACTAAATCCAGGAGCTGGTATCTACAATGCAGATGCTGAGCTCTCCTTTGCAAAATTATTGTCATGTCCTGCACACAAATGTTTTAATTTTAGGATAATTTTTTCAAATGAAAGGCAATAATAAACTGTAGACGGCCAGTTCAGAAATCAAATGGTGAAACAGGGCGGCCAGTCCAAGAATAAATGTCTGTGGGCATCAAGCCATTGTAGCTTTACAGTCCTCTCAAGTGGCAAGTGGCTCATGGTGTGAAAACGCTTATAAGCAACGGAGCACTAACAACACATTCATATGTAATCTAAAACTGTGCTAAGTGCAGGGACCTTGTTGGTTACTATGTCAGGAACACATAGGAGCTTCCCAGATAATTGCTGGCTCTTAAATGACCTGCAACAATATTTCTATAGTACATCAGTTGGTTCAACTTATATTGGCATAAAGGTCCCCCACCCCATCCTCACTCCTTCAAAGTTATCTCCCAAAAAAGTTGCTAAAGTAAGCAGAGACCTTAATAACCTGTTACTATCTTTTAACTAGGGTGACCGCATGAAAAGGAGGACAGGGCTCCTGTATCTTTAACAGTTGCATAGAAAAGGGAATTTCAGCAGGTTATCTGAACAGTTAAACAGTTTAACTGTTATCACAACAGTTAAAGCTGCAGGAGCTATACTGCAGCTATACTGGGACCAGATTTAAAAGAGGGCAGGTCACCTGCAGCTTTAACTGTGGTGATGAAGAAGGAATTTCACCAGGTTCTCCATATATACAAATGACTCCTGCTGAAATTCCCTTTTCAATACAACTGTTAAAGATACAGGAGCCCTGTCCTCCTTTTCATAAGGTCAACCTATTTTAACAAATGAAGAGACAGCAGGAGGGCTTTGTAAAGTAAACAATGAATAACAGCACCTTAAACATTCTCTTTCATAAGCTCCTGATGAATCTTTTTGCCTCCAAAATGGTGGGCCCCATGTATATGGGGAACATGGCATCCACATGAAATAACAGTTTAGGGTGTTCAAAGACCTCCTTATATATTGGTCCTCATATTTCCCCCAGGTGGATGGAGGTGGAGACGGAGAGGCTTGCTTGAGGCTTCCTAGTGAGTTCATGACAGAGATGAGATCTGAGCTGGGGACTTGGTGGATCAGATTAAGGGTCCCTTACAGTGCTGTGCCCCCCCCCCAAATTTCTTCCATTTTTTGCCATTTTATGGGGGTGGGTGAGTGTGAAACGAAAGCTCTGAGAAAAGAAGCTGGGGGAGGTGAGAATTTCGAATAACTTTCTCCTTGGGGAGGATGACAGGATTTCAGCTTACTGTTTTCAGTGTAGGTAGTCTTCTTTCTATTTTTTTTAAAATCCCCTACACTTAGAATCATAGAATAGTGGAGATGGAAGGGGCCTAGAAGGCCATCGAGTCCAACCCCATGTTCAATGCAGGAATCCATCCTAAAGCATCCCTGACAGATGGTTGTCCAGCTGCCTCTTGAAGGCCTTGAGTGTGGGGGAGCCCACCACCTCCCTAGGTAACTGGTTCCATTGTCGTACTGCTCTAACAGTCAGGAAGTTTCTCCTGATGTCCAGCTGGAATCTGGCTTCCTTTAACTTGAGCCCGTTATTCCGTGTCCTGCACTCTGGGAGGATCGAGAAGAGATCCTGGCCCTCCTCTGTGTGACAACCTTTTAAGTATCTGAAGAGTGCTATCATGTCTCCCCTCAATCTTCTCTTCTCCAGGCTAAACATGTAGGAGTCCAGGACTCTTTTCCAGTCCAGCATCTCTTTCTGAACTTTCATGAGACCACATCACCTCACCCTCTCCAACAGACATCCAGGAAAGGCTTTAGGGCTGCAGAAGCTTCTTTGCAAAGCATAGGCAATCAGGGCTTTTAAAAGCATTAGAAAAAACTCTGTTCTTCCTTGCAGCAGCACAGAGCATGCAAGATAAAGTCCCATTTGTGCTTAGCAAAGAAGCTTTTCGCAAATAAACTTCTCCAACCCAGGAGAATGCCTATGGGAGAGGGCAAAGTCACGTGATCTCCTGGGAATTCAAGAAGTGCTGCCGGATTGGAGAAAAGTCTAGTGCGGGAGTTGGCTGAGTATCCTTTAGCCAACTCCCAAACTTCGAAAGGCATGTGGAAACCTTGTCCCTCTCCCCAAGGTGAAAATCCTCTGAAATTCTCCCCTTCCCTGCAAAAGAGGCAGAAAAACAATGCCTCTTTCATAGGGAGAGAGAAAATTCTTGAGAACAGTTCCTTAAGTACTGAATCCTGTTCCCAATACTGGTCAACCAGAAGCCTCCTCCTAGCACAAGCAGAACACGTAGGCAGAATCCTTTTCGTGCTGTGTCTCCAGTGTCTGGCATTTGGAGATACACTCTGTTTAGTTAAACAGAACCTTCAGAGGCAATAGCTGTTGATAAACCAGTGGAGGCTGGTGGTTCCAATGTCAGTGGGGCAGTGAATCTGCTCTGTGTTTCAGTCACAACCAGTCAGATCTCTAAAGCTCCACACCTTAGAGAACTCCTTTAGAATTCTGACTGGTTCTGACTTAAACCCAGAGGGGATTCACTGCCCCACCAACAACAGAGCCACCAGCCTCCACTGTGCTAACCCTTTCCCCCATAAATTTGTTAGTACCGTTTAGAAGCCATGTAAGCTCGAGGCAGCAATGTCCGTATGTGCTGTGTGATGAAGTACTTTCTTTTGTCTCCTGACCTTACGGCCAATCAATTTTGCTGAGGTGACCTCGAATTCTAGTGTTGTAAGAGAGGACATTAAACTCACAGCTCACTCTTTTTATTCGGTGTCTACACCACACCGGCCAGCTCTCTCCACAGAACAGAGCCCATGCCAACAGTATGAACTGAGGGCAGAAGAGATACTGTTTGAAAAACTTGATGGATGAGGCTTGACTGGAAACTTAAAACAATTTCAAAGTTAGCTGTGCTCCTTACCTGCGACCAAGAAGAGGAAAACCAGCTGCCCTGATTTACTGGTGAATACACAGGGTGCCTGGGACATGGGTTGAAGATACAGGCCTTTTCCATCTCTACATTTGGTTTCTGTAGATGGGAACACTTCTTCGGAGTAAGTTCTCTATACTTTCCAGAAATGTATTTTTCTGCACAGTTGAGCGTTCGCCTCTGTACTCCCTTTCCACATGTCACAGAGCACTAGAAAATAAAATATTTTTTTTATTTTATTTCATTTTATTTCTATACCACTCAGTATCCATAGCTTTCTTGACAAGTTCACAAAAAATATATTTTTATATTTTTGTTAAAACATTTGTATCCTGTCCTATATCATTAGGATCCTTTCCTGACCCCATCAAATTGACACCCAGCATTCTGTGGTTACCGTGCATGATACATAGCCACTGGCACTCACGGCTTGAGCTCTCTATTAGAGGAAGTGATACCTAAACAGAACTCCAATTTTACAGGCAGTGTATTTCTGAATACCAGTTTCTGGGGGGACAAACAATGGGAGTGAGATGTTGCCTTCATGACCTGCTTCTGGGATTCCTGGAAACATCTAGCTTACCACTGTGAGAAACAAAATTCTGGACTAAGTGGACCCTCGGACTGATCCAGCAGGACTGCTTTGTACTGAACGAGATAATTGTGTTGGTCTTAGGTACGTGGGTGCTATACTGGTGTTTCCCACAGAAAATATGTGAAGTTTGAATGTCAGATGGATATCTGTAAACATCTATTTACACATAGGTACTTAAAATTCCTAGGAACATGTTAGTCAATTTTTGAAGGATGTCATTCACAATTCAGGCGTTTGGTGAAGGAGTCAACAATGCAACTCTGATGGACCCATGGCAATCTCATCTGTTGTGCAAACAGTGTGGACCACTGTTGGATGGAAAATGGGAACTTGGCTCTGTCTGCATTTTCAGGGGAAGCAGAAGTATTATGTGAGATGCCGTGTACTGTTACCTTTTTGAATTCCAGTAGCAGTTTCTCTTGGATAAGCTCTGCAGAGATCCCTTTGTGAGCACCCAGCAGAAAGTACGTTTTTATCCTTCATTTTCTATTTACTAGCTGTACCTGGCGTAACATACGCCGTTGTAGCATATCTTAAAGTTTATTAATTAAATATCATTGTGGGGGCGCGAGCGGCCTCCTACTTGGCCACCAAGGGCCCCGGCCGTGCCTGCTGCCCCCTTCATGGGGTGAGGGGAGCGAAGAGGCAGAAAGGGGGGTAGGATTACCTTGGAAAGCCCGGAGGAGTTGGGCGAGGGGCTTAGCAACCTGTATCAGCTGACGTTACACATTGTTACTCTTGCTTAGCAACCTGTATCAGCTGAAGCCTTTACGGAAACATACCTAAGCGTTTTATATATATAGATTGTAAACTATCACTGTGTGTGACAGAGAATACATATTATCAGTCTTCCCCAAACATTGACCATGCTGGCTGGGAATTATGAGAACTGACACATCTGGAAGGCTGGTGTATACCCATTTCAGTGGTACAGTGTTTAAAAATAAATTCCATGCAAGACTGTAATTCTGTTTTAAATGATTTTTGCTATTAATGGAAATGCACCGGAACTCTCCACTACCTCACCTCAGCCCATGTGGACACAAACCACTGTAGCTTCTTATGTTTATGACATCGCTTCAGGAGGCAGGTTTCTTGCATCTTGGGTTTCAGTTCTGCTGCACAGGCCGTATCAGGCAGAATTTGAGCCCACGGAGAAGGACTGGAACTTTTGCATACGACCACTCTTTTTCTCCAGCCTTTCCCACATGTCCGAGAGCACTGAGAAAGCAGAATGAAAAACGAACAAACATTTAGGGGGTGATGTTTTCCAGAAGCAGAAACGAGACTTAAGAAATAAAAGAGATATATTGTTAGCAGATTTTTATAAACTGAATGCATTAGTCAAGTCATTATTTTTAACTGGTATTGTGCAATTGCCCTGCCTCATACGTGGAATTTTATGGGAGGGGGGTTCGAAACAATGATGTCTTCAGCTTGCAACCTGCGATGTAACAAACCCTTACACTAGGCCCGTCACATAAACCCTTCTCAGGCCAAATGCCACCACTTGAAAAACTGAGAGAAGGCTAATTAAAACCTTTCCCCTAGCTATGAGGGAAACAGGTTTAATACAAGATCTGCTCTAAATATAATGTGGGCATAATATGGGGTGGGTGTTTAATAACTGTAAGGCAGGTAAACAATGCCAAGCTGAAACGTGGTATTTGGTAGCTAACAAAATAATAAGTTTATTGTTATTTAAAGACTTTAAATAAAAATATAATACTTTCAATCCTGTCTAATCTAACTCTCCACACACCAACCACCTCTCTCTCTTTACACCAATCCCAAGTCCCTAGAATCTAAACTCTTTTTACTTTACAAATAAAAACCGTAAGAAAACAAAACCTAAAAACACTTCCCCCACAACTCCCAATGCACTCCTTATATACTCCTCTTCCCCCCTACCTATTACATCACACCCACTCAGTTTACCGGACATACTAATCCAGCCATATGCAATATAATCAATTGTGGGGTAACGCCACATAACCCTTCTGTGTTTTCCCATCACTTAAAAAAAAATCCATTAAGGGGGAAAAGATAGAACAGCGGAACAATGTTTTTTGAATGGTAGTACTAAGAGCCCTCCGTCTGCAAGTACCTTGCCAGGACAGCTCCTGTGTTTGAAGAAAACATCTGTGAATTTAATTTACCTCAGACCATGTCCCAGCACTCCAAGTAGGTGGACAGCTTTGGATGTTGCACAGTTCTCTGGTGACTGGGGCAGGGAATCGACAGAGAGAGTCTGATACCCATTCTGGCTTGTACTGAATTCTCTGCATGCAGTGAACATAGCGGTACCTCTCCCCTGCCCCACAAGTTGAGCTGCATTCGCTCCAGTTACCAACAGACCAGCTAAAAAAAGAAGCAGAGACATTTTACATTTGGGGGAGGTTACTTCTTCATCAAGGCCAATGTGAACAGAAATTGATTCATCTGTAGGTATTGTGTTTGTATCCTGGCTTTCCTGCAAAGAACTCAGGGCTATCTCATTTTGACTTCGTGACAAGAGGATAAGTAAAACTCAGACAAATGCCCTTGAGTAAATCTAGCAGATACAGGGAAATATGGCAATAAGTTACATCCAGACTTAGTCATACTTAGAGTAGACCCATTGAAACCAATAGGACGTAAGTTATGATTAACCATGATCTCAATGAGGCAGTTCTAAACATGACCAAGTCTAGATCTAGCCCAATAATTACTTTGAATTCTTGACTTTTCCTCTTGGAAAAGTCGGGAATAAATATTTCAGTACAACAAAATGCTAAAAGTAGTGGCAGTATTTCTAGTATAGCAGCAAACAAAAAGGGCTTTTTTTTTCTTTTTTCTTTACAAAGACTTTACCATCAAGCAAAACAAGCCAGTTGGGGGAAAAAAGCCAATTGAGAGAGTTGGTTTGTAAAAAGCATGAGCTGTGAGCCAGGACATGCCTGGAACAATCTCACCTTAGTCATAAACTCACTGAGTCCAAACCAATATATTGCAAACCAATAGCTGATATAATAGCAAGTTTCACATCCCTCCATCTGTGATATGCTTTCAAGTAACTGTTTAATTTTTTTATTTACAGATTCCAAAATACCACGTTCTATGTATAGAATAGATTACATCATACATTCCCCATCCCAGCGCTGCTGCAAAGGAAATAATTCAGTGTGATGGAGACTTCCCATCAATCCTTCATCACATATTGGTAAGTACAGCTTGTTTAGACTCTTTCTATCCTTGTATTCTGCAGTACTTTATAGCCACGTACATATTCTGCTTCTGCTGTTATATCTAGGATCCAGTACTGAAATGCAGACAAAACCACGAGGGCCACGCTGCAGTCATATTTTCCCTTGTTCTTCTGTTTGAACAGATGTTCCAGTTGCTGACCTTAGGAGCAGGTTTTAGGCTGCCCCAGAAATCTGCTCATGCTCTCTTCTCTTTCCCCAAGATTAAAGCCCGATATCAGACCTTGGCATGGAAAAGACCGGGAGACGACGACAGCTGATTGGCAAAGAGGACGGAAAGAAAGAACCCTGGAGCAAGCAGTAACCCAAGTCCTTAGCAAGTGACCTAAAACATTCCCGTCAACACTTCTGGAAGTTCTACTTCACAGCTCCCTTTTTGTTGTTTTTCCTCCCCAGCTTGCTTCCTAAAACGTTAATGTACAACAGCCTGCTCTATTTGTAATCTAGGAAGGCGAAGTGGTGCGTGCACTACGCAATGTATGTGGAGATTTCATTAGTCCCTAGGAAAAGACTGCATTTTATGAAGTGCTAAAGTGCTGCTCCTGAACTAAAGCTTAGTGCTGAGGCTATTAATTTGAATAAGGCTAGCCTCCCGCTACCTATGCATAACTGTGTATAACGGCCTTCACCTTCCTGGTCCGTTCAACTCTCAGCATCCAGTTACCTGAAAGTAAGGCACCCCGGTTGTGGAACGAGCTCCCCAGAGAGGTCCGCCTGGCGCCTACACTGTACTGCTTTCGTCGCCAGCTGAAGACCTTTTTATTCACTCAGTATTTTAACACTTAATTTTAACTTAAATTTGAATTTTACTGTTTTAACTCTGTATTTTAATCTTATATCAATTTTGCTGCATGGTTTTATCCTGGTTGTGCTTTTTATACTGTATTTTGTATTTGTGCTTTTAACCTGTTGGTTGTTTTATCATGGTTTTAATTTTTGTGAACCGCCCAGAGAGCTTCAGCTATTGGGCGGTATAAAAATGTAATAAATAAATAAATAAATAAATAAGGCCCATTGAATACCATGAGATTTCCTTCTGCATAGACATCCATAGGATTGCATTGTAAATACCAGTTAACAGAGCATTTTCTCACATCTGTTTTATTTATTTACGCAACTTTATCTTGACAATTCTGTCCTGAAACCCTGACTTGCATAGGTGTTAGTGATTCCACTCAGGTTAAGGTTATAGTTATGAAAACAGGACAAAGAAATCAAGAGAAAGATACTAAGTGGAGAAATTGCTTTCCCAACTGTCTCATTGGCCTCCTGTCTCAAGGTCAAGGAAGAATTCTGGCTACGACATATGAGTTTTCTATGCCCAGTGATCTTTATATATGGGGAAGCATTGAAACGTTTAAACCCCCCTTTCCCCCTCAACCTGCATCCTGATTGGTAAACCTAGGGTGGCCATGTGTCCTACTTAACAGAGGGCAATCCTCTATTTTAAGAGCTTTCGGTCCAAGTTCAGTTTAAAGATAAAGCAGCATAGGAAGAGAGAGGAGGGGCCTTGAAGCTATCCTGCACCAGTAGACCGAGCAGGATCCTAGGTTACCTGGCCACAGCCTTTCCCATTATGGAGAGATGAAAATTCAGGAATAGTTATTATAATTTAAATAGAAATGCATCTGTACAGCTAAATAAGCATTCACACATTTTAGGTGAAGTGTTATTCTCTTTTGGAGTGATGCAGAAGTGCTCACCCTAGGGACAGGCTTATAAGCATTACTTCTGATAATGTGTTTGGGCACTTAGGATTCCTTCTTTGTGTTGAGGGAGCTGTTGCAGTGTTGCTCCTTCCAGTACACAGGGGCAGTTATATGCAGCGTACGAAAGGAGTCCCTCCTGCAGTTTCTAGGATGGGCAGCCAGGGCTGGTGCTACCATAGACGCCACTCAGGTGGCCGCCTAGAGCGCCAAGCTAAGAGGGGCGCTGGGCATGGTGCAGCACTCACGCGCGTTGGCTGTGAGCCAGGCTGGCCCGAGGATTCAGCTGGACCTGGGCGGGCGAGACTGCGCCCTGCACCCGCCCAGCTGAAGTGAAGCCAGGGACGCTGGGGTGGGGGTGGGACGGCTCCATGTTTGGACTTCCGGAACTCACCCGGAAGAGAGAGAGAGAGAGAGAGAGAGAGAGAGAGAGAGAGAGAGAATGTAAGGGTGAACGGGGTGCATGAGGTCTTTGAGTGAATGCATGTGTCATGCATGTGTTTATTTGGAGTGAGTGATGCTGAGTGTGTGTGTGCACGTGTGTGTGAGTTGGGGGGGGATGATTTGGAGGTGATATTCCTATTAATAATGTATTTTAGACCCATAGACGTTCCTTTCCAATTTGTTTGCTATAATTGGCATGACGTATTTCTTGCACTTTAAAATAAATGTAGCAGTTTCAAGTTTTGTGCTTATTTTTTCCAGGAAACATATGTTCTTAAAAATCAAAGTTGGCATTTTTGGGGGGTGGGTGGGTGGGTGAAAGTAGCTCACTTTGCCTAAGGCACAAAATAGTCTGGCGCCAGCCCTGTGGGCAGCATGAGCTTGTTCTAATGGTGCAGGTTTTTTGAGATTACCTGCAAAGCACACAGGTAGGAGCCGTGCCATACAGGTTCCCGTGCCAAGAAGGTCACATGAGAAAGGGGCTCTTGCTGCTGTACTTCACGCAGCACCTGAAACTCAAATTATAGGACTGGACTGTTTGTTTTATTACTTTAGTTTTACAGTGTTTATCCTACTTTCATTTTCAAAGGAAGAGTCAAGGCTGCTAGGAAGGTCTATGAAATAACAAGAACCAAAACACAATAACACACATTAAAGATAAACCAAAAATACATAAAAATAAAATCAGAATACGATCATGAAAAAAATCTTTCTCATGACGATATAAATGGCAAAAGTCAGTTATATCAACATTACTATTTGGGCTACAGATTGCCTGTATACAATGTTTTTGTTTTTGCTACAATGCCTAGTTATCTTAGGTACTATACTAATAAATATTCCAATTTCGGCAAGAACTGGGCATGTTTACCATTGCAAAGGTAAAAGTCACCAGTTTATTTGTGGCACCCCGGCTGTGGAATGAGCTCCCTAAGGAGGTTCGCTTGACACCTACATTATATGCCTTTAGACGCCAGGTGAAGACCTTTTTATTCTCCCAGCATTTTAACAGTCTATAAATAAATTTTAACATGGTGTTTTAAATTTGTAATTTTGCATTGCTGCTGTTTTTATCTGGTTGAGCTTTTATATTGTATTTTATATTATGGTTTTATACTGTTGTTTTATACTTTGAATGTTTTTAATTTTTGTGAACCGCCCAGAGAGCTCCGGCTATTGGGCGGTATGGAAATGCAATAAATAAATAAATAAATAAATTAACACACACATGCCTGAAGTTCAGGCTAGAATTCTATGCAAACTTACCTAGAAGCAAATACCACTGAAATCAATAAACAATTTGAAATTATTTGATTTGCTGTTTTCCAATACAACCCTCAGAGGGTCCTTGGGGCAGTGTTACATATTGGAAGAAATATGGATTGGCCGCACAAAAAGAAGAACCACCCTCTGTAACATACCATGTCTTGATATCACATTTGGGCATCTTACCTCTGCAAGCCATACGGGAGTAGTTTTTAAATGCTTTTGTTTTGGCGTAGACCCGAACAACTACAACAGGGCTTTCCCATCCCCTTTCTTCATGTCCCTACTGAGGAGGGTTTCTCAGTTGGACCCAGGGCTAGACATGATGGAAGGGCATTTGGTCATAGCGATGCCATTTGCTAGCTGTGTGGGAGAAGAGTTCTCAGCAGGGGATAGTTTGGGGCATAATGAAGGGGTAGTACAAGGATGCAGAATGTGTGTGTGTGTGGACTTGACACATATTTTGGCAAATATAGTTAGGATCAGACTGCAAATTTTGCTTAGTGGGTTAGAAAGCAAGAGCCCATGAAGAAAGCTCTAATTCTTGCCATCCCTTGCTATGAAGTAACACTAGACAAAAGTGAATGCATTTCCTTGGACTCACCAATCACATGAAATAAATAAAGGATTAAATTGGAATTAATTGGAATTCTCCCCTCCATTTATATTACCCAGGAGGAGAACGTAACATAAATGTGTTACGCTGGACAAATTTGGGATATGCTCAGCCACTCAATCACCAGCTTAAGCTTTGCTCTGGTGTAAAACCAAATATTTATAGACTTCATGTCCAGGTTCAGCTAGCTTAAATGCTCAAACTGGGATTGCAGCCAAACCCCTCAGGGCTTGTGGCCATGAATTTCAAAATATCCCATGTAGAACACAGAAGTGATGTCTGGAGGGATCAGACAGTATTGCAATGTCCCTTTTAACTTGAGAGAGGGCACAGAAATGATATAAGACACTATATGTGCATAAGGAGACGAGGAGAAACTGCTTATACATTTTTAGCATGTGCTGTGACTAAATAACTATTCCACTACGATGATTCAGGATCGATGAAATTAGAAGTGTCCTCGAAGCTAAACTAAGTATCTGAGTGCCTCAGAACTAAACAAGACACTTTTTATTGAAAGAGCAGGTCTAAGAAATTGCTTTCAGGGTATTTTACTTTTAATATAGTATTCTTTCGATACCATCAGCCATGGTATCCTTCTGGAATGCCCGGGGGGTTTGGGAATAGGGGGCACTGTGCTCCAGTGGTTCCAGTACTACCTTTCGGGTAGGTTCCAGATGGTGAAGCTTGGGGATAGTTGCTCCTCAAAAAAGGAGCTGTTGTATGGCGTACCACAAGGTGCCATCCTATCCCCAATGCTGTCCAACATCTACATGAAACCGCTGGGAGAGATCATCCGGAGGCATGCGGCGGGGTGCTATCAGTATGCTGATGACACCCAAATATATTTCTCTATGCCTTCAATAACAGCATCAGCTAAGGATAGTGTGTCTTCTCTGAATGAATGCTTGGAGGCAGTAATGGGCTGGATGAGGAAAAACAAACTGAAGCTGAATCCAGACAAGATGGAGGTGCTTACTGTCAAGGGCCCTAACCTGGGTTTGGAGGTGTGTCAACCAGTTCTGAATGGGGTTACACTCCCCCTGAAAGCCTGCATTTACAGCTTGGGGGTGCTACTGGATCTGTCGCTCCAAATGACAGCCCAGATAGATGTGACAGTCAGGAGTGCCTTTTATCAGCTTCAGCTGATACACCAGCTATGCCCTTTCCTAGAATATGAAGACCTAAAGACGGTAGTGCACACACTGGTAACTTCGAGGCTTGACTTCTGCAATGCGCTGTACATAGGACTACCTTTGTGCCTAGTCTGGAAACTTCAACTAGTTCAAAATATGGCATCCAGGTTGGTCACCGATCCACCTAGGGGTGACCATATTACACCAACTTTAAAATCACTCCACTGGCTGCCAATTAGTATCCGGGCGAAGTACAAAATGTTGGTTATTATCTTTAAAGCCCTACATGGTTTGGGTTACCGGCGAGATCGCCTTCCCCCGTATAATCCGGCCCGCACACTCAGGTCCTCTGGGGATAATTTACTCCAGTCAGCCAAAAGTAGACTGACAACTGTTACCCAGAGGACCTTTTCTTCTGCCACCCCCAGACCATTCCAGACTGTGGAATGGCCTGCCGGAAGAGATTTATCAACTTAATACTCTCTCTGAGTTTAAGACAGCCATAAAGATTAATCTCTTCTGGCAGGCCTACCCAGATGAATTTTAAACCGAAGAATTTTAATATGTCGTGATTGTTATTTGAATATTGTATTGGTTTTATATGCTCTTTTAATCAGTTTTATGTATTTGTTTTATATTGTGTTTTTTTAATTTAATGTTGTTCCCCACCTCGATCCAGAGGGAGAGGCAGGTAAGAATAATTATTATTATTATTATTATAATAATTATTATTATTATTATTATTTTGTATAGAACTCTGCAAACCTGAATGTGTATACTTATAATTTATAATTATATATTTCTCAATATCCTGTACCCAACATTCTGTCTCTCTCTCATACTCTAGCATTGCTAAGATCCTGGCTGTAAGTTATTCTTATCATGTGAATAAGCTGCCATTCACATTTTTTCAGGCTTCAAACAGACCGGCTGTCTTTCATTTTGGAGGTGTCCACCCCATAATAATCCTTGGAGATGTCTATCACATAATAATTTATGGTTTTCAGCCGATTCATTGTGGTGTTTGTTCCGACGAAGCTCTTGCGAAAACAGGAGAAAAAACCGCGGAAACCTGTCAATAAAGTCTATAACGCTGTTAAGAACTATTATAAATATATGTCAAAAAGGTGTCATTACCAGCATTGCATCGTGTCATATAAACATGTTAAAAAGGTGTTATTACCAGCAATATATTGTGTCAAAAAAACTGTGACTGTGGTTTATGTATATTATACATTGGAAATTATTATTGTAAAATGATTATTATATCAGGAGTACTTATTATTGAAAAATGACGATTATATCATGAGTACTTTTTATGCACAGTTTTGCTAGGAACCAGTAGTGCAGCAATTATATATATTTGTATATTTGTAAATAAATAAGGTTTATTACAGCTGTCTATCACTATATGTATATTGCATAGTTGTGTGCCTTGGGCACTTTTGTATATAATGCAATGTGTGGGTAGCAGGCTTAATGTGGGTGTCAAGGCTGAGCTGTAGGAAGCCATCCGAGGCTGGTGATCCAGGAGGTGATCCAAAGACAAAGGGCAAGTCAAGATTGGAGTGAAGGAATAAGCAGGAGTCAGACCCAGGGGAATATGCTAGGAGGAACAAACAAGAACCAGAACAAAAGAAACACAGGAACATCACCCCAGAATCAGGAACACCCTGTTGCTCAGGCAAGTCCCCAGCCCAAATAAGTAGCTTTTCGTAGCCCAGGAAGGTCCAGAGGCCATCTTGGGTGGGTGGGGAACAGAGTACTTTACTGGCGGAAAGATGCTCCAACCTGCAATTCTGATAGATCGCTACAAAACACAGAGGCTGTGACATTCCTAACGGTGGGAGATAATGATATTTAACATATCCTGATTGTAATTAGTTAGGTAATGTAGGATGACCATATGAAAAGGAGGACAGGGCTCCTGTATCTTTAACAGTTGTATTGAAAAGGGAATTTCAGCAGGTGTCATTTGTATATCTGGAGAACCTGGTGAAATTCCCTCTTCATCACAACAGTTAAAGGTGCAGGTGCCTTGCTCTCTTTTAAATCTGGTCACTCTAGTATAGCTCCTGCAGTTTTAACTGCTGTGATGAAGAGGGAATTTCCCCAGGTTCTCCATATATACAAATGACACCTGCTGAAATTCCCTTTTCAATGCAACTGTTAAAGATACAGGAGCCCTGTCCTCCTTTTCATATGGTCACCCTAGGTAATGACCAGAACCTTGAATTTTGCCCATAAACAAACTGGAAGCCAGTGAAAACTGAGCAAAACCAGAGTAATAAGCTCCAAAACAGGATGTGGAGCTTTTTTAGTCAAAAGGAATGTTACAAATGTTTTAAATAAATAAATAAATAAAAAATAAATAAATAAAAATAAATAAATAGACCCACCAAAACGTATGAGGAAATACACAATTGCTGATGCAGTTTTATTACCTGGGAGGGCAAGCCGGCATTTTGCAAGGAAAAATTCCAGTAGCTGGTTTACTCTTAGGGTTGCAAAAAGTAGTATCCACTTCCATTTGCAGGTCTTTGTAGCAGTTTCCTTTTGTGACCATTTGACCTGCATACAGAACAACACAGGTGGCAAGCTCAAAGTCATGAAAGCTATATACATGCGAAACCCAATCTCTTGATGACCTAAATCCACTGTGTACTTCTAACATAACTCTATGTAAATAATAATCTCATTTATCTGATTACCTCCTGCGGTTTGGATCCCTAGCCAAAATAAATAAGTCTAGTATTATTATTATTATTTTTGTTAACTATCAACTAATTAGATGACTGATTATCTCAGAGATTTAAGTAACCCTGAGAACCATATATACCAGTTGCTTCTAATTGCTACTTCACAGATGCTGTCTTCCCTTTGTGCAGCATATTTCTTTTCCTCTAGTTCCCACCCACGATTCTTTCCCCAAATACATGTAAACCCAGATCTAAGCTCAAATTACAGTCATTTTAGCAAACATGCGAAGAGATTTTGTTAAGCATAGCTGTATAAAGCTCAGCTATTGGGGGTTGGGTGGGAACAACACAAATCCCAGTTTTCCTTCATTCACATGGATATACAGGGCTAAATTTCAAAGACCACAGGGAAATGCTTCACGATTCACCAGAATAAGAGAACTAGATTTCTCTCAGTACAGTCTGTTTAGGACTATTTACGAAATTATCCCCATCCAAATTTCTTCCTGGATTTTGAAGAACCTGATCTTATTTGTGGAGTAGCACCAATGAGTAAGCAACCCATTATTCTTCCATTTTAAAAAAAACATTATTTTCAGACTCTGTGTACAGTTTGCAATTTTCAATTTATGTAGCCCCCCCTCCCCCGCACAACCCCTTCAGTGGTTACCAATGTTCAAGTGTGCATATGGGCACTACTTAGCTCACAGCACAACAAGGAATCTTGACGTGATTACGTGATCACATCAACATAACTTTTTACATGCAATGTTTTATACAATGTACATATGTACACATTGGTAAGCGAACTAAAAACTGCAATGAACTAATCTGCAGCAAATTGAGCATAGGGGAATAATTCCCATGTTAATTTTTGAAATTCTCCAAGTTAAACTGGAAAGCTAACCAGAAAACATTAATGGAACAGAACAGAGGACATCTGCTCACCTCTATTCACCTACACCATGTGAATAGAGGTGCACAACCTTTTTGGCCCCAAGGACTACAGAGATAAAGAGCACCAGGTGGATCCTTGATTGATTGATTGTATTATTAACATTTATATACCACTGTATTTGCTAAAAAGCAACAATTTTAAACAATACCATCTTAAAACAATAAAAACCATGGACATTAAAATGAGTAAAACATTTAAAACACGAACTTCATAATTTAAAAGGCTAAATTAAAAAGATGTGTCTTCACATCCTTTCTAAAAAAAACCCAACCCTAGTTCTTCAGGGAGCACATTCCACACTTTAGGAGTGACACAGGGGAAAGTTCTTTCACGCAATGCCCAACAAATGGGCCTCTGTGGGTAATCATCAATTAGGGGAATAGTCTAGTAATTCATGCAAACTGTTGTGTAGTGCAATCACATAAAGCGGGTTCACATGGTATGCAATGACAGTCAGAGCTGTTTGCTGTAGTGTAGTATTGTTTACAGGTGGTTCAGATGAGGCCCTAAGTGTGCAGAGTCAAAGATGAGAGCAGAGCAGGATTGCACCCATTCTGTCCAGCAGGTGCACCCTGTCCACTTTAGATCACCAGTCTTAAATACATTAGGGAGGACACCTTGGCTCTATGTGTGACGGGAGATCTTGTTGTGGATGCCATCATACATGATGGATGCCATCTCTGCACAGGACACTCTGCACACTGGACTTGCACATGAAGTCCGACATGCACAATGCAGTTAACTCACTTAATATCAGCAAAAGGACAGCATACTTTGGTCCTGCGCATACCGCTGGGCTTAACAAATGTCATATGGTCTAACTGATTCAAATATACATCCTATTATATAACTGGAAAAAAGTGTTATTCAAACAGTCTGGAAGCAAGACAGGTGTCCCCTACTGAGCAGGCCAGTTGTTACTCTACTTCCCCACCACTTGTAGGCTCTGCAGACCTGGAGCCTTGCCCAAGGATGCTTTAAGTCTTCCCACATTATCAGAATTAATGTATAGTTGGAGAATTCAGCACTCCTTGAACCTCCGTAAGGAAGAAGGAGAGGATGGGCTGGGGCAGGCCTCAACCCGCTTTGGCCTCAGCTGGAAGAAACAGTGGCTGTCACCCAGTTCCTTTTTCATTGGGACTGCAGGCTCCTTCTCTAAGCAGAAGTCACTGAGCTACTTCTTTCCCAGTCTCCCCTTCCTTTGGCCTTTATATGCAAGCCTTCAGCCATGCCCATTTCCTGGCACCATTGCATTACTCTTGAGTAGGCCCTTACTCACAAGCAGGCTGTTCTTCTTAAGGAGGACATGACCTGGGTCAGGGGAATTGTTTCTGGCCACCATCAAAGGTGGGTGTGGGGAATTGGCTGCCTGCCCACCAGTGCCTGCCATCTATATTCCAGTCACTCCATCTTTCCCAGTCACTCACTTTCTCTCCTTCTTCTCCTCCACTGCTGTCATGGCCACTTTTTTTTTTAACATCTGGGACATTGACAGTGAGCTTGTGCCTGAACGCCCCTAACTTATATAGAAAAGTAAGAACATGCTTTAAGTTGTTCAGATAGGAAATCTTCTAGAAAAGGCAAAAATCTATGAATACAGCAAATAACCTTTTTAAGGAAGTCACTTTAAGACAAAGAGACCCAGACTCCTTTTCTACTGTAATTTTCTCTCTCCTCCCCTCCCCCCCACATTAGTTTTATTTGCCAGTGTACTTTCGTTACCTCACAGCACTTTGCATGAACTTGCTTTCTCCTGACACAAAGAAAACAGGAACGTAAATTCCTTTCAAATTGCCAATAAAAGGTGCTGTGTGAGTTGCAACAGGGGTGATTTAACCCTTCACCCAGAGATGAAAGAATTCTGTTCCACAATTTATTTCCATTCTATTATCAGCTCCTCTGCCTGTGCAGTCTGCTTCATGTACGAAGCTCTGCTATTTTTGTTAGTTACACAATGTATGGCTTGCTGGGCCTCCAGACAAAATGGTCATGCATTTCATAGACAGACCCATCACATGCTGTCTGCACAATGACTAGCAAGAAGTTCATGATAACTGGCAGCACATGAGTGTTCCAGCAAATGGTAGGTGGGCGGTGGCTCTTTGAATTGCCTTGAGGAGCAGCCATTGTAGGGAAGACAATGGCAGCCACTGTATTTGTACAAATAAACCCGACCTGCAAGTTCACACTGAGTGCCTCAAATAGTATGCTCTGATAGGAATGCAATATTAAATTTATATTATAACTTTTACCAGTATGAGCGTTCAATGAAGCTCCAATAGAACTTCGATCAAAATGGAGAGGCGGGTAATAATAATAATAATAATAATAATAATAACAACCCAGTCACTACGTTCAACATCTAAGGTCCTCCTCTGGATGCCTACTCCGAGAGAGGCTCGGAGTGTGGCAACAAGGGACAGGGCCTTTTCGGTGGTGGCCCACAGACTATGGAATGATCTCCCTGATGAGGCTCGCCTGGCGCCAACGCTGCTATCTTTCCAGCACCAGATTAAGACTTTCCTCTTTGCCCAGGCATATGGCAGCACATCTTAATCACCCACATGTTTAGTTTTTAACGGTTTTTAATGCTTTATGTGTGTATGTTCTGTGTTTTAAATTTTTAAATTTTGTATACTTGTTTTTATCTCAATTTTAGAATTTCTGTAAACCGCCCAGAGAGCTCTGACTATGGGGGCAGTATATAAGTGTAATAAATAAATAATAAATATTATTATTATTCTAGACAATGCTTAGAATAATTCTGTAAAAGCAAATAGTGGCCTAGTTCTCATTGAGATGATCAACCCATGCTGAACCAGTTCCAACTGCAAGTAAGGCTCACATGATAGACTGCTCTACAGCACAAACCATCATCATCATGATCCCTCCACACAGACCACAAGCTCACAGAGAATCTGGAATTACTTTTGAGTCAAGATGGACTGTTAAGTCACTACCTAGAGTGGCCATTAAATGTCATCTAGAGTGGCCAGATGAAAAAACTCTGAAAGTTGGGGCTTTTCTATACAAGGAATTTATTGTGTGCTCATCATTTCCTATTAATGGCTGTTTACGGGTTCTTTAGATATTGTTGTGACCTTCCAGTTTCACTTACATTTGCAAACAGCACTTACTGTGAGTTTTTTTTTAGAGCAGGGAAAATGGGGTTTTATTTCTGATGGTGGAAAGTAAACACTACATGTGTATTTGTGCTATTCCGCTACACCACAGTGCCACCTAGAGGCAATGTCGCAGAAAAGCAGTTAAGGAAATGCTATTCGGGTGACAAAACCAGAAGTAGATACAGCGCAAAAGCCTCATGTAGAAAAATGGAGGCAGAAAAATGGAGGCAGACAAAGCAAAATAAATTAACCTTAACTCACTATTAACAATGAAAGGACTAATGGAACCTAGCCAGAACTAAACATTTGGCACACAATATATGTCTTGTTGTGCTTCTCCACTGAAATGTAGGTGACAGAGCATGTGTGTATTTAATCCTTCCCACAGTAATTGATTTCTCCCTGCAACCTCCTGCTTCCCAGTTGATTTTCTTTTGTATTGTGGATTTTTTTTTGTTAAGCATCCAGAACTCCAGCTCGAGAAAAGCAGTAAAGTATTATGCAACACCGTTCCTGCCCAGTGTCCCTCTCCTGCAAATTCCCGCCCCCCCTTCACTCCTCTGCAGCAGGAAACGTGGTTGCGGGCGCTCCATAAACATGTTGGTTACTAAGCATTTAGTTCCAGTCTTAGCCATGCATAATTCAGTATGGTTTGAGGAACAAATCTAAATTAACCCGGTGAGAGTAATACATACATTTAAATAAAAAGCCAAAGAAGATGAAAGGATTTTCTTCTTCTTTCGGGGAACACGTGATCCCTTCAAAATATCACTACAGCTTGACAAGCATAGCAATCTTAGATCAAAGTATTTGTATTAAAGGCGCTGAGACAAGGACCAGCTTCAGTTTCTGAAGGATCATCAGCACTTTGACCTTTGCCTTTTTTTATGACGTCAACTCTTCTTTCTCCAGTGCTTTGGTCTTTTAAGCCAGGTGGCAGATGTTCAGGGAGAACGAGCAACAGGAGGTTATCACCCCACATGGAGACTGCTCAGGTGCAGACTCTAGGATCTTACAATTTACCCTTTGTCTCAAAGTCAAGCCTGGGGATCTACATCTTCTTAGAAGAGCATCCTGATTGAACTGCGAGAGCACAGGGATAGGCAGCTGCCATTCCAGGGCCCATTTTGACCTTCCAATCTTACCACCACCTGCTCCACAGCCTGATCCCAAGCACCCCTCCCCTTGCCTTATTATGAAACTTAGCAGAGGGAAAAGGCTTTGTAACCTCTCCCGCCCTAGCATAAAAGAACGCTGGGGGAAGAGGGTGTTAAAGACAGCTTTGCTTGTATCTCAGCTTGCATAGGAGTGAATCAGTGGCCCACGTTGCTAGCCCTTCCTCAGTTCACCGCTTCATTTATTTGCCTGGATTCGGCATAACTGGTGATTCAGAAAGTTCTGCAATGGAGGGATAGAAGAAGCACCAATGACAGCAAAATGTCATCTCAAAGGCAACAGAAACAGAATACAGTAGAAGCAACACAGCTCTCTCAAGTATAGAGGGCTAGAAAGAAGGAGCAGAGGAAAAGAATTGCACAGGCCCTTAGAAGCGTTAACATGTAGGATGGGAGGGAAAGGATAAAGCACACCTTTGCCTTTTGTAGAACAGCGGAAGGACTAGCTCACCCCTGGTGGCTCTGGACTCCCCCTGTCCCGGCTTCTTCTCTCTGCTGACCCCCGCTACTCGCAAGGAGGAGGGAAGTAGCTGGGACAGGTGCCCACACTGCCCGCGGTCCTCGGGATGGTCCCAGGACCACGGGTAAAACTGGAATAACTGAGGTCTCAGTTATCCTGGTGAAATGGAGGGATCATCCCTGTCTGCTCCTGGAATCCCCTGTGCGTCATTTGGATGCACAGGGATGATCCCGGGAAAAAAGGCTGGTGTAGAAAGGGCCTTAGCCTGTTAGGAATCACTAGCAGAACGATAAGAGCATATGCACAAGAGATGGTGCTACCATTATGCTAAACAGAGGCAGTGGCTCTAAATCCCAACAGGAAGTACCCTCTTTAATGATTTCTTTCTTCTTCCACTTCCTCTTTGCCAGTTAATATTGTTCATCAGAGTGACAGGTAAAATACCTTAATCCAGCCTCCATCTGGTGCCATCCAGGTATGTTGGACTGCAACTCCCATTATCCTCAACCAGCATGGCCAATTGGTATTGCCTTTTCTAGTTTGTCAACTTAAATACTTCTCCGCACAGTGGGGATCAACGTAACAAAGTACTAAGTTATTTTCTCCAGGTTTAACATAACGCTTAGGAGCCAGCCTAATTATATAGCCTGTAAAGGAGCTTTCTATACTTACAGGTTACACTTCTGAGCTGCATGGAAGTGCCTAGTGAGGGCTATTCCTGGACAGGAAAGAGTCTGTGGTCTGCAATAAAACTATATTTTTGAACATTTCAGAGACACATTACCTCCTCCACACGAGACCGAGCATTTGGAATGGATGACAGCCCATGTATAGTTATGTTTCAGTGCTGGCGTTCTTTCACTTTCTGCCTTAGGAAGAGAATATTCCCAGAGAATTCCTAGGTTTTTACCTTGAGAGAGAAGCTAAGAAAGGAAACAAGGAAAGATATACTTATCAGCACTTGCTGAAGTTTTGAAGACTGAGTTAGTAAAAGAGTTCCCTTGAATGAGGAATCTCTGAAAAGAATGTCTTGCCTTGAAACTGGTAGCAAGGGTATAGCCAGGTTGTTACAAAAAACAAAATCTGAGATGAAGTGTGTGTGTGTGTGTGTGTGTGTGTGTGTGTGTGTGTGTGTGTCTATTCAGGTGAAACATCTGCAGGAATACAAGGCCAAAATTTGTTATTTCTTACTATTTATCATATTTTGTATTCCACTGAACAAAAACAAACTTAGGTTTGTTTCTACTCAAAAGTACCCAGTCAAGTAGGTCAAGCAGTGTTACAGTGACTAGCTCTATGCATGTTTAGTTGGAAGTAGGGCCACAGCTAGACCTAAGGTTTATCCTGGGATCCTCCAGGGTTCGCCCCTGCCTGAGCACTGGATCCCCTGTGTGTCACCTAGATGAACAGGTTTGACCCCTGGACGATCCAGGGATAAACCTTAGGTCTAGCTGTGGCCTAGGTGACACACAGGGGATCCAGTGCTCAGGCAGGGGCGAACCCTGGATGATAAACCTTAGGTCTAGCTAAGGCCTAAGTCTCACTAAAATCAAGGGATCTTACATCCTAATAGGAGAGTTCAAATGAACGACTTTACCCACTACACCATTCTGGGCCAAACTAGATGTATTGTGGGAGATTCTTGCCTGGATTGCATGGTGTTTGCTTTACAAATGTCAGGAAGGGGTAGGAATTGAGGTCGGGGCCAAAGTGCTGGGGATGGGAGCAGGCTAGCCCATTGCTTTGTGCTGTCAATCAATCCCCTCACCCCACATATACACTGGCTATCAACTGTGGAAGGGGGGAAAGTACCCCTATTGGATATGTCTCTCTTCACTTTCTCTGACAGCTAATAGAAGTACTAGGAAGAGGCTTTAAATCAGGGAAATGGCTCAAAGAAAATGGGTTAATTCATTCTCCCCCAGTGCTGCAGCTCCGAACCAAACGTATCCCTCCACCCCGCTCCCGCCCGTCAAGCAAACAAAGAAGACCATGAATCTCTCATAGCACATCTAGTTTGTGACGCCCAGGTCTGGCAGGTTTTGATCAGATCCAGCAAGCTTTTTCAGGGCGAGGGCAAACTGCACAGATTTGAAGATGAGTTTGGTGTCTTGTTCAGGTGAAACAGTTAAAAGAATCCTGATTAAATTTAGCAACATTTCTCAGACATTTTTCACCCTTTCACACTGAACTTATTGTAATAACTAAGGCTACAACATTCAAAATATTTTATTTTCAGTTAAGTCCCATTACAACCCATGGATCTCTTCCTGAGTTTTGGGATTGGAATCATTAGTGGATCTTCCTTCCTTCCTTCTTAAAAAGGAATAAAAATGCACAGCTAGATATCGGGGACTTCACTTCAGCATTTCAATACACTTTAGCTTTTAAGGTGGAAATATGTTGTACTATGGCAACTAATGTGATATCCTGTCTCCGGGAAGTAGGCTTCCAGGCATATCCAACCTCCTAAGACTTGTCTTTATTCTTGCTGCTTATAGGATGCAGCACAAAGAGCCATAGCTTGAACTGGTGATTTGATGGATGCCAGGCAGAAATTCAAGCTCTGCACCCCTACTGAACCATGGCCAAAGGAGGGAACTGCTAGGGCACCAGCCATACCACTAAGGAAGTCTCCTTATACCAACAACCCAGAGTGGATCAAGAAGTACTGCTTCATTTCTATAAAGAGTTCCAGGTCAGATCTGCTCACTGGTCTGAACAAACAGAAGAATTCAGTTCTTGTTGGCTACGGATCCCACCTGCCTTCACCTCACCATGCCATCAACTGAACAGGAGCTGGGCCCAACACTGCTACTGCAAGGCTTAGATCACAGCATGCTGTAGGGGCAAAACGGTGCCTAAACCCTTTATCACCTTCATATGAGCTGCTGCGTTAGCACAGCAACTATAGGATCCTGTTGCAAACTATTTGTGTCCTGGTTACGCTGCTGCTCCAATTAAATTCCCTAGAAAGTGCTGGACATTTTGCAGGTTTAAATATCCAAGCTCTCTATTTAGAAACCTCAATAGTAAAGAACTATGGTTCAGCTAGAGTGAGATCTATATATCTTTGCTCATTTCCCCTTTTAAATATCTTCTTATGTGATTGGAACCTGGCTCCGTCTACTCACAATTTTGGATATGACTAGCGAGGGGGGTGTCAGTAAACGTCCTTTCTGCTATTAAAAGTTCCTCATTTCATAGAAGTACACTGAACACCTGATTAGCTTACGCTGTGTGTGAATGTAATCTTCCTTCATAACCTCATCCCACCAAATAACTGATCATATCCGAAAGGAATGGTCTCGTAACACTAGGCAAGAAGTAGAAGGCACCATCTCAGGAAAGAGATACCAGACGGCATAGAGTAACTGTTTCTGGATCTGTGCACTACTCATACAAGCCTCTAGTCTGCCATTTCAACCTGGAGGAGCACGGGGAGGAAACATCTCTAAATTTTGTTATTCACTTTAAAAGTAGCACTTCCAATACAGGTGAATAAATTAATGAAAAATACTCAATTTCCTAAAATATTTGTGTTGTTTTGATGCTGTTCTAGAGCTGTGCACAAATGGCCTCTCAAAATTCTCCACCCTATCTGTAGGCAGAGTCATTTCTCCCCCGAGGAAAGGAGAAATTCTCCAGCAGTTTTTCAGGGGTGGGTTCACTATTAACTGCCATCTGCAGCAGCAGCAACTGTCATGGCAACCTGGCCACCATTTTGCATCCTCCAGAATGCCCTGGAGCATTCTGGGGCATTGTAGGGAGAAAATGGCAACTGCCATCAAAAATAGTGGAGAATATTTAGAGAAAATTCTAAGTGACCATCTTTTTCATCAGGGTGAGGAAAAAAAAATCTTAGAATTTTTTTCCCTCTAAAACGTTGGCTTAGCTCTAGTGCAGTACTCTTGCCCTGCATCTCCCGCGGCTCCCCCCTAGCCAGCACTTCCCTTGGCTATCACTTTTTCTCAGCTCCATTTCCACCTCCTTCTTTATCCTCACTGTCTTCTTTGGCTCCATTTGCTCACAACTTTTTTAATCTGATGGGTTGTGCTGATTCATGTGATTTTATTCATGAGCATCCATGATGAGCATCTATGGCCACAGCTAGACCTCAGGTTTATCCTGGGATCCTCCAGGGTTCGCCCCTGCCTGAGCACTGGATCCCCTGTGTGTCACCTAGATGAACAAGTTTGACCCCTGGACGATCCAGGGATAAACCTTAGGTCTAGCTATGGCTTACGATTTTCATGTCAGACTTTTGACACAAACACACAGGCACTGAATCTGTAATTAGGCTTGGGAAACATAACTAAATCAAGGGAAGGTCACATTATTCCAAACCAAGTTATGAGTCAAATTAGACCCCATTCCACCCCAATGACATCATCAGGAGTGTGATGGGGCCTGATTCTTCCTCCACTCCCTGTGACCTCTCAACACCCCTAAGCTTACCTCTTTCCTACCTGCACATCTGGCTGATGCCCCAGTAGCAGCAGAAAGGGAGTGAAGGAGAGTAATTCTTCTCTAGCTCTGATTAAAGTCCAAGGTGAAGAAGGTTATGGGTAATAATGCCCACCTGAACATTACAGGTAGCTGAGGTTCATACTGTGAGCCAAGGATGTATTAATTGCAGAGACTTCTCTGCATCAGAAAAGGTGCCAGGATGTCAGTGATAAAATGAACCATGTGGGTTGCCATAGCCAATAGGATTGGACAGCAGCATTGGCAAAGGAAAGAGAGGGAGACGGAAGGAACAGGTGCCAATATCAGCCTTGAAAATGATGAAATGTATTCTGAATGGTTGCATAAAGCTGCTGCAAATGACAATAATTTCCCAATACTCATGAAATAAAAAATGAAAGGAGGTAAGTTCAGTTTAACTTGAACCAGGAACAATGAGCAGAGACATCAGCACTGTCCAGATATGGCTTGAGAGTATCCAGAGCACCAGCTATCCAGGATGCCACCCAAAACCTCCTCTTTTGGCAAATCATTTCTGGCCCGGCCAAAACATTGACGAGTAATCACCAGGGTTCCCAGTCCACATGGTAGGAACTCCTATATGTTATGGCTGAGGAGGGGACAAACTGCAGGGGAAGGCCGGTTTTGGCAGTATCCCAACATGCTCTAGCTCCAGGGTTGTTAGAACACAATAGTCCTGTTCCATTTGTACAGTTAATCTTTTTTCTATTACAACATAGCATACCTCTATCACCACACTTTCATTTGTAGGTCCAGGAGCACTTAGTGTCTCTGGCTGATTATGTGGCCTTCGATATTCAAACACAGTTCCAGCAAACCTGTATCTCCCTGGCCAGTCAATGGTCCAGTAGCCATTGAGGTGGTATTTTTTATTGTTGGAACCACGAACAGCAATATAGGAGTTGGAGACGTTCATTTCATGCACTCGAATGCTTCGTGCTCCAGCAGGGATGGTGACTAGGGTGTAGTACTCTAGATGAAGGAGGGAAAAAAAGATACTATTCAGTATCATAGTAATGGCCACATGAAGGTGGGAGAAATGTATTAACTCAGCAGGTTTTTGCTCCAACTTAAGAGTTCTGCTGGGGACTTTGGAACTTGAACTGGGAACATCTTGGCCTCAGTAGTCCTGTGTATTACATCCTAGCTGACAGTGCAGTCTAAATGGAAATAAGTCCTATCATGTTTAATGGAACTTACTCCAAGGTTAGAGCCTCGTGTGGCGCAGAGTGGTAAGTGGCAGTTACTGCAGCCGAAACTCTCCCCATGGCCTGGGTTCGATCCCAGCGGAAGCTGGTTCTCAGGCAGCCGGCTCAGGTTGACCCAGCCTTCCATCCTTCCGAGGTCGGTAAAATGAGTACCCAGTTAGCTGGGGGAAAGGGAATGACGGCCGGGGAAGGCAACAGCAAACCACCCCGCTACAAAGGTCTGCCAAGAAAATGTCAGCAAAAGCAGGCGTCCATCTAGGAGTCAGCAATGACTCCAGTGCTTGCACTCCAAGGTTAGTGCGTATAGGACTGCAGCCTTGGTAATCTACCTGGAAGTGCACAAGCTCAGGCTTTAGCACCTTCATCAGGCATAGAAGGGAATAGGGGTGTGAAACTTTGGCAGGCGGTATAAAGCCCCTGGATTGAATATTAGGTGCCTGGCCTTCTTCCCTTCACTGCTCAATAGAGACCCCAAGCAGGATAATACATCCAGCCAGTATGGATAAGAGCCATGGCTGCTGACACATCGCACTTGTCTTTAGGTTACTTACGTTGCATGGTTATCCTTCCCAAGGATCCACAAAATGCACTCACCATCTCGCCATTGGTAAGGGCATCTTTGAACTTGGCAAATGCAGTATCAGGGAGAATGCCCTAATTTTTCCTGAGCCTGGAGAAGCATGGGGGCTTTGGCCCCATCAGGGTGCTAAGCCTTGGACATTCCTGGAAAGCAGTGGGACTCCTCTGTACTTTCTGAGTGTCTCAGGCCTTAGCTAGACTGAAGGTTTATCCCGGGATCGTCCCAGGGTCGTCCCTGCCTGCTCCCGGGATCCCCTGTGTGTCATTTACATGAACAGGGCTGACCCTGGGACGACCCCGGGATAAATCTTAGGTCTAGCTAAGGCCAACGAGACACAGCACAACAGACATGAGTCCTCAGCTCTTTTTCCAGTTCAGAACTGTGGAAGAGGGGGGGGGGACACTAGGCATTGAACATAATGTGAAACAAGATGTTGCCTCTTCCTTCACGGGGGTGGGGGAGGAGCAGGTTCATGGCAAGCACAGGCTTTGACCAGCTATCAAGGCCGGCCAAAATGGTGGAACCCCTGATCATTCTCTGTTGGCAAGGTC